>NC_052615.1:13241055-13564416 GCF_016545825.1 Eucalyptus grandis | reverse complement strand
TGTTGATTATGATCAATCAAATGACAAATTAGAGAGTTATCACATGATGTGTAGACTTCAGGAAATTTCAAAATAGATATCCTTGACAGCAAGATTAACACGAGCATGACTCGAAATAGAGGTTCCTGTGGGATCAGTCCATTAGGTCCAGTCCAACTATAACGTAGTTTGTGTGGGCTTAATCAAATGATAATACTCCTAATATGCAAATGCAATTTAAGGACAAATTTAGTCAGCGGTGGGGATCGGGATTGAGGCCGATCCTAATTTTTCTATGCAATGGAATGGCTAAGTTGATAAAATTAAGGTGTCGACATCTTTTAATCACAATTAATTTATACTGACCAAACCGTCTATTATATTGTGGCATCCCAAAATTAAAGTCATCCTCTAGAGGAATTAAAGCCAATAATTAGGTAATGAAAATTACCTATGGTTTATGTTTTAGCCATTAGTTTCCTTAAGGCTATGTGTTATTGTGCTTGTGATCATAAGTTTTAAATTAGTATCAAAGGATAAATTTATGAGGATGATTTATTCTTTGGCCATGTGATTTTAAAAAAATTTAAACTCTATAAAAGAAATAATTAAAAATAAATAATTGAGAGTGAAATTGTGGGTTTAATTAGGTTGGGCCTTAGGCCCATTGGCCTAAGCTTTTAATGGGCCAAGTTGGCCGGCCCAATTGAGAACCAAGGAGGTGTGGCCGTCGGCCACAAGGGAGGCCCAAGCCCAAAGCCCAAGCCCTTGCATGTAATCGGACAAGTGGCATGAAGGAGGTGAAGCATGGTGGACACTTGTCTTCCTCCACAATTACACTTGTCCCTTGCCATTAGACACTTGTCCATCTCACATCATTTTCTTTCATGCAAAAATAGAGTTAATTGATTAATCAAAAAGCAAGAAAAAGGGGAGGGGATTCTCGGAAGTAAGAGAGAGAAGAGAGACTGAGAGAAATTGAGAGTGAGAGAAACCGAGAGAAAGGAAGAAGAGATCGCGTGAGGAAGGAGTCGTCGCCGTCCGTCCGCCGTGTTTGCCGCCGTGTGCCGCCGTTCGTGTGGTCTAGAGGCAAGTTGGGAATCCACTTTCTACTCTTGCACCAATGTTTTGCATGTATGGTCGAATTTTAGGACGTTTGGAGGCATGGGAGTGAAGCTATTGTGTTTGTTTTGAAGTGCATGCTGTTTTCGCATGAGTCCGTTTGAGTCAGAACTTTGTGAGAGATAGCATGCATGTTTAGAGTTCGATTTTGGCTTCGATATCTTCACGAAAGTTGTATCTAACATCTTAAACTACAACATACTCAAATTTGGTACAAAATGATGGATATTTGAGGGGTCAAACTCTCATCCTACGGAGATGCTAGATCTGGAATGTTTTCGCATGAACTGTTTGAGTCAGAACTTTGTGAGAGCTTGCATGCATGTTTAGAGTTCGATTTTGGCTTCGATCTCTTCACGAAAGTTGTAGTGAACATTTTAAACTACAACATACTAAAATTTGGTGGAAAATGATGGATATTTAATGGGTTAAACTCTCATTCTACGGAGACTTCAGATCTGGAACGATTTCACTGACATCTTGTTGGATTTGTGGTTGCATGTTGATTTGTGCTAAGAATATCTCTTCGATTTCTTCATGAAGGTTGTAGCTAACATCTTAAACTACAACATACTCAAATTTGAAGCAAAATGAACAAGTATAACCTCGTAAATCGACTAGATCTCGAAGACGGTAATTCTGGAGATGTAATACAAGATACCCGAGACTTCATGGACCTAAATGACGACTATACTCTGGATATTTGACTTGAATCTCTTCACGAAACTTGTAGAGAACATCTTGATGTATAACATATCCAAATTTCAGAGGAAATGAAGAAGAATAGGTAGGTGAAAACTCAGTATTTCGGAGAAGCATGTACTGGACGTTTCGGTGATGGATCCAGAAGCTTCGTGAGACTGTAGAAATTAATCTAGAAAGAATCTGACTTGGAAGTCTTCATGAAAGATGTACGAAAATGTCTTGGCTATAACTTGGTAAAAATTTCGTAATTCTTGGAGGTCGTATGGATATTTTAATCGAATTTCTTCGGAGACTGTGCATTCTGGTTTCATCCGAAAATTTCATGCTATTTTGTGTGAATTATGAATTTGTGTGGATTTCTCATTGGCCGTGTATTTTGCATGAAATCATTATCCTATTATATTATTTATTACTTGCCTTAATTTTATGATTTTTGAGATTATATAAATAATTAAATTTAGTATTTTTGAAAATGGCACAAGCTGGAATTTAAGTAAATGTAAAAAGGGCATGATAAATGGATTATTTTAATTGGCAGAAATTCCATGAATTTTATTTTATAAATAATCGCACCATGTAGTATGTGTGATGAGGTCTTGATGTGTGCGTTGAGATGCATGTGTTAATTCAATGTTGAACATGATTTTTGGTTGCTATTGCATCATATGCCATACTAAATTAAGATCGAAATTGGTGAACATGGATAATGAAAAATGAGGAGATTGTTGTGGCGGATGATAATGCCCTGGGAGTGTCAGGATGCCCGGTGGCCTAGTGGTGTAATTCCGGAGGGTAGGGGAAACCATTTTCATGGCAAGCCCCGGTGATTCCCCGGGAGTGTCGAGATGCCCGGTGGTATACGGTACGTAATTCCAGGGGAGGCCTGGTGGTATGTCGTTACGTAATTCCGGAAGCCTTGGAGGTTTGTGCCCAGGGGGATGCCTCGCGATGCCAGTAGGGGTGCGGGATGCCCGGCCAGGGAGTGTAAATGCCGGAAGCCCTGTCGGAGGTTTCTGCCCGAAGGGAATGCCTCGTGATGCCAGTTGGCATGCAAGATGCCCGGAATGTAGGGGGGCCGGATGCCCGATGGCCTAGGATGGCTGAATGCCGGAAGCCTCGAAGGTCTTTGCCCGAGGGGATGATGAAATTGATGATTTGAGGAATGGGTGATGTGGTGATCAAATTGAAAGCTAAAAGTGGAAATTAAACCATGGCATGATATGCATGATGATATGCATGATGATGATGATATGTGATGTGAAATAATAATGATCACCCATGGCATGATATGCATGATGATATGCATGATGATGATGATGTGTGATGTGAAATAATGATGATCACCCATGATGATGATGACATGCATGATATGCATGATGATGATAATGATGATATGATGATGTCATGATGATGATGACATGTGTATGGTATAATGGTGTCATGTATATGATGATGATGACATGTGTGTGATATAATAATGTCATGATGACGATGATATGAGTATGACATGATGATACACATGTATGTGTTATGATTGTGGTGATGATGCATGATAGTATATGCATGGCTTCAAGGTAAGTAATGCCTGCAATACATGTATGACTTATATGATGCATTAAGTGGTTATTAGATTCTTTTACCTGCTGAGTGGTTGTACTCACCCCTTTTGAAGAATAACATTTCAGATTAGTAGATAGTTTGAGCGGTTGGATATGACCGCAAGGAGAAGGATAGCAAATGAGGGAATCTTTGGACGCCGACACTGGTTGATGGACCTTAAGCATACGATTGTGGGAGGAGATGTCAGTCATCTTTTGAAATGTAGCCGAGTATAGAAAACTACGGCATTTTGATGTACCAACTAAAGATGTCCATCTGCTCTATGTAAATAAACGTGTTTGGTTTTAACTTCTTATATAAGATGTTTAGTAGGTGTGCATCGTTTTCTGAATATAGGGAAGGGAGTTGTTGGATGTGCTTCCGCATATAAATTGCGCAAGGGACCGATCGAAAAAAAAAATGTGTAAACCCCCAAGTTGTATGGACCCGCTGCAATTGAAATGGTATCAGAGTGACATGTTAATAAGGAAAGTGAAAGATAAGCAAACTGTGGCGACCCTAATCGGATCGGGGGCCATCGAAGGATGCCACATATATGTCACGCCCCGATCCTCGGGCACGCACACATCCTTCTCTTGGTCGATTTTATAATGCGATATCCCAAGATTATGTATCGCCGACTCTTTCATTTATTAAGTACATGCGGAAGTAGTTATAAATCCCCAGACAATAAATCGATGGGATAGAAAAGCAGGGCCATATTTTTCATATTGAAACTTATAACCAAACTTTTACACAAAACACAAACCAGAATACTTCACAACTTTTTACTCTATCTCTATTCACATCAAAATGGAGATCTAAAAAAAAGATAGAATCTCAGTCCATCTAGGCCGTACTCAAGGCCTCTCTCGGAATTATCTTCTTCTTCCAAAATTCTCCTCCTCAGATTTCACCCCAGAGTTCCCCTCCTCAGACTCTTCCTCCTTAGCTCCTCAGCGAGGTCCTAAAATGTTTTCCCCAAACATGGATGAGACTACGTCTCAGCGAGTTCTACCTCCACTAAGGCCCGATTAGTAAACCATTATACTATAGGCTGCCTAAACACGCACAGGACAGAGGACTTACCTTGGCCTCAGATCCCACCTACAAATCAGCACAATTCACAATAGGCACTCATTTACTCCAAACAAATCGAACCAATCGATTACATGTCAAACGGACCATTCTAGGTCGTTGATTCCACGCCATATAACCTCCCTTCGGCATTCGGTCACAGAGCCACATCAATGCTCTCGGGCGTCAAGTTCGCCAAAGTGACGTATCCACTAGACAATTGTGTGCATTCTTTAAGGCGTTGTTTTCGCCAGTGATATCCCAAATCACCGAACCACACATGCCTATGGTCATGCATTCAATAGACAGCTACGTAGGGGTGAGCGGTTCTAGGTTCCGGTTCGGTTCTGTCTGGAACTTGGAACCTACCCTCGGGTACAGGTTCCTCATTTTTTGGAACCTGGAACCTACCCTATCATAGGTTCCAGGGTCGGTTCCAGGTTCCAACAGGTTCCTTTTTTTTTCATTTTTAAATTTGAACTATAAAATGGTAATTTACATAGAGTTAAATGATTAATTATCATGGGAAAACAATGAACGATTCGAAGAAGACAATCAAATGGGAAGATACATGCCTTTCCAGCTTTGCAAAGTGCAGCACATTGTGCCTCGCTACGAAGGAGCCTAACATACAAAAACTGAACTTGGGATCTAAACTTTTTGTTAGAAATAATAACGAATAAACTTTTTCAGACAGAATTTAGACAAAAAAAAAAAAAAAAAACTTTTCAAACAGAATTGTAACCTCAACAACTAGGACATCCATAAGTCTTAATAGTTTTTTGCAATCTTCATTGTGCTGTTGTGTCACCTACAAGTGTATGAAGGTCATCATCCACAAGCACACTCATATCCATTTAGCTATGTAGATAGGTTTTTTGCGAAGCGAGACCAAAATCAAACTTCATATTGAATAAGATAAAAATATCGCACCATAAGGAAACCAAAACGAGACCAACCTTCACGGTTCTTTTCTTGAATGTCTCCATGTCTTCCTTGTTCTCGAGACTGCAGACACAATAAATACATAGCTCACTAAGAATTTTTGTACTGTGTTTACGGGTGCTCATGTGCGAGAGAGAGAGAGAGAGAGAGAGAGAGATGCATATACCACAATGGCTACTGCCAACTCCTCAGAGGCAACTGCCCTCTTCAAAAAACTGCTCAGAGACTTGTCTAAGGTAACTAAACGTATCCATAGGTAATCCCATAAACGAGAAAAGAGAAGGCTCATAATAATAAAGTACCATTTTGCAAGCTCTTGCTTCTTCAAATCGGGAGGTTTACCATCAAATACATAGCTATCGTAACAAAGTAAAGCATAGTTCAAAGAAGGATGAGCATCATTCTTCCAGTATTCCATCCCAACGAAAACAAAGGAGGTAAAGAAAAAAGTTTACGCTGGCTTTATCCCCGCCTCCAACAGCCTCATCGTCCGGTAAAACATGCCTTGCAGATGACTACACGGGAAAGCAGCTCAAAATCAAAAACTTTCCAAGCACAAAGATCACATCGAAAATGGATTTTCATTTTTATGGAGTATCACAATGCCAATGTACTTGGTGACTTCACCAGCCTCGTTGGTAAGCATCTGAGTGCCTTCCTCCCGACCACAACCTAATCCCCCAATCAAAAGAACCAAAAAACCCCAGCACTCAAAATCCAAATCCCAACTGACAACCGAAACGCACAATCGCAGGCATCAATCCATAAAAAGCAACTTAACGAGGAACCGATAGATGCTCATGCGGGCATCGACGGCCATCCTCCGGCCGAAGTAGCTCTCGAGCCACGCTCCTTCATGGCGTTCAAGGCATTGTCCGCCGCAGCTTAGTCGGTCCCTATCGAAATCAGTGGAAGAGACTCGATGAACAACATATGAAAAATGATGGGATTGAAGGAGACGGAGGTCGAACTGGAACAATGAAGACGCTTGGGATGAATTGGATTCTAGGGTTTCGAGCTCTTTCGCTTCCCACCTAATTTGGAGACATTTGCACGGTGAACGTGAAGAGTGGATCTCGTCTTCTTTTTGGAGCCCTAAACCGGTTCCGGTTCCGGAACCGAAACTCCCGGTTCCCGAAAAAGGAACCGGTCCCCTTCGAACCGGAACCGGAACCGAACCCTCCTCCGAGGTCGGTTTAGGTTCCGGCAACCCGGAACCACGCTCACCCCTACAGCTACGTACGTTATTTAAGGCGCCGTTTTCGCCAGTGATATCCCAAATCACCAAACCACGTATGTCCATGATGCGATATGTAATAGACCGGTACGTGCGTTCTTTAAGGCACCGTTTTCGCCAGTGACATCCTTAGTCACCGAACCACGTAACCTAATCGGTTATAGCCTAGAGTATTTCCAATCCACTCTCATGATTCCATCCACTTTACAACTCATCAAAGCATTATAAATGCTAAATAAACATATTCGGCCATCTACCAATCAATCATTCCATTTCACTCAATTTCAAACAATTTAGGGTAAATCCTTAAAATATCATAATTTATTTAATTCCATACAACGTAGAACTCAAATAAATAAACGGACTGTGCCACGACAATCAGCATGAGATTTCGGTCGTCGGCCATCTAAATCTTAATTTCCGAAAATTAATTAATTTCGAAAATTAATTAATAAATATTAAAAATTCAATTTAGCTCAAATTAAAGCCCAATTAAATAAACGGACTTCACCACGATTATCAACATAATATTCCGGTCACTAGTCATCTCAATTGAATTTTCGGAAAATAAATAATTAATTAATTAATTTCGAAAATTAAATAATTAATATTAAAAATTCGATTTAGCTCAAAATAAAGCCTGATTAAATAAACGGACTTCACTACGGTCATCAGCATAATATTCCGGTCTCAGGCCATCCCAGTTGAATTTAGAAAAATAAATAATTATTTAATTTAATTCCGAAAATTAATATTTAAATACCAAAAATTCCACTTAGGCCCGAAAGGCCTAATTGAAACCCGATTAGGGTCGAGAAAAATCCGGGCTACCCTCAATAAATAGTAGACCATGTCTACTTGCTAAATACACATTCGATTTGTCTAATTCGCATCACAATTAACTAATAAACACTAATACATACTAATCTAACCACATAAACCTAATTAATTAAAACTAAACTATCCTTAAACATAATTAACCAACTAATCAGGGATTAGTGAGATTACTCACCGGATTTTAGCGCAAAACGTATCAATCCGTCGGGGACAACAAGAGGAACGATTCTTCCCAAAGCACGGCTTGAGTTCGGGGCTCGGAAACGGCCCAAAACGGGCCTTGAACAGGGCTGGAAACCCACTTTTCCAGCCACTATTCGTGGCCAAACAAAGCTGCTCCGGGGACTGAAAAGGCGGAGCAAGGCCGGTGGAGGGCAAGGGGAACGCCGGGGAGGCCCGGCGGTGGCCGGACGAAGCTGGGCGGTGGCCGGAGGTGGCTGGTCGGGGTGGAACAGGGCTGAGCAGAGGCCGAACGGGGCTGGACGGCGCACGGCGAGGACGGCAGGCGCGAGCAGGAGACGGCGGGGTGCGCGGCGTCGCGCGGGCGTACGGTGCGGGCGGCGAGACAGGCGGCGATGGCGAGCTGCAGCTTCTGGTTCCGTTCGTTTGCACGAAGAAGAAAGAAGAAGAGAGAGTGACGAAAGAGAGAGAGAGAGAGAGAAGGAGAGAGAGAGAGTTTGACTGGTCAAAATGAAAAAGAAAGAGAGAAGACAAAGTGGAAGACAGCAGGAGGGGCAGTCGGTGGGGATGCTCGCACGAAGGGGGAGGGGAGAGAGAGAGAGGGAGAGGGAAAAAATAAAATAATACCCTAAATCTTATTTTATTTCTTTTCTCTTTCCCTTTCTATTTTCTTTCGGTCTTCAATTTTTCCTCCGATAATTTCTTTATTGAAATTTCGGACTCATCAATAATTTGACGGACGATGAGACCCTAAATATGGTGTGACACGCTCGAATATTCGATTCCCGAAATCAAATTAAATTTCATGGTTAAAATCAATCAAACGCGATTTTAGTCCAATCCAACCAATTGAGTAGCTTTTAGAGATTTTACTACAGATAATCCCTTAACGGCTTTACTCAATAAGTTAGTTAACTCGTGAGTAATCAGCTCAGAGAAAAAGAACCGTAGGCACATTGACGACATGTCAATTTCACTTTATTGAAATGGGGTCAAATTTCAGGATGTCACATTATAACTTAAAGTTACCCGATTTGATTTGGAACTGGCTTGAGTTGATTCAAGGACATTTGAAGTGAATGAAATCTTTCGACATGCACAAAGATGCATTTTCAAAATGCACAAATATCTCCAGATGCACGAAGTTTGGAGGCTACCGCATGTCCAAATCGAGAAGAACGGACGCCGGAACAAGATGTAAAAACTAGTTATGGCGTTCCGGACGTCTGGTCTTTCCTTAGTCGGACGAATGACTTTAGCAGTTTTTGGCTGAGAAGTTTTTTAATGCTCAGGCCACTATGGACGGTCTTCCGAACGTGCGTGCGACCAAAAATATAACATAGGATTGAACTATTTTACTCATTACGTCAATTCTAAGTTGGAGAGAGCTTTTACATAGCTATCAAGAGAAACCTACGGCGGGAGATTTTCTGGATTGATCCTTGTGAGGCATGTCGAGTGTAATAGGGGTTCGGCAACACTTGTAATTGAGTACAGTCTAAATAATGAAAGGGAAAAGTATTAGGAATATCAGATCATGAGAAGGGAACTTTATTAGAAGACACCCAAGATACAACCGGTACAAGACAAAGCCCAAACACACACATAGTCACCCTCTCTCAGGAAGCATTAACAAGCATCAGATCCAACATCCCAGAAACCGCCCTCTCCGCCAAGTACGGGGGCGATCGAGGGCCTCTTTTGCTCGTAGCGTACTTGGTTAGAGAAATAAAAATTACATAAACAAGACAGAGCAAGAAGAGAGAGAGAGAGAGGCGGAGGTCGTCCGCGGTTTAGAAGAGATGGTGGTGCTTCTTGCCATGAGCCTCTTCATCTTCTTCCTTGGTCTCCTTCTTCTCGTGGTGCTCATGGAAGGCGAACCCGGCAGCCCCGACAGCAGCAGCGGCGGCCACTTCCTCCTCTATCTTGTGCCTGTGGGCGTGCTCTGGGTCCTTCTTGGCCTCATGCTTCTCATACTGCAAGTTGCGCATCATTAATTAGGAATTGTGTGAATGAAACAAGATGAGTCAAGGTAAAGAAGAAAAAAAGATCTCTCTACCACGTTTACATTTTTAAAAAATATGCTCTAAGTATGGTATAAGTTCAACCCAAAAAAAAAAAAAAAAAGGTTCATTTATTCACTTTGAGCAGAAGTTTTTGGTCATATAAATACTGTTATGGATTACAACGATGTTTTTTTTTAAGCCAATCGTGGGGAAATCTTACTCCTCTAGTTGATTGGTGAAGGAAATTGAATGAATTCAAACTATTGTTCATTTATAAGGATGATCCGTTGCATCGCATGCCATGATGTTCAATTGGAATATCTTAGTATAATTGAGATCCTTGGTATCCAATGTTTGTGATCAACATGATGGTTCAAGTCAATAAAGTGGAGATGTGAATTTTATCTATATAAAAAATGAAAAATAATTGCAAGGATTGAGAAGAAGATGATCATCATTACCAAAGCATAAGCGCCAGCAGCGGCTGCACCGAGCCCGCCGAGTTCTTCGAGGTGCTTGTGGTGCTTCTCCTCCTTCTTGTAATCGACCTCAGGCTCCATGACGGTGGTCACTTCGGTGGTCTCAGCATAAGCGCTATCAGGGCCACTGCCGTAGGTGGTCTCACTGCTGTAGGCGGTCTCGGAGTAGACTGCAGCCTCAACGGGTTGCTCATCCTCCTTCTTGTGGTGGAAGAGGTGGTGGCGGTGTCCTTCGGCCATGGTTGGTGTTTTTTTGTGGGATGCTAGGATTGACGATGGACCAGGGAAAGGACTCTAGATAGCTGAAGTGTATGGCGAGTGCTGTGAGATTGTTTGAGAGGGAGGGGCGTATTTATAGGGAGAGTTGGCACATGCAAAGCCTCACATCCAATCGGGCCAACGTGGGAGACCTTAAATGCGTGATGGACGGTCAGGATAGGTTGGTGCGGTTCAACTTGATGCATCTTTATCTTCTTTTGATAAAGCGGTTGTTCGTATGTCAAGCCAGAAAAAAGAAATAGGGGATTAAACTTCGTGTGTGTGTGTGTGCGCGCGCTGGAGTTGGGGGGTATTTTGGGCGGACGAGTATTTATTTGGCAAATAATTTTTATGAGTTAGAATGGAAAAAGTGAAAATCTTAAGGACATTCCAATTTGGTTGAATATTTAATGTAATGTGTTGAGAATATGTTTTGAGATCAGGCCCAATCCACGTAAGTTCGAATGGTTTTTTAGATTGAGTAGTTTTCTTCAAAGGAGTTTCCTATTCTTGATACAAAATATTTGGCTGACAATTCCTTTTAGAGTTAGAGAAGGGAAACGATGAAAAATCTTGAGAATATGTGAATCTTATAGATATGTGATGAATATGTTGAGAATATATCTCAAGTTTAAGTCCATAAAGAAATATGAGTGGAACATTCCAATCTTGTGCTTCTAGTTTGATTGATTTTCTAGTTTGGGTAGCTATCCTAAAAGGGGTTTCTTATCTTGGAGATATTATTTGGTAGATAATTTTCCTAAGTTGAAATGGGAAAAAATGAAAATCTAGATAACATTTCAATATTGTGGACATTTGATGTAATTTATTGAAAATATGTATCGAGTTTGAGCCTATAAAGGAGTCTTGATTAAAGTAGTTTTCTTAGTTTAAGTAGGTTTTTTAATTTGAGTAACTTGTTAGAATTGGTCCCTATTTGAATACAAATTATTTAGCAAACAATTTTTATGCAATGATATGGGAAATGGTGAAAATCTTGAGAACATTGTCATCTTGTGAACATTTAATGTAACGTGTTAGAGTATTTCTCGAGTTTGAATTCATAAAGAAAACCCAATCCAAATAGGTTTTCAATTTTGAGTAGTTTCCTAATTTGAGTCTAAAAGCAACCAATGCTTTGACAGAATCGTGTATGTCTCTGGTATTTTTATCTTGTCCCGTTGATTTCTTTGATAATTTCTTTTTCCCACCTTAAGCTTGAAATGAAAGATTCGTTACCTTAATAATGTAACTGTAGGAGTCTAAAGTTGAAGATGAGGCTTCATTATGGTGTACGTGGGTGGTTTTGGCTTATTAAGGAACCTAGTCCCATGAATGTGCTCTACATACACCATTGATTGAAGATCTAATGATAGGGTTTGAATAAAGAAAAAATGTACTTTACTTTATGCTTCGTCCATGATTTCACACCAACTTAATTTTCATTTTCACAAAAGTGATTTTCTCATTTTAGATGCTTTAAAAATAGGAGATTATGTTAAATTTTCCATCACTGCACTTCCATTTCTTATTTTTCTTTTCTTGCTATACTCTTAGATTGTTTATAAGGTGCATGGCTTTATATCCATATCAATTTCTCGGGCAAACCCCTAATTTAGTTCGATAGCACAGCTGGTTTTTGATGCTCCATCAATGCATTTGTTGACATATTGTCTATCTATACTAACATGTGGAATAGTGAGAAAATGTTCTTAGCACACGATCAATTGTCTTGTTCACATTTTACTTGATAGATTCTTTTTCCTTTTATGCCAACCGGCCCCTCAATTTATTTGCTTTTAAAATTTATATTGGTCTAGCACAAATCTAAATCAGCTCAATTATGTCTGCCATTAAAATCATTGGGACGGTTACTACCTCTCTCGCATGTGAACAGTTTTATGCCCTTTGTTCTGGCGATTATCAGATGCCGACACAATCGATTTTTATATTTATTTATTTGATATGGTTGAAACCCCTTCATTTCAGATCTGGCAAGTGGCAACACCTGTTTGCATAGAAAATCAATGGGTTGAAATTTTCTGATGGTGCTCAGAAGGTGGACATTAATAAAACATAAACTGATAAATATATATAATAGATACCATCGGCCATGGTGACTTCACTGAATAGGCTTCAGACCTTTAGACAGGAGGTCGAGAGTTCGAAGCTCTTGCAACTTGCGTTGCAAGGAGGCTGGCGGATCATTAGGCGACTTACGCGTGGCGTCGGGGTGGTGGTTTTCCTGCTAACGCCATCTGGGGGTTTACATGGCGGCTGTCGGCTTAAGCGGTTTCTCCAGTCCCAATATATATAATAGATGATTATTTAATCTTGGAAAAAAAAGGTGGGTTTTCTTCAATAGACAAATGGGTTTTCCTTCATGTATGTTGGGACCATGTCCCAAAAAAAGAAAAATAAAAACGTGGCATGTGATTAAGAAGACATTATGTAAAAACAAATTACCATATGCCAAGATCCCATTATAATTGGGTCCCACTTATCTATTTCCAAAGTAGAGGGCCCCTTCTGATTTGTGTTTGGTTTGGTAGGATCAATGGCTTGGACCTAAGCAACTCCTTAAAAGGCTCAAAGGAAAGAAACAGGTTGGAGATCTACTCTGGGGTGGGAGATCCCGCAATGTCACTCCCGTATTTCCTTTCTATTGGGAAGACAGGGATAGACAAAGAGTTAGGGAACCTCACAGTTGTAAAGGCTGACGTGACAAATATCTCAATTTTTGTGGCTATCCTTGCAAAACTTTTAATGGTCCTGGCTTGCATGTACTAATTTTGTGATTGGGGAACTACGTAGTTTTCTTATATTATTTGCTACTTATTGCCAAAGTGGAAGAAAAGAAAACAGTGTAAAGATACACAATTCAAATGCCCACGCTTTAAGAAGTTTCATGATGGGCCCTTTTATTTTATTTTGTTTTATGGATTCTAATTCTGACGATATTCTCTAACCACAGTTTAGGTCATTCCAACATAATTCAAAATCTGGTGAAGAACATATTCGATTCAGGATTTGCTATCGACCAATGGGACCTATATGTAAAAAATCTCTGTGACGTTTAAATCTTTTGCCATTAACTTTAATTGACTAGCTTTTATAGTGAAATGAAGGTTCATTTACCATGGTGGTGGTTGGTCTAGTGGAGTAGGGCTTACTGTCAATAGGTTTGAAATCCTCTGTTCATATGTTCGAATCCCGCGGTCTCTCCTTGACCTCAGGCAACCTCGGTTCCTTTGTAGCATTGGATTGGCCATGATATAGGACGATCCTTATTCAGATCTCACCGGCACCATAATGGGACAGAGGTGATACGTTTCCATAAAATGAGCAAGAGTTTGGCTTAAACCGAATATATTTTGTCGCGGGCATGATAAAGCTCCTGTAATAACACCTGTGGAGTTGCCGGTCAACGTGGGTTTATCATTTAAAATATAAGCATCACAATTATTAGTCAGTCCTCACTCAACAAATTCTGTCAAACTTTCAATGTCACTATAACAATAATAGACAAAGAACATACTGTCAGTTTATGATTTCAAATATAGTTTTGGTCCGAGATCTATTCTCAAGGTGTTGTCAAAAGCATCTTCTAGGCCACGTAAATAGAAAGTACACTGGGCGGTGGGGGGATAAGTCTTGTAAAGTTATTCTAACCTGCCCCTCGGATCCGTCGCCATAGCATGTATGACCAGTCAGTTCTACCCCCCATCAAAGCTGAAAAAATGGCGTTCACTATTCAATGCCACAAAAAATAAGTGGATATAAAAACCTCGACTTTCTTGTAGACGACGCGAATTACAGTATGAAAGGTCCACCTGAGATCCGAGGAATATGAACGGAATGCAGTCGGGTTTTAAACAGGGCAGCTAGTATCGGGTGAGATATCAACTGGACAGGGAGGATTTCGTTTTCAAGACTTTCGCATTCATTGGATACGTTAAAGCCTCCCCAAGACACGAAAGGCGAAGACTGGTCCTTTGCTTTCATGGAGACATTGGACGGTGGGCGGGTCCATTGGAATGGCCGTTGAAGTTTGAGCTTTGTGTCGGCAAGAGCATATTCTCTCTCTTTTTTTGTTTTTTGCTTTTCTGTTATTGTTTTTGTTTTTGTTTTTTAAGTTTTAGAGTTGCCTTTTAAGCAAAGAAGAGGGACCTTAAGCAGTTTTTGATCACCATAACAAAGATAAGATTTGATCAATTAAGATAAAATAAGAAGTCTCATCATTTGTTCGATTAAAGTATCTACCATGTCCTACGATGTGTATAGCCAAAAACATAATAATAAAATTTCAAGTAGCTACTTAAAATAGTAAAGACAAAAGAAAACTAAAGGGGGAATGGCGGATGCAGGATCACCGGAGCCTCGGTGGTCGAACCACTTGATATCAATTTCACCATTGTGGTTGTGTATCTCTATTGTTGGAGAAAACTTCCTTATCTCTGTTTTGAAGTTGACAAAACGTTTCCATCGCCTAGTCGAAGACTTGCAGACTCTATCATCAAAGTCGAAGACTTCCAGACTCAAGATTTAGAGTCTACCTTCACTGATAGTTTCCAGATCGACGAAAGATTTATCCGATGAAGAAGACTTATCTAGATACAAGTATATCTTTAAGAATTTGATTCGTACAGTTGAAGAATATCTCACGGCTGGAAATAGCATCTCGTGATCAATTATTCTTATTGAAATTAATAATTAGATCCGTTGATTGGCAAAGTATACTTGGAAGATTCTACTTATGGAAACCTAGATCCTGATTGTATGGGCAAGTATGATTGGTGGGCTATCATCACATTCCTTAAATAACTCGAGATCTTCCTAATTGATTTTGTCCAATGAGTAGATTGGAAGAACTCCTTTGAAATGTGCCAACGGTTAGGATAGCATGGAGGAGTATATAAGGAGGACGCTCAAGTTATTTGAGTATATGCGTGAAAGAAAAATTTCAAAGTCTGAAGCTCTTAGTTCTTTGCTGTGTCAATTTGTCGAGCATAAACTATACTCAAAAGAGAGATCAAATACTTGTGAAACCTTGAGGAAATGTAGACTCTACACTGTGGAATCAAGAACGTGAGACTGTAAAATCTCTTTTGATTTTTAGTGAAATCCAGTCAGTGGGCTATTAGTGCAGGAGAGTGGACGTAGGCTTGGTATACGCCGAACCACTATAAACCTTGTGTTTCAATTCTTTTTCCCTAAACTATTTAATTTAATTCGCAGCCTTATATAACTGTTTACAGTCTTTTACATCTTCAGTCTACTGTTTTCATAAATAAATAAAAAAACGAATTAAGTTGTTAAGTCTTACAAAAACTTCTTTAGCACCTATTCATCCCCCTTCTAGGTGTTCATACTAGCTTTATCAATTAGTAGCAGAGCCTGTGTGCTCATTTATTTGAAGTGTTTTTACTTCCGAGTTAAAGATCTATGACTAGTATGTTGGCTCCAGGTTTGATTAACGGCCAAAGCAACACAAAGCCACCATATTTCGATGGAAATGAATACAGCATATGGAAGAACAAGATGAAGGCATTCCTAAGATCGAAAGATCCTCTGGAATGGATTGTGGTAGAAAAAAGAATTATTCCTAAAGCTACATCAGTTTTAGAAAAGGAAAAAGAAGTTGCAGACGCTGGCAAGATAACTCAAGAAGAAATAATCAAGAGACAAGCTCTTGATGCTAAAGCAATTTACTCCTTATATTGTGCATTATCTCCTACTGAATATAATAAAATATCTTCTTGTGAAACAGCCAAAGAAGTCTAGGACAGGCTGCATATTACCTATGAAGGAACTGATCGAGTGAAGGAAACAAGGATCAATATTTTACTCGGGCGATATGAAGCCTTCAAGATGAAACTAGGAGAATCTATCACTGACATGTTTAGTCGTTTTACAGAAATTGTAAACAATCTAGAGTATCAGGGACAACCAATCTCAGGACCCATGAAGGTTAACAAGTTGATGCGTGGACTTTCCAAAGACTAGAATCACATAAAGACCTCAATAAGGGAAACACAAAGGATCATACCACTTTCTGTAGACGAATTGGTTGACACACTTCAGTCCTATGAAGTTGAGCAAATCAACAAGGAAGAAGATCCTAAAGGTAAGAAATCAATTGCTTTGAGATCTAACGATGATTTTGATGTTACATATTCTGAAGATGATATGGATGATAAAGAGTTAGCTCTTATGATAAAGAGGTTCGTGAAACTGAACAAAAAGGGAAGAATATTCAATTGGAAGAAACAAAGCACTCAAAATTTTCAAAACAAATCAATTGAGGATAATAAAGCCAATAAAGATGTGATCTGTTTTGAATGCAAGAAAAAGGGATACATCAGACCCAATTGCCCCATGTTGAAGAAAAAGAAAGGAAAAGCTGAGAAATACATGAAGGCTTTCAAGGCAGAGATATGGAGTGATACTGAATGCGAAGAAAGTGATGAAAATTATGCCAATATTTGTTTAATGGCAAAATCATAATCAGACTCAGACCCGAAATAGATACGAGACTTAAACTCATATAGTAAAATCGAGGTAAGTAATTTAAAAATCCCTACTAAAGTTTCGAAATACATTGATGAATTGTGTCTTAGTCTCAAAGCCTCTCTCAAGAGGATTTCCAAGCTAAAAAGGGAAAATTCTACACTGAAGCAACAGGAAATTTTATAGAAAGAAAAATTTGAAAATTTAGATAAAATTTTTGTTACTTTACAAGAAAATGTAGACTCTCTTTCAAAAGAAAATACATTTCTGAAAAATAACATTTCAAATATTTTTAAAAGATTTCCAATAGAATTTGAGAAATTAGAAAAGATTCTTTCAGTACAAATACCCTACTTTAACAAATCAGGCTTGGGAATGACCTCTGAAACTATTCCTCTAATTGATTTTCCAAAAGTAAAAGAAAGAATTAAATAAAGGCCTACAAAAACTTTTTACAAAAATCATTTTCAAAAAATCTTTGTAAAACCTGTTGGGCGAAGTGCTCTCAAATGTTCTAAGTACAATAACTCAAAAAATTTCGAGAAAAAATGTCCTATGGTTTAGAGACTTATTAAGAAGGAATGGCCAAAGATTGCTTATTGCATTAACTCCTCTAGACCCAAGAAAATCTAGGTACCAAAGAAAGCTTGAGTTTCTTTTTTAATTGTAGGTCACTATCGAGAAAAAGGTTAAATGGTATTTGGAGTTTCTTTTTTAATTGTAGGTCACTATCAAGAAAAAGGTTAAATGGTATTTGGATAGTGGTTGTTCAAGGTATATGATTGGAGATTCAAGTTGTTTCATAAAACTTGTGCAAATAAATGGTGGAAGAGTCTCTTTTGGTGGAAACAGCAAGGGAAAAATTGTTGGGTGTGGAACTGTAAAAATTGGAAGTCTCACAATCAACAATGTTTCCTTGGTGGAATGACTCAATTACAATTTGCTGAGCATTAGTCAATTGTACAACACTGAATTCAAAATCAATTTTAAAGAAGGAATATACTGGGAACCAATAAAGATCTTTCACAATCTTTTACTGGATGAAGACATGGTATCTTTTGGATATAAAACCAGAATAGTCTTAATGTCTAATCTCAATTCAAGATGAAGCAAATCTTTGGCATCGAAAGCTTGGCCATATCAACATGAAGCAAATTGCCAAGATTTCTTCTAAGAACCTTGTTCAAGGGCTACCCAACCTAAAGTTTCAAAAATCTAACTTATGCACACCATGTGTATTGGGAAAGTAGGTTTGAAGTTCTTTTAAATCAATAAATCAGGTTTCTACTAATCGTGTTTTGCAACTTCTGCATATGGATCTCTTTGGGCCAACCAAAACAAAAAGCATAGGCAGAAAGAGATATTGTCTGATAATCATGGATGATTTTTCGCGATTCACTTGGGTATACTTTCTAACAAGTAAGTCTGAAACATTTTCTTACTTTCAAAGTTTGCTAAGAAAGTTCAGAATGAGAAAGGATATGCTATTTCAAGCATACAGACAGACCATGGAGGTGAGTTTGAAAATCAAGACTTTGCAAAATTTTGTGATGAATCAGGTTTTCAGCATGTTTTCTCCTCTCCATACACACCAAAACAAAATGGTATTGTGGAAAGAAAGAATAGATCTTTGCAAGAGATGGCGAGAACTCTTTTAATAGAAAGTAGTATTTCCTCTCATTTTTTGGCTGAAACAGTTTCTACAGCATGTTATATTATTAACACAGCCTTTTTAAGGTCTATTCTAGATAAAACTCCTTATGAGGTATTTAAAAGAAAGAAGCCAATCGTTTATTACTTTCATGTATTTGGTTGCAAATGTTTTGTTTTGAAAAATGCAAATGATCGAATTGGTAAGTTTGAAGAGAAATCAGACGAAGGAATCTTCCTTGGATATTCAACCACCAGCAAAGCCTATAGAGTATTCAACAAAAAGACTTAGTCTGTGGAAGAATTTATAAATGTCAAATTTCAAGACTCTTTGCAGGATCAACTGATTTAGATTCATCCTGAAGAATTTGAACTTGCTCCAATCTCTACAAAGTCTACCTCCCCTGAAGCAGCTCAGACCTCTGAAAATCAACAATGAATGGAAGCTGAAAAATCAACTAAAGAAGAAGATCGACAAACTATCAGACCAACAAGTAACTGAAAGCACAAGTCTAGTCATCCCAAAAAACTTATCATTGGTGATATTGATGAATGGATTCGCACCAAATCCAAAAGGCAAGAAGAGTCTAGCGCCGTGGCACTTATTTTTGAAATAGAACCCAAAAGCATAAAAGAAGCTTTAGCTGACGAAAGCTGGATTGAAGCAATGCAAGAAGAACTCAAACAGTTCAGCATTAATGATGTATGGGAATTAACTCCTAAACCGAAAGGTAAAACCATTATTGGAGCTAAATGGGTTTTCAGAAACAAGTTGGACGAAAAAGGAAAAGTGATCAAGAACAAAGCAAGACTCGTGGTCAAAAGATATACGTAAAAAGAAGTGATAGATTATGATGAAACCTACGCTCCAGTAGTTAGGTTAGAAGCAATTAGATTATTGCTTGCTTTTGCCTATTATAAAAATGTTATGTTATTCCAAATGGACGTCAAGAGTGCATTCCTAAATGGATTTATCCAAGAAGAATTTTATATGGAACAACCTCCTAGATTTGAAGATCCAAAGAGACCAAACTCGTATTCATACCGAAAAAGGCTATATGGATTAAAACAAGCACCTCGAGCTTGGTATGACAGGTTAAGTAATTTCTTAATGCAAAATGGTTTTGTCAAAGGAAAAGTGGATACTACTTTGTTTATTAAAAAGGAAGGTAAAAATTTTCTACTTGTTCAAATTTATGTTGATGATATTATTTGGATCACCTAACGAAAATCTATGTAAGAAGTTTTCTAAGTCTATGCAGGATGAATTTGAGATGAGCATGATGGGTGAACTATCCTTCTTTCTTGGATTACAAGTAAAACAATTGAAGGAATGAATTTTCATTCACCAAAAAAAAAATATGCGAAAGAACTCATTAAAAAGTTTGGATTGGAAAATTGCAAAAAGACTTAAATACCAATGTCTAGTTCTTCGAAGCTAGATAAATATGAAGAAGGAAAGAAAGTTGACCAGTAAACTTTACGGGAGTATCATTGGTTCACTTCTTTATCTTACTACTTCTAGACCTGATATTTTGTTTAATGTTTGCATTTGTGCTAGATTTCAATCTGATCCAAAAGAGTCTCATCTAAGTGCCGCAAAACGCATCATCAAATACATTGCAATTACTTCTAATTTAGGTCTGTGGTATCCCAAAGAATGAGACTTTACCCTCCTTGGATATTCAGACGCAAATTTAGCAGGTTGTAGAGTTGATAGAAAAAGTATATCTGGTATATGCCAATTGCTGTGAAATAGGTCAGTATCTTGGTTCTCAATGAAACAAAGCATTGTAGCTCTTTCAATAGCAGAAGCAGAATATGTGGCTCTTGGAAGTTGCTGTTTTCAAATCTTATGGATAAAACAACAACTGAGAGACTTTGGAATCGAAAACTCATGCACCGAGATCAAATGTGATAACACCAGCGCAATCAATCTAACAAAGAATCAAATTCTTCATTCAAGAGTAAAAGCACATAGAGATTCAACATCACTTTATTAGAGATCATGTTCAAAGTGGAGAAATTTTGATTCAATTCGTTGATTCAAACAATCAACTGGCGGACATATTTACAAAACCTCTGGAGAAAAGCCTATTCGAGTCTATTCACACCAAGCTGAACATTACATCTATTATCCATTAAAGTCTGAAGGAGCTCAGACTTAGAAGTAAAGTCTGAAGGTGTTCAGACTCAGAAGACCAAGAGTTTCGACTGTAAGTTATTTCTATTCCAGTATTTTAAACTTGAGAATGTACGGTTACTTATTAATTGCTAATTGATATGAAATTATCTTTCCAAGTTTTTCTTTTTCAAAAATGCAGTTATCAATTTCGAAAAGACAGTTATCTTCAAAAATGAAGTTATTTTCGAAAATGTATTTTTATTTTTCCTTTTACGACGTTTCGTTTACCTCGTTTCACTTGCTTTATATACTACCGAGATTTGTCTTCTTTGTTTTTACACTAAAACCCTAGAATACAAAATTCCCACTTGCTTTCACTTTCACTCTCGATTTGTCCAAAAGTTTTCATCTTTTTCGAGCAAGATTGTGAATTTCTCCCTGAAGCGACAATGTCTTTAAGAAAGTCTTCAAAGATTGCAAGCAAGGGACCACGACATATGCCTGAGGGTCCTACAAATTTCGACTTGACCAAGGAAGAAGATTCTTCTCCACCACTGCGTCTAAGTCAGCAACAACCTTCTCAACAACATCAGTCTTCTCCGCTGACTCAACCAAACAAAGAAATTATAGAAGAGTCTGAACTTGTAAGAACGCTAACTTCCAAGGTTGCTTTCAAACTTTACTCTAATTTGAAGAAAGGAGGAACACCGATGTCCTTGATCAATGAATTTTTAAGAGATAGAGGATACAAGAATGAAACCTTATTCTTGCGGGGTTTGGAAAGGTTAGGAGTTGCAGAGAGAGGAACGGCTGAAAGAACTTTTGCGAATTTCCCGAGTGACCCATTCTATGACACCGCAAATCAACCACAAGGACTAGACGACAATGAACGGATGTTTACCCACTTTCAGCCTAGAACAGGTGTTGCTGCAAATGATGTTAGTAATGGTTCAAGTCTTTTCAGGTCGAAGAATCATAAGAAGGTTTATTCGAACCTAATGAAGAGAGGGGTTATGAACCCTAGAAGTGTCGACTTTGATTTTCTTGATTCGATGAAAGTCAATCTACGAGAGAAGCTTGCTCTACTGCAATTGGAGTGGTTTTATTCTGAATCCACTGCTGCTTATTCAGAGCTCACTACATACTTTTACTTGAATTTATCTTTCTTGAATACAAACAGTTTTTCTTTCACAATGAAGGACAAGGAATTTTTGGTGGATATGGACATGTTGGCTGACATAATTGGGGTGGAAAGAGCGAGTTTCCAACCAATTAACGTGTCTATTGCTCATGCTACTCTATCATTGGCGAAAGATAGGGATGTTGAAGGCAAGGTTTCCTACACAAGAATAAATACCTCTAACATCTTGCTTCATAAGATCGTAATCAACTGCATTCATCCCAAGTCGACATCCAAGACTGATGTCTCTCGATCTAAAGCAAAATTGATGTATGCCATCAATACTGGATTTAAATTCTCTATGCCTCACACCATCTTGTTTTATATCTACTGAACAGTGGTGAATGATAAGAGACAA
Organism: Eucalyptus grandis; assembly: GCF_016545825.1. NCBI lineage: Eukaryota > Viridiplantae > Streptophyta > Magnoliopsida > Myrtales > Myrtaceae > Eucalyptus > Eucalyptus grandis. The sequence continues at coordinate 13,542,169 of NC_052615.1, read as the reverse complement.
CTCCCTTATTCTGCTTTTATCACGCGTCTCTTTAGACACTTTAAAATTCATATTTTTGCACAATTATGTTTGACAACTATCTCTCCAATGGTGATTGGTTTCAAAATGGTCACAAAGATGCATTTGAAAGAGTTGAACAAGGTGTTGGAGCGTATGAATGAGAAGTCTCCCGTCAAAGCAAAACAAGGCTCTACTACAGCAAAGAGGAAAGGCAAGGAGCTCATGGTTACTCTAGTAAAGAAGAAAAAAAACTCTCATCTTGCAAGATGAAGAAGATGAGGATGCAATGACTCTTTCAGCCTTAAGAAACTTAAAGAGTTTTGTCAGCTTTCATGAGACAAGAGAAGAGCCAAAAGAAGGAGAAAAATAGAGAGAAGAGACTGAAAAGGAGGATGAAGAATAAAGGAGTTCAGAGGAAGAAAGAAGAGAAGAAGAAGAAGAAGAAGAAGAAGAAAGAGAATGAGAAAAAGATCGGGGTCAAGAAGACTATTTCGAGCCAACTTTGGCTATCTCCCGTCTAACAATTCCCGAGATGGCGGGAAATGGAACTACTAACGCACATCACTCAAGCTGAAGTTGATTAAGAAAAATCTTACCTACTCCACCTGAAGCCAATAAAACAGGGGGAACTGTTGGACCAAAAGGTATTTCTTCACAAAGGACTAGTGGTTTCTCGGGTTACTGTTCACGCTTCTCCCTTCTTAGGCGATTGGATACTGTTCCTTCTACAATCCGAGCTGCTGATTCCAGGGGTGTTGCCCGTTCGTTTGGGCCAATTTTTTGGGGGAAAGGGGCGCCTCTTGCCTCTCTTTCAACCCCCCGGCATCGTCTCCTGGTACGTCTCCTCTCCTCGTTTCGCATGGCTATCTATGGCTAGGGTTCCGCCCGCCTGCTTGCTGCTGTGATTCGTTAGTTGAGATGGAATCGGAGTCGATGAGGGCTCGAAATGAGGAGAAAGGGACAAGTTCCCATGGTGGGCCTCCCATTCTGACTAAGGAACCTTTGTTTTTTACTATTATGGGAGGAAATTCGAGTTCGGACACCATGTCTGGTCCGAACAAAGCGCGAGTTCCTCACCCAAATGGTGGGGCATGACCTGTCCAGCGAGGAAGGTCCCGCTCAGCTAAGCCTCAAGGCAGGGATGCCTCTAAGAATCCATCAGGGAAATCGTGGGTTGCGGTGGCAAGAACCGTGGCCAAGGGCTATGATCTGGTGTATAGCCCACCGAATATGGTGAACAATAGACCTGTGATTGAGATCACTGATCAAGATCTGGAAGCTGCAGATCCCAAGATGTTTGAATGTTTAATGGGCCACTTCATTGGTCGCCGAATGCCTTTTAAGGTAGTTGAGGAGGCTATGAAGAAAGTGTGGGGCCGAACCTTGTTGAAGTCATGTCAAATGGCAAAGGTCTTTTTATGTTTCACATTCCGATAGGGAATTCCGCCGAAGTGTGCTTGAAAGTGGTCGGATGATGGTTGCTAGAATACCACTTGTCTTTGCAAAGCAATGGTCCCCTGGTCTTGAGCTGAGAAGGGAGATCCACCGTACGGTTCCTGTTTGGGTTAGACTATCGAATATTCCCTTTTCGTGCTGGTCCGCCCACTTCATCGGGAGGGTTGCAAGTGCGCTTGGCAAACCCCTTTATGTGGATAAGAGAACATAGCAGGTGAGTAGCCTTACCTTTGCTAGGGTCTGCATCGAAATTACTGCTGATCAACCTGATTGTCAAATGATTGAGACAACCCATAATGGTACGAAGTGTGAAATGGGAGTGGAGTTTGAGTGGCAACCCACTGCCTGTGCTGTATGTGGCATTTTTGGCCACAATTGTGCAACGGCTAGTAGGCCTGGTAGACCTGAAACAGAACGCGCTGATGCTGGTCGTCCTTCAGAGGAGTCTGAACCTCTTAGCAAGGCCGCAAGTGGGAGCATCTCTCAACAAACCAGACCACCTTCGGTGGCGTCTGAGGATCAAAGGGGAATGTCTTCGGGTATGCCTTTGGTCCCTCTTCTGGAATCTCCAATTGATGCAGGACAGAACAGGAGCTCCTCTGGTGGTTCCTTCCCTCTCGTTCAGCTGGTTGTGGATCTGAAGGAACCTCTTCCATCGCACCAAAGTGACCTTGCTCAGCATGGGAATCAGGTCAAAGACAAAGAGAAGGAGCAGAAGCCGCAGAATCTGAATGCTTCGCTGATACCATTCTCGGAGGAGGGGCTGTCTCGCAACCTAAGGAAGCTATGCCTGGCCAAAAGCCTCCTAAAGTCCCTGCTAAACCACTTGGAAAAATCACTTAGGCTTCTGACTTGGCGCCGGATTCCGTGCCGTTTGGAGACCAGGAAGATGATACCAGCAATTCATCTAATGAAGACGGTGGCCACACGCCTAGACCCGCTCCTTTGAGTGGTCCTTCGGAACCTACTGGGGTTGGTTCAAGCCAAGATCAGCTTCTCCTTTTGCTGCCCGACCCGCCGGGACCTTCGCCTACGGAGGACTCGAAACCAAATAGAGGTAGGCGTAGGAACGCCAAGCATAAATAATTCTATCCTTTTTGCTTCTATGTTTTTTGGCTTTTGGAATGTTAGAGGTATTATGAACCCCGTCGAAGGGTGGAGATTAGGAAGTTTGTTGTTGCTAATAAGCTTTGCCTTATGGGGCTTTTTGAAACTAAGGTCCTTGAGCCTTTGTTTGGTTCCATTTCTTCCAATATTTTGAGAGGCTGGAATTGGATTGCGAACTATGATTTTGCTCCTCGCGGTAGAGTTTGGATTGGATGGGATCTAGCTACCGTCAATTTTGAGTTGATCTCTTCAAATGACCAAGCCATCCATGGGTGCGTGAAGGGGTTATCTTCTAATTTTACTTGCTGTGTTTCTGCTATTTATGGAGAGCATTCCTTTGTGCGGAGGAGGCCTCTTTGGTCTGATCTTATCCATTGTGACAATCTTTTTCAAGACTATGCCTGGATAGTAGCGGGAGATTTCAATGCAATCAAGGACCCTTCTGATCGCGTTAGTAGCTCTAATGCCTGGATCCCCTATTTTGATTAATTCAAGCTTTGTCTGGACCAAACGGAACTTGAGGATCTCAGGTACTCTGGCCTTCGTTTTACCTGGTCAACTTCGGTGGGTGCGAATAGGAAGATGCGAAAAATTGACAGAGTTCTTATCAACTCTAAATGGAGAATGGACTTTTCATACTCGGAGGCGTCTTTTCTCAATCTTGGAATTTCTGACCATACTCCTATGGTTGTCAGGGTTGTGGATCCGCATCCAAGGAGGAAGCCGTTTAAGTACTTTGATTTCTGGGTTGACCACCCGGATTTCCATTCTATGGTTTTGCAGGTGTGGGATAGTCAAGTTTGGGGAGTTCCCATGTTTAAATTAGTCTCGAAGCTGAAATTGTTGAAATCTCGCCTCAAGGAACTTAATCTGAAGGCTTTCTCGGATATTTCTCTAAGAACTCTTGAAGCGAGGGAAGCCTTGCATTCTACTCAGCATCTCCTTCAGTTGGATCCTGAAAATATTCAACTAGCTGAACTTGAAAGAGGGCAGTGTCGTGCTTTTATAGACCTTCGTGGTCAAGAGGAATCGTTCTATAAGCAAAAATCAAGAATTAGATTGCTGAAGGAAGGAGATCGCAACACGAGATTCTTCCACAACTATGTTAAAGCTAGACATCTCAATAACCGTATCCTCTCTGTCAAAGACACTGCAGGTACGGTGATCTCGGATCCTGATTTGGTGCCCCAAGTTTTTCTATCTTTCTTTCGGATCTACTTGCTCCTCGAGTTGGCTTAGCTAAGCCCGATCTTCAAGAGCTTACTTCTCTCATTCGAAAGCCACTATCCGATAGCCAGGTATGTTCCTTAGCTTCGCCCGTCTCTGATTTGGAAGTTAAGAAGACCTTGTTCTCGCTTGCAAAGGGGAAAGCCCCCGGTCCATATGGTTTTACAGCAGAATTCTTTAAAAGTAACTGGGATATCGTGGGCTCTTTAGTTACAGAGGCTGTGAAAGATTTCTTCTCAGTAGGTTGTCTTCTTAAAGAAGTTAATGCAACTATCCTAACTTTAATTCCCAAGGTGTCGAATGCTTATGAAGTAAACGACTTCAGACCGATTGCTTGCTGCAACACTATCTATAAACTTATCACCAAGATCTTGGCCAATAGAATTGCGCCTGTACTTCAGGATATTGTTAGTCCGTCCCATAATGCGTTTGTGAAGGGTAGAAGGATAAGGGATAATATCTTATTGGCTCAAGAGATGTTTGCAGGCTTCCACTTAGACCCATACCTCCCAAGATGTGCAGTCAAAGTGGATTTTCGCAAGGCCTATGACACTGTGGACTGGGATTTCCTAGAGCTTACCCTTACTGCCTTCTAGTTTCCTCTGTGGATTATTCGCCGGATTATGGCTTGTGTACGCACACCTAGATTCTCTATTTCTATTAATGGGGAGCTTCATGGCTTCTTCCCAGGAGGCAGAGGCCTTAGGCAGGGCGACCCAATGTCACCTTATCTATTTACATTGATCATGGAAATCTTCTCGGGAATTTTGAACCAAAGGTCTTCGGCTAAAGAGTTCAAATGTTATTGGAGATGTAAGTCTCCCAAGCTCACTCATCTGTTTTTTGCAGACGATGTGTTCCTTTTTTGCCAAGCAGATTGGAAATCACCGTGATCCTTAAAAGAAGCCTCGACATTTTCTCTTCATGGAGTGGTCTTCTCCCCAACAAAAATAAGAGCGACATCTTTCTTTCGGGAGGCGATCCTGCTTTGTGCAACAGAATCCTCCTAGCATTTGGCTTTCAAGAAGGTAAACTTCCGATTAGATATCTTGGAGTGCCGATCATCTCAAAGAGGTTGACTAAGGCCGACCGTACTCAGTTAATTGACCGCATTACCACGCGAGCCCGCTCCCGGTCCCCTGGTTCCTCTCTTTTGCTGGAAGACTTGACTCATTAGGTCGTGCTTCACACTATTCAGTCTTTTTGGGCTAGTGTTTTCACTTTGCCCTCTTCGGTTATTTTGGGGATTGAAAGCATTCTTCGTAGATTTCTTTGGAAGGGCACCTCCTTGGATAAGGGAGGTGCAAAAGTCTCATGGGCGGATGTTTGTTTGCCTAAGGAGGAAGGGGGCCTGGGTATTCGGTCTATCAAGGACTGTAACAAAGCCTCGATGCTGAAATTTATTTGGATCCTCTTTACGGATAAGGAATCTCTGTGGTGCCGTTGGATACACTCCAACTTTTTAAAGAAACATAACTTCTGGGTTGCCCCTCAGCCTTCGATCTGTGCCTGGAGCTGGAAGAAGATCCTTCATCTTCGGGGCTGTTGTAGACAATCCTTCGGTTGGGAGGTCGGTGACAGCCGGTCTACTTCATTGTGGTTCGATAGCTGGTTGCCTTGTGGCCCTCTTCATCTACAAGTTCCTCATTCTTTTTTGTTGGACCCCAACGTTCCTGCAAAGGCGACTGTGGCTTCTTTATATTCTTATGTTGGTAGATCCTATAAAGTCCGGTTAGAGAATTGTGGCTTCTCGCTTCCTCCTCTTTCGGTTAATAGCGATCGTTTTGTGTGGCGTCATGATTCTTCGGGGGCCTTCTCCGTAGCTTCTTCTTGGAACGTCATCAGAGCTTCTAAAGCCAAAGCACCTTGGACTTCTTTTGTGTGGGATAAGGATGTAGTCCCTCGGTTTCAATTCCTTTTGTGGCTTATTACTAAAAACCGCTTGCCAACGCAGTCACTTCTTCTCTCATATGGAAGGATTGATTACTCGGCTTGCACTTTTTGTAATACTCAGCCGGACTCGACCAACCATTTGTACTTTGACTGCAATCTTTCAAATACCATTATCTACTTTTGGGCAACTAGGTGCAATTTGCCGTGGAGGAACGGCACTTGGGCGGAAAACCTTGCTTGGGCTATGAAATTCCTTGCTGGTAAGGACTTCTCTCACAGTCTTTCTCGCTATTCCTTTGGAGCTCTTTGCTATCTAATTTGGAAGAAGAGAAATGCTATGATTTTCCGAGGGGAATCTCTTGATATTCCCGCTTTGAAGAACCATTTGATAAAGATGGTTAAAGATAAAGCAATTACCTACAAGGATGTCCCTAACAATCCAAGGAATCGGCGTCTTCAGAGGGGTTGGAATCTCGACCCTATTATCTTCACATAACCCTTTGGGTTTTTATCATTTGATCTTGCTCGGTCGCCCCCGGTGCGGATGTTCTGGCTCTCGGATTCCCAGGCGTCCATGGAGGTCTGGTGGCTGAATCTGGTGGTCGCGTTGTGTCTGTTGTTTGCGCTCTTTCGTCCTTGCCTCTTGAGGCTTTTGCGCGGCTCCCTTCCACTCTTTTGTTCACATTGAGAGTGTAAGTTTTGGTGCCGTTTGTGTACATTGGTCCTTAGCTTTTCAATATATTCTTACCTTTACCAAAAAAAAAAGGTATTTCTTCACATTTATTTACCAGTGATATAAGTTGTTCTGCAGCAGACCCAGAGGATGTGTATGCCTCACATTATCCAGAAACTTCCACTCATAGTCATGGGGGACAATCTGCTAAAGTTCTATCCATTCTCAAAATCCCTGGAATTGACTTGGCTGGTCCTAGTGCTGGAACAGCTCAAATAGCAGACTTTTCGAGACTGCTAGAAATTCTATTAGGCATCAGAAACAAAGAATATGCTATGGGATATGAGATGCAGGATCTCAAGAACGCTTTCATAGCCACTTCAGTGTGAACGCCTTGAAGAATCAATTGCAGACTACAGTGCAGGGTGAAGATTTTCAGTCACTAAAGCAGAGTTTTGAAAGGCTTGAGAAGACAGTGCATTCTATGGGAGAATTCGAGCTTGTTCGCCTTCCCAAACAGCTTTAATTCTCTTTATTTTCAATCAACTCTTTTTCATTTGTTCTCTACTTTTTGCTATTGACAAAAAGGGAGAGAGGTTTGATGCAGATTTGATGATTTTTTTTATCTTTTGTTTGGTGTGGTTGTGATTTGGACTGGTTTGGATTGATCATGCTTGCCAAGTAACTTAAGTTGCGTTATTGATTATGGTAACGATAGTTGCTTTTACAAGACTAACACATTTTATGTGGTTGCAAAATCGCTACTATCCTTATCCTAATCTCTAATTATCTTTTATAAAGAATCTTGGTTTGCTTAAGTGTTGTTTTGCAGGGCAAAGTGTCCAAATCTGTGGGAAAGTTTTGTCATCATCAAAAAGGGGGAGATTATTGGAGAAAACTTCATTATTTATTTTGAAATTGACAAAACGTTTCCATCAGTCTAGTCTGAAAACTTGCAAACTCTATCGTCAAAGTCTAAAGACCTTCAGACTCAAGATTTAAAGTCTACATTCACTGATAGCTTCCAGACCGATGAAGAAAAGATTTATCAGATGAAGAAGGCTTATCCAAATGCAAGTATATCTTTAAGGATTTGATTCGTACGGTTGAAGAATATCTCATGGCTGGAGATAGCATCTCGTGATCAATTATTCTTATTGAAATCAATAATTAGATCCGTTGATTGGCAAAGTATACTTGGAATGTTCTATTTATGGAAACCTAGATCTTGATTGTATGGGCGAGCAGGATTGGTGGGCTATCATCACATTCCTTAAATAACTCAAGATCTTCCTAATTGATTCTGTCCAACAGGTAGATTGGAAGAACTCCTTTGGAATGTGCTAACGGTTATGATGGCATGGAGAAGTATATAAGGAGGACACTCAAGTTATCCGAGTGTGTGCGTGAAAAGAAAAAAAATTAAAGTCTGAAGCTCTTAGTTCTTTGCTGTGTCAATTTGTTGAGCATAAACCGTACTCAAAAGAGAGATCAAATACTTACGAGACCTTGAGGAAGTGTAGACTCTACATTGTGGAATCAATGACGTGAGACTGTAAAATCTCTTTTGATTTTTATTGAAATCCAGTCAATGAGATATCAGTGCGAGAGAGTGAACGTAGGCTTGGTCTAAGCCGAACCACTATAAACCTTGTGTTTCAATTCTTTTTCCCTAAACTCTTTACTTTAATTTGCAGCCTTATATAACTATTTACAGTCTTTTACATCTTCAGTCTACTGTTTTCATAAAAGACGAATTAAGTTGTTAAGTCTTACAAAAACTTCTTTAACACATATTCACCCCCCCCCCTCTAGGTGTTCATACTAGCTTTATTAGTTGTGACCATTGTGATGGTCATCTATTAATGCCAACTATCATGACATTGTTAGGACACACAATAGAAGAATGATGCCTTCATATAAGGAGATTATCACAATAAAGTTTAAGTTCGGGTTTATCAATATATTTAATTGGACCATATTTATCTAAAAGTTTAAAATTGGTGAGTTATAAGCCAATCGAGATATATTAATTATTTTACAATGCAATAAATTAATCTCTCATGCAACACTTCCTTAATTGGCTCTATACATGGACCTCAATAGAAATTGTCTCATGTATCGTGGTGCTGATTGACCACCCCTACAATCCAAAAACATGGAGAGGGGTACGATGATAGTCCTTCAAAATGTGTGATGTTTACGATAGGGCCGACTGTGACCATCGTGCAATATTCAAGTGAGCAATTATAATTTCCTAAGTGCCGTTTATAGTGGAGTCACGTTGTCAATCTTTCCATGTAGAGTAGGCCCATCACCGAATCAAGAATATCAATTGTGTCAGATTTTTTATTTTTTTTGTACTTATTTCATACTTAACTCATTTTGACTTTATTGCGCTTCAGAATTTGTGTTACACAAATCAAGGCTACTCTGATCATTTGTTGGAACGCAAGTCTCAACTCACAAATGCATTCTATCATCCATCACTATTGACACCTAAATTTTGGTAACCCATTTAGTTATTTATCGCATAAAAATTATGGATTAATTTTTTAACCCCCATAGCATATAGTTTTAGGAGCATTTTTTTTTATTTGCATTGGACCGACGACATATGGGTTCGACTTGATGATTCGGAGCTTTAATTTGGAACTAAGCCCACGAAGAGAGCAAATTGACCCACGCCAATTATTTTTTAACATCGTCGATGAGATATTATAAGCTCATCTTTGCAAGCTTTGAAATTTGAGAAAATCTTATTGCAATCGGTGGAGAATATTCATTGTTGCAAAGGAAATCTATAAGAGATGAGGAAATTAATAGGATTTTGTTCGGGAGATTATAGGCGATCTTCGTGCATATTGAAAAAAAGGAAATAAAATATTCCACGAAAATCACATTCTTGGCCTATAAAAGGAGCCGTGTACAGAGAGAGCATGGGGTCACACATTGAATATACGCCGCACGAAAGGGGGTTCTATTTTTCGAGGTTTTTTCTTCGTTTTTTGGAGGTCAAAATTCAACACAAAAGGAGAAGTCTTTTTCTATTTTCGTTTTTTTTTTTGGGGGGGGCTTTTCTGTCGGTTTCCTCGGTCAAAAAAAAAAAGATTCAAGACAAAAGAGAAAAGTTTCTTTCTTGGTCTTGTTTTTTTAGGGTTTTTAGGGGGTTTCTCTTCGTTCTTCTAAGAACACAACACAAAAACAAACAGAGAAAAGAAAGCTTTAGAGGAAAAAGTCAAAAGGAAAAGCTGTACTGCAGAGAAGAGAAGAGAAGAAAGGCACGTGGGATAGGCCAGAAAAAAAAATCAAAAAAATCAAAAAAATCAAAAAAATCAAAAAATCAAAAAAGACTGTTCATCTTCCTCGCGTCGTCGCCTGCCGCCCGAGTCGCCGGCCGCTACTGCTCGCACCACCGCCCCACTCGCGAGCCCGTGCCACAGCTGCTGCAGCAGCGACCCGAGACGGCTGCCGCACCCCCGAAGTCTACTGGCCGCTGCTGCAACTTGCGCTTCCATCGCTGCTCCTGCTCCGCACGACCTGCAGCATCCCGCGAGCACCACCTCCACCCTTGCTACCGCGTCTCCCTCTACCCGTCGCCATCGCCAGTAGCTATCAGCCCCGTGGCTGAAGCCCACCTCTCCTGCATCAGTCACCGAGCCGCGACGCCAGCAGATCCCAAGCTGGACGAGCCGGCTGCCACGCCTCCGCCTCTGCTCCGTTGCACCTCCGCGAGCAACCCGCTCCGCCAGCAGATCCCGAGCGGCCGCCGCGCTTCCACCTCTGCTCCGCCGCGCCTCTGCACCCTGCTGCAACAACCCGCGATGCCAACAGCCCGAGCCGGTCGCCACGCCTCCCGCCTCCGTGCCCCTGCAACAACCCACGACGCCACTGCTCGCTGCCGCACTGGAGCATCACCTGTCTTCCGCCCGCGACCCAGCGCGCCTCCGCCACCACTCGTCCCCCGCAACGCCGCTACTAATCCTGCTCTGCCCACTCGCTCATCCTTGCGTCCGCCGCCGCAGCAACCGCCAGCAGCTCGAGCCCGCCGCTCGCCGCACCGGTTGCCGCTCTTCCACGCCTCGCTGCAGCCCCTGCCACTCCGGTTTCCCCTGCCTGCTGCTGGTCCGCCCTGCTGTCCCCTCGTCGAAGCTCCGACGACCGCGCTCCTCCGCCTACGACTACCCATCATCACAGCCGCCCTTCCTCTAGCGCCGTCACGCTGATGATCCACAAGCCGCCGTTCGTTAACCCAGATTTGGAGAAAATTAAAATTAGGTAGTTTATTTTATCTTATTTTATTCTATTTTATTGTGAAATATCCCTTGACAGAAGGGTGCGTTTGAGAAGGCTTTTGAGAAAAGCCTTTTGGAAAATGCAATTTTCCAAAATGTAAGCTGTATTTAGTAAATTATACTTTGAAAGTCCATTGTAAAGTATCTTTGAGTAAAAGTTTGGAAAAATTACATTTACTAAAGGCTTTGGTGATTAATTAAAAAAAAATTATCAAAAAAAATAAAAGAATTTGCCGGCGAGGCGGGCTGCAAAGACAACCGACGAGGGCCGCCTAGGGTTGAAAGACCTCCAATGAGGGTCGCCTGGGGTCGAACGACCCTCGGCGGGTCGAGCGACCTCGCGGCAACCGGATCTGGGTCACGCCTGAGATCGCACGACCTCGCTGCGACCAGTTTTGGTCGTTAGAGGTCGCGTGACCTCGCGACGACCAAATATGGGTCGTGCCGTTGCTATGAGGTCACACGACCTCCGGCCCGACCTAGATCCGGGTCGCGCTTGAGGTTGCACGACCTCGCGGCGACTAGATCTAGGTCGCGCGGTCACCGCGAGGTCACGCAACCTCCGGTGACCCAGATCGGGTCGCACGACCTCCAATGACCTAGATCTAAGTCGCACCTAAGGTCGTGCAACCCGAGCTAGGTCGCGGTCGCCGGGACTTGCGAGTGGTCGCCGCGACTCGCCGAGGTCGTACGACTGGCCAATGACATTCACCGCGACCTCGCCGACCTCTTGAGCTCGTCTGCGATCAGCCACACTGCCGGAGAAGAAGATGAACAATAGACATGAACAAGAACATAAGGCATTTGAGAATCTTTGAAAGCCCAAGGCAGCCTAGGACCTACCTTGGGCTTTCAGCCTTGCAAATGCCAGCTTTGCCTCAATGCCCCTTGGAAAGTAGTTCCCAAACACCTTCATTTTGGCCCAAAGGCCTTTAGCTCCCCAAAGCCCCTTCGGTTAGCCCCAAACGCACCCTAAAATCCCCGACATGAAGTAGCCTTTTTCTATTTTCGATTGACAATCCGAGTTTTGCGCCCGAAATTTGACTCGGAATCGCACGAAAAATCGCCAATCCGATCTCACGCTCGAAATTCGATTCACAGTTTTATTTAAAATTAGCCAGTCCGATGCACGGGATATGATTCGTCAATTTATAGATATCAATCTTATCTTGCTAAATTTGCTGCCGTGTTATTTGAATCAATTTTGTTTTCGTAAAAAGAAAAATCCAAAAAAATATTTGAGTTAGCATTAGGTTCATCTTAGAATATTTCTTGTTTTAGGATTATTTTACATAGGGAATTTATTTCGAATTTAAAAAAAAATTGCACATAATTTAGTTCTAGATAATATTTATAAGTTTAGATAATTTTTCATAGATAGATTGCATCTTAGGTTAGGGATTAACAAATTAAGATAACAAGGTTTGGCCTAACCTAATCCTTAATGTGAGTTGGATGATACCTTAATCTAGATAGGTAATTTTCGCACATTTTCTAATTTCGAATTTCATGGAAAATACTAAAAAATTGTCTTAAAATAAATCAATTTCATTATCTATGATAGATTGCATGCTCATTACGAAAATACAAAATATTTTACTTACGTCATATAGTTTAGGTCATATTGCCATGTCATGTCATATCATTTCATGTTAGATTAGTAGCATGCATTGCATAAAGCATGATTTTCATTAACCAAGTGAAAAAAGAAAAAAAAAAGTAATTGCATGTTAATCAGAAATCATATATAGAACTATCAATGTGAATTTTGATCTAATATTGCAGATGCTTTCGATGCCATGAGATAAGACCTCATGCAATTTATTCACTGCTTTTTCTGAGTGTTAAATTGGTGGTTTGCACACCCGCATGATAACCTCACATGTTAGGAAGGTAAATTAAAATCAATTCAAGCTTTCAAGTTGCATGCAAAACATTTTTTCGAAATAAAATAAAAATGTACCAAAAGAGCATTAGAGAAATCTAGCGTAACCAAGTCCCCGAACTCATAATCTCTGATTCATAGGAGTAAATCTCCTGTTAATCGACCTACCAAAAATATATTAGTGTCGACTTCTAATTAAAAATCAATTGCATGTTAAGAAATTCGACCTAAGTCGCGAATTGGTATGGGTTTGAGAGAGCTCGAGCTAAATTTAGGTTTAGTAATCCATTAGTCAAATCCTAAATGATTCACCCAAAGTTAGGTCGTGACAATCACTTTTCCTCACAAATCAAACCCCATCACCACTCTTTCATCTCTTATAAACGCTCACCAACACGGACAGAGAACGGAAATGTACGGAATGAACTATGTCATATCCCTTATTCTAGTACTCTCAAGCATGATTGTCTCCTCCTAATCGAAAACAAGGCAAGTTCAAAGGCGACGGATCGTAAACGAAAATGGGTATCTGTTGCTATGCGTGTACAACACTGTTTTCCACGTCAAAATGCTGCAGCAAGCTGGCGTGAGATATCTTCAATGAAGCTTCGTCGCTCACGAAGTTGACTTTTTCCGACTCGGGCAGTTCCTTTACGGTATAAGGGGAGGTCACATGTGATGGCGAAAAAACGTGGCCTTCCGCATAATCCTTCACTTTGAAATAGAGATTCGAGAGAAAACAAAAAAGAAGAAGAAAGCATTCAGCCCTCATGACTATAGTCGGCAGCAAGACAACCCTGGCCTTCAATCTTTTCTTGGTGCTCTCTCTTGTGTTAATTGTATCTACAGCTGAAAGGAAACTGATGAGTAAGTTTTGCTTGTGTTCGCTTTTACAAACTGAATGTTGTGTGTAAACACGGTAACTTTTGTATTTATTAAAAAAAAAAAACTGAGTTTGATTAGTAAAGTATCATGGTCAATTTGCGGTGCAATTTTTCTCGCACCCTAAGATGTTGATTTCGCTTTTGGTTCGAACTATCTATCGGTGCATTGTCGACGCCGGGATAATACCCGCTGGAACAACATGCACGATGGAGTATGGAGTGAAGAGCCAGGATGAAGTTACTTACTTTCGAAGCACAATCGATATTTCTTATCAAATGCCATAGGGATACTTTTTAACAATACCCTAATGACGATTGGCATGATATCAATGTATTTTAACTTTCACATGCTCTTTTATCTATTTCAGACGTGGATTTGAACGATGGGGTTCCACAAGTTGGCATGCAATGCAGGTCGTTGTATAGCGTGCAAGATGGAGACACTTGCTACGATCTGGTGTAGACGTTCCACTTGACTACCTCAGCCTCCAACCTCTTCAATCAAAATCTCGACTGCGATAACCTTTTTATTGGACAATGGATTTGCCTCAACAATGTGACCATTTATTGAGCTATTTCTATGGGGGAACAAGAAGAAGAGTTTACGCAGTCCATGTTTTTATGGAAAGTACTTCATTTTGCCCATATTTTCGGTGGGGTTTGAATTTGGCAATGACGTTGAAAAAAAAAAATGAATCCATAAGATTGGCGCAGTTGATTGGCGAAAAGGTCTGGATTTACCGGTTCATGGTTTAGAAGTGGTCGTATGTCATGGCGCTTGTAAGTTATAAAACAAAAAAATGTGGCTCCTTGCAAATTATAATTTTGGTATTATTCTGCAACAATTTTTTTTAATTGACAAGTAAAGATTCATAGAACCAAAGACAGCACGGGAACCGCAATGCCTTAGTTAAAATTGCATCTCAAATCAAGTACTAAACTCTTAATTGAAAAACAGTATAGAGGATCGGACCGTTAACTGTTGCAGAAACAAAAGCGGTCAAACACAATAATAAACATAGAGATTACAGCCATAATAAGTTGAACACAGATTCATGTGACTCAGTACATTTGACATATATTTATAGGAAGAGCAGCGCAGGATTCCACTACAAATCAAGCGCTCTCATACAGATTAGGGGTGTGCAACCAGACCGGGTATACCCAAGAACCGGACCAGCCCACTCGAAAAATAGGGTTGGGAACCGGTTCCCGTTAAAACCGGTCCGGGAATCGGTTCCCAAAATTTGGAACCAGTTTAAACCGATCTGGGAACAAGTTCCAAGTGATTACCCACCCGAAAACTGGTTCCCGGATCAATTTTGTTAGTAGAGGTCTAAAACTCTTCCCCCCCCAATTTTCTATTTTTACTCCCGCAATCACATGACGTTTTCCCTCTTGACTCTCTCAAACACGCACGACACTCTTCATTTGTTGTTCCTCTTCCTCACTTGCTTCCCTCCCTCACCGACTTCCTCTCGCACCGTCCGATGGATGGACGGTGTTCGTCACCGCCAAATTCTTGTGTATTACATGGATTGGCTCGCCTAATTTCTTTTTTGTAGGAAGAGTTATGCTTGTATAAATGAATAGCTTTATGTAGTAGTTGTGAGAATAAGACTAATATTAGACCCATGTTTGTTACTAATTCTTTACCTTATGATTTCATTTATTATAATTAGCCATGTGGATTCTTAATTTTTCATTTAGTCAAAAAGTTCATATATTTATTTATTACAAATGCTTAATATTTCAATATAAATTAAGAGGATTACGTTATTTTCTTGCATATTAATGTAAAATTCGAAGTTGTATAGGATATCGGGAGATTGCAAAATAGGTTCCAGTGGAAACAGGGTTGACCCTGGAACTGGACCAGAAAAACAGGGTGGCTCAGGTATAGGGTCCAATACAAATAGGGTCGGATATAGAGTCCAGAAAAAGGGAACTGGTTATAACAAGGTCCAAGTCTAAACCCTACCCACCCTGGACCCGATCACCCCTAAGATTACAACCACACTCATGTTACTTAAACACACTCCATTTTTCAGCCCTATTAATCTCTCAATCTTAAAAAAAATAATCTCTCAATTTTACAAAGGAATTACAAACTATTTGATATGGCGAAATTGTCCACGAGAGCTTCACCAAACGTGTTTTGCATGCGATTTTCGAAAACCTGGTCCAACGTCCTGGACTTTCCTGAAAGAGCGCCACAGCCGACGGTCACACCAATTAAGCCAATTTTTTGTGTATTTTGGATCTGATTTTTCATGGGCTCAAACTCAAAATATACTTTAATAATAGCCATAATCCAAATTATTAAAGTACATTGGTACTTTCATCGAAACTTAACAATGATTTTTTTTCTTAATATCATAACTAAATATCTAGTTTTTCTCTTACTTCATATTTTGAACTTTATTGCTTCGTAGACAACATTGTATACAATAGGTTAATTCCGTTATTACGCAGCCCGTGTAGCTAAGATCAATCCATTGTTTGGTGAAACTTCCGTTTCCATGCAAATCGTCCATGACCTTTCATTAAATTCATTAGGATTTCTATTTCTTTTTTTCCCTTTCCTATGAAGGGTTAAGTAATATGACCTTGGCGTTACCTCCTCTAGGCTGTCTGAGGACGCGCGACCTCGAGGTCACCTTGCCTAGCCTCTTTGACAATTCAATCTTTGCTGGCGATAGATTTGCTTCGGCCAAGTTTGCTTCCACAATGCGATATCTCCACTACGTACCTCCTGTTCTTACCCTTTTTTTAAATTTCAAAGCTACTTTGGAAAAAATTTATCATAAACTGTTAGTGATTAATTAAATAAAAAAAAAAAAAAGAAGAAGAAGAGTGCGTGTATGAGAGTGATATGAGACAAGTAGCCATTGAAAAAGTAGAATGTAATGTGCTAAGCTTTTCCATTAGAATCCTATCCACAACAAACATATCCTCAAGGAACTTGTAAAGTGAATGGATACTAAAAGTTATCTAGACAAATTGACTTGGGTCATGCGATTCTCCTCCTTATTAAAATCAAGGACCAGGATTCAATTGACGAACCGCCTCTTCCAATATTAAATGGGGGAAAAATTAAAGGGATGAATTAATTCTCGCAAATAAGTCGCATAATGTCATTCTTGGCAAACTAGGAAAAAAAAAAAAGAGATCACCTTTGAGCATGAGAATCGATTCCCCACTCGTCCTTTCTCTAAATTAGTCGAGTCCAATGCTCAATCGTGTATTGTTCCCCACGTTCTTTATGCTTCCACGATCCAACGTTCTCATTACCCATTTCTGTCTTGCAGATAATCTCTTGATCTTGCGAAGGAATAGCACAGATTTCGTCGCAAGATTTCCCGACATGCTGATCCACTTTCCATGAGAGCTTTTCACCAATTTTGGATTAGGCCACTGCTCTGCTAATCAAAATGGTGCTTGAAGATTACCCACGAATTAAGAGAATATATACTAAACTTTGGAAAACAATCCTGAGCCAACTCCAACGCTAAAAAGGCAATCATGTTTTGCGTGCGATTTTCAGAACTGGGTCCACTCGAATTTGCTTGTATTTCCAGTCAGGTTTTCCTCGCACTTGAACTCGAAATGCATTTTTATAAGAATCATGATCCAAAATTTTAATATACGTTCGTAATTTCATCAAAATTTCACAATAATATTTTCATAATAACATGACCATATCATTGCGGAAACAAACGATCAAATAGTAAAATACATAAAACAATAAAATAGATCAAACATCATACTTACATGGTTTGGTCAGAGAAACATATGTCCATGAGAAAAGCAACAAATAATTTCATTATAGATTGAACGATACAATGGAGATTACAAACACACTCAAGTCACTCAAATACTATATGTGCTTTCCAGCCTCCAATTACACCTAGTAACACATAAAGTGTCTAAGCACTCAATTCTTCTCAAATTAATCTCTCAATCTCACAAAGGAATTCATAATTATTACCACAATATTTATTAATTTCAACACTTTTGAATTGCTTCAGGGTGTAATTCACAAGAAGTCACCTCTGGAATGCTCTTCACAAGAAGTCACACTTCTTATATATAGATAAAAATTGGATCCAAAATAGGGGAAAAAAATTAGAAAACCATTCAATTGGGAAATGTATTCATAGTATGAAATCGACTTGAATTAAGAAAGGTTTTTTCTCTTTTCCGAACTCAAACTTGTAACATATCTTCAACACATTCAATTTATATATAAGCAAGTGGGATTTTTTATGATTTTTTTTCCTATTAAGTAATATATTATCTTTTAAAAGATATATTGTTTGTCCGTTCTTTAATAGTCTAAACTTTTAGAGTAATCGATTTATCTATTATGTATCATAGCACAAATCGTTCCAATCACAAAACTATTGCTTAAATTTCTCGAAGTTATTATATTTATATACTACCCAACCGTTCCCCGGTTCGTCTTAACACTTCTTTCCCCGGTTTTTGTGTATTTTCATTTGTATTTCAAGGTCGTAATTTTTGTACCAGTTTCGTAACTCACAAAATGATGGGACAACAAAAAGCATCAAACTGAGTTCTCCAAGAAGTCACAGGACAAAGTAAGTAAAACCAACCGTAACTCAATCGATTCCTCTGGACTGGATTTCTAACATTTCTTGCTCTCGAATCCATCTCAACTAGGTTGTAACTATGGAAGACATGGCCATTATTTGTCCTCGTATAGTCAGTCATCATTATCACCAACAATAATGCAACATCGTTCATGACTAAATTGAGCTTTATGAGGGGAGACATTGGTGTTGAAATAATTTTTCTGACCATATTATAGGGAGTCAACCCTCTCACGTTCCAATCACCTATCATTTGAATTCGAAACAGGGTCGATATAATTAGCTGATAACTCAACTTCCAACACAGACATGTCAATGTCGTCTATTTATAAAGTACTCCATCCTCGTGCTCTTTGTCAAAATGCAAAGCTAGCATGAAATATATTTGATTAAATTCCTTCTCTTTGTAAAATTGTCTTGCATGATTTGGTTCTCTACTATATAATGAAGGGGTCTTCCGATCGACTTCAATTTAAGGAAGATACGAATAATTTAGCATTTCGGTCACATGGCTGGGCTCAGCAACAAGGTGACGATGCTCTTGAATCTCTTCTTGGTGCTCTTTCTTTTGCTCAGTGTTTCTACGGCTCATGAGCTCAAAAGCAGCAGTAAGTCTTGAGCTCTTTTTAATTTGCTAATCAATTGTGATGATTTATGCTCATCATTATCTTTTGGCTAAATACTACGTTGCCTTGAAAAGCGTCAACTCTTTCTCAAAAGCACTTTCTTATGCAGCATCATAATTACACCTGACACCAAGATCATGGTTATGACTAGGGTTTATTATTGCTCATAAAAGGATAGTTTATTTGGCCTTAACAACTTTCTTAGGACACGTGTATGTGCTATGATTGAAGTGCTTCGATCAAAATCTGGAAAGATGGAATTTTTTTTTTTTCATACTTACAATTAAGTTTTCATATTAAGAATAGTTAGATTGAGACGTATGTTTTCCTCCAGACATTTCGAGTTCAGACCATCCTGACATATGTTCTAATACAAAAGCTTAGAGCGGTCAAGTGGTATAACTACAATGATTATGCAATGGGATTTCATGGACCGTGTCATTGGTTGTTTACCTTAAATATGATATGTTTGGTTTTGGGCATGTAACATATCATAGGGGAGGTCCTCGACGACCTACCGAAAGTGGGCTTACAATGCTACTCGCTGTATGGAGTGAAGGGTCATGAATCGTGCGACGATGTGATGCACATGTTCAACCTAAGCAGCGCAGTCTTCCACTTTTTCAACGTCAACCTCGACTGTCGTCATCTCTATAATGGCCAGTGGCTTTGCGTTAATAATATGACGTTATATTAAGCTGCCTTTGGCTTTTCATAAAGGCAAAAATGTGTGCTAATAATGAAGAGTACATGAGACTATCTATAGGTTTTACATTATTGAATTGCCTCATAATACTTGACAACGAGTTTATATATATATATATTCTCTAACATCCCCTAGAAGTCAATTGAGTTTGGAGAAAATATCTTTCAAATGCTCGGATGGATATGCCTTGGTGAAGATAGTTGCAATTTGATCAACCGATGGAGTTGAGACAAAACAAACCATGCCATGAATCACATGATGGTCTATGAAATCACAACTTATTTCAACATGCCCAGTTTTGCTCATGCAAAACAATCATTATGTGCTATTTGGATAGCACTCAAGTTGTTGCAGTAAATGGCTATTCCACCATTATGATGAACGTCCATATCCTCTAATAACCATCATAACCATAGTAATTATGATATTGTATTAGTAAGAGCATGATATTCTACTTCTGTGCTAAATCAAGCAACAGTAGCTATTTTGGTCACTAGCATACTAGCGATATATTTAGGAGATTTGGCATATAC
Source organism: Eucalyptus grandis (assembly GCF_016545825.1). Classification (NCBI taxonomy): domain Eukaryota; kingdom Viridiplantae; phylum Streptophyta; class Magnoliopsida; order Myrtales; family Myrtaceae; genus Eucalyptus; species Eucalyptus grandis. The sequence continues at coordinate 13,522,269 of NC_052615.1, read as the reverse complement.
ATTCTCATTAAGATTGCCATTGAGGAATGTATTTTTAAACATTCATCCGGAACAAAAGCCATTGTTTAATGGAGGCGACAGAAAGAACACTTTGGACAAAATTTAAAAAAAAAAAAAAACATGCAATTAGAGCAAAAGTCCCTCATATTTATAAGAAAATATTTTCCAAATCATTTATTTTTTGTGAAACAAACCTAGTTTAATATCATAATATTTTGAACCATTTCATAACTTACAAAATGAAGGGACAACGAGAAAGCATCGAACTAAGTTCTATAAGAAGTTGCGGAACATAATATCATATGTAACACGATCTATTTCTCCCGAATAGATTTTTCCATCTTTCTTCCTCTAGAATCCATCTTAACCAGGTTGAAACCATGGAAGACATCACCACCATTTCTCCTCGAAGAGTCAGTCCTTATTACAGTAAACAACGATGCAACATCGTTCATGACTAAATTGTGCTTCACGAGACAAAGACGTTGGTGTCGAATCTTGATCATATCGCATGGAATCAACCCTCTCGAGCCTCGATCACCATTATTCTTGTAAAATAACTTGCTACCTTATCTGCATTCTAAACATGAATGAAATACAATCGCCAGCGTCATGGACGAACAAAGTACTTGTTCCTCGTATTCAACGTCCGATTAACATGGCTCGGTCTCTACTTTACAACGAAGGGGTCTTAAAATCGAGAGGAAACAAAGCTGCTATACTTCAGAAGAACTCTCGAATTCCGTTGAAGAACGATACAGATAATTAACCATTCTCGACATGACTAGACTCGGCAACAAGATGACAATGCTCTTCAATCTCCTCTTGGTGCTCTCTCCTTTGCTCAGCGTTTCTACAGCTCGTGAGCTCAGAAGCAGCAGTAAGTCTTGGGTTTCACTATCCAATTGCCAAGACTACCATTTTTTGCCATGTTTATTCCCTCTTCATCATTATCTTTCGCTTTATACTACGTCGCATGGAGAACGTCCACTCTTTGTCAACGAAAAGTCTGTGGAGCATCATAGTAACACATATACGAAAAGTCCACGGTTCATTAATCAACGTAATTATGGTTTTTCATAACTCATTTCTCATACTTAGTTTTCGCCCTTAGGGGCATGAACATTTCATAGGCATGGTCCTCAACGACATACCAAAAGTGGGCGCACAATGCCATTCGGTGTATGGAGTGCAGGGCAACGAATCGTGCGACGACGTGATGCTGAAGTTCAAATTGAATTACGCGACCTTCCGCATTTTCAACATCAACCTCGACTGCGGTCATCTCTATAGTGGTCAGTGGCTTTGCATTAACAACATGACCTTATATTGAGCTGTTTCTGGCTTTTCATAAGGAGAACAAGATATGCAGCTCATCGAAGTTTACTAATGGACAAGATCAAGTGATAACCTAGCGTACGCGTCTCATAATAAGCTTCTTGTGGAAAGAAAAACTTACACGGTCCCTTGTTAGAGAAATAATAACTTTGAGTGTTTTTCATTTGTTATCTCCAATTCTTACATCTACTCTCTCTCTCTCTCTCTCTCTCAAAAATACGAGAGTGGGTGTTAAATTGGTGATGTGAAATCATCTTGATTATGATGAATTTAAGATGTCAGTTAATCTCCTACTTTGAGAGAATACCGCTTCTTAAACTTATGTTCATATCATTGACTTCCAATTCCTTATTTTTCAAGGCAATGAAATGTCTTCAACAAAAGATCACATCATTTTAGATTCATTAGAAATGACCACCAATTTCCTCACAAGTCCTTAGTGACCTGGCTCTAAATCCTCATTCCAATTAAGTTGTTCCGATCCATTGCCAAAATGGGTCACATTCAATCATTGATGAATCTGTGCAGGTCCATTAGCTGTAGTGAGCCCATACACAATGTAGGCTTCTTGCAAGGAAAGGTCCAAACCCATCCTAGTACAAAGTCCAAAGCAAGTGAAATTTCACGGTCAGGAATATGTGTCAAAGTGTCGTCACAAATTTGCAAGATCTATAATTTTATTATGAATTCGCACAACATTGATTTAAGAATAGCAAATTAATTAAATTTCATAAAAAAAAAATAAAAACATGAGTCCACATATGTTTCGTAGCAGAATCTAAAGTGAGAGCATTACATCAATCCTAAATACCTGAGAATTGTCTAATTTTAATTATCATCGAGAATTAACCAAGAATATATATTAAATAAAAATCACATTGACATTTATCCCCAATGATGCACACTCATTGATTTCTAAGTATCCAAAGTAGTTAGATGGTTTATAACTTGTAACATCTATTATTCTTAATACTTCCTTCTCAAGCCTTTTTTGTTGCACTCCCTATGAAAATTATAGACATGCAAAAGAATTCAGTTACAAAACGAACTCCAAACCCACGTCACTTATTCAACAATAAATATTTTTTTTTAATCATATTGATAGTGTATCTAACAATAATGTATACATATGTTGCGCACGCAGGACCACACAAATCTCATTATATCATATGAAGAAAATTGAAAAAGAAGCTTCCCCGTAAGGCTACCAAACAAGTGTGTGGCATGGACCATAAAAGTGTCAGAAAATATAGACAAAGCGTCATATGATTCCCACGCTTCTCTCCCATCATAATCTCAAACTTTCAAGTGACCACAAAAAGTGAGTGTTCGTATGTGTGTGTGTGTTGTGACATGACACCAAGTAGCCATTTGAGAAGTAGAATGTAACTAAGCTTTATCCATTAGAATCCTATCCACAAACATATCCACAAGGAACCTTGTCAAAGTAAAGAAGGGATGCTAAAAAGGCTCTCTCTCTCTCTACATAAACTCAATGGGGGTCATGTGATTTAATTCATGAACCGCCCTTTTCCAATTTCGAAAGGGGGGAAACATTGAAGGCTTGATTTAGTTCTCACGTTCTCTCCCACCGAAAAGTCCTATAATGCCATTCATTGCAACCGAGGAAAAGGAGAGGAGAGATCCCCCTCGAAAGCATGTGAATCGATTCCCCACTTGTCCTAACTAAAGCACTCTCGAGCTGGATACGCAATCATCTACTTTTTTTTCCGCAGCTTCTCGGTGCTTCCACAATCATACATTTTTCATTGCCCAAATGATTGCGAGTTGCGTTTAGATAATGAATGAGTGGTGTATTTGGCTTATGGCGTTTATGCTTTTAGTTTGGTTAGCGGTACTCTCATGATTGTACTCGGGAAAAGTACTTAAAAAGTTTAAATTTATTGCAATTGTATTAATTCAATCATAACTCTTTTAATTATAATATTTTTACGATTTGTCAATTGATCCTTCTAATCAATTTTGACCAAAAATTATTAACATTGGATATCAGATATCTTACGTGATATAGTTCGAGTTAACATTAGACAATATTTTAATAATTTTTTGTAATTTTTTACGGTTTTTTGTTTTTTCTCTTTTTTTTTTAATTATATTTTTTCTTTTTTCCTTTTTCTTTTTTTCCCCCTTTTATCTCATTGGGCAAGGGCAGCAAGCCCTCACTAGCCACTAGCAAGGGTCATGGCCCTCGTTTGCAGCCAACACGGCCATGATGGCCCTGTGTGAGGCCGTGATGCCACAATCGACATGACCCTCTTCCACACCTGGGCGAAGCCTTCATAGCCAATGAGGGCTTGCTGACCATTGCCTAGCGGGCAACAAAGGTCAAAAGAAAGAAAATAAAAAGAATAAATATAAGTTAAAATGTTTTATGCACATCAGCATTGACAATGCCACAAATAGTCGAAGTTAACATTAGTAGATGTTGTCAAAATTAGCTGAAATGACTTAATTGGTAAATTGTGAAAAAATTTAGGATTCAATTTGTATAATTGAATAAGTAAAGCTGAATTACCTCAGTTGCAACAGGTTTAAAACTCTTTTAGTACTTTTCCTAATTATAAGCACATCATATCTCGCCTCTTTTTCTGGTCGGATGTTCGCATTACATCATGCAATGCTTTGGTCGACCAAGAAATCACATGCTCTTGTCGATATTACTACTGCTCCGTGGTTGGGAATTGTACCAAGGTTCACGTTTCTCTCGTCGCATTCTTTTTAAGAACGTGTTTGCTCATATATTTGAATGAGTTGATCCAATGCTAAACAAATTGGCCAATTTGAAACGAAAAAAATGGCAACAAGGTATTACAGGGCACTGCTCATGGAAAGTGATTTGTCCATTGATTATGAACGGAATGAAAACCTTGATAAGCCAAGAACAGAGGCAAAAGTTGCAGGGGTGGAATACTGAAACTCTTCATAACTTCAGGAACTCATGGACTCAAACTTGGCAAGAAAAGTTCGAGCACATGGCGATTTGCTTATCTGCGAGTCTTGTTTACGCGACGACGTTTCCATTCGAGAGGAAGTGATGGAACACGCCGCCAAATGAGGATGACAGCAACCCGATATCACAACCAGACATGTTGAGTTGCTGTGCTGGTTCAGACAGTACAGCATCCGAGTCCAAAGTGACTTTCACCAACCGACACCACGGGAAAGTTAGAGCAGAAACAGGCATCGCGACCAAAACCGATGACCCGACGCAGGATGATTGTCTTTATATATTACCATCAGGCCTAGATTCGAGATTTCAGGTGAAACCAAGGTCGAAAGTCTCACATCGCTGCTTGAAATTGTCGAGCAATTACATTATTGACTACAGGAAACAGAGAGATTACTATGGCTATTTCTACATCAATCAAACAACAAAACCATCAAGGAAAATGGCAAATCTCAAATTCATTAACTGAAATTTCACTAGTTTCACTCGATATACCGAACCGTTTAACGGTGGAAGCGATACAGAGGCAACAGAGACACACCTCGAACACATTTGAAACCCCTTAAGATCAATTGAGCCAATGTCGGTACAATAATATGTACTTCTATCACAAAGAAGAAGCTAAAATAGTTATAGTTGGGACTTAACAAGTATTTCCGACAATCAGTTTAGACTGCTTTCACTGCCTGACCATTCTTCCCCATCTCGACACCGCCCCGGTACGGGAAGTCCTCGTCCGTGACGTACCTCGACCAGTACCAGTGCGACTTCCACACCTGGCTCATCTCCTCGATGGGAATGCCCTTCGTCTCGGGGATGAAGAAATACACAAACACCGACATCACGAGCACGAAGAAGGCGAAGAAGAGGAACAGGCCGAACTTCAGGTGGCAGAGCATCGTCAAGAACACTTGGGCTATCAGGAACGTGAAGATCATGTTGACCGACACATTGATACTCTGGGCAGCCGACCGGATCTCCAGCGGGAAGATCTCACTAGGCACGAGCCAGCCGAGCGGGCCCCAAGACCAGGCGAAGCCGGCAACGTAGATGCAGATGAAGAGCACGACGACAATCGCGTACCACTTGGGCAAATCCCCGGGCATCCCGTTCACTCCGAATTTAGCTCCGATGGCTGCCGTCACGACTGCCTGCATTCATTCGAAACAAAACTCAGGCTTTAGTATATAATGTAATGTATGATGCATCAAATCAAAAACTATCAGACAAGTTCAGTAGATCAGCTGCATTACCTGGCAAATTAACATTTGGGTTCCTCCCTCAAGGAAGAGGAACCTCCTTCCCCACTTATCGACGCCATATATCGAGACCATCGTGGCGCCAACGTTGACGCAACCGGTGATCACGGCGGACATCAGAGACGCGTCGCTCTTGAACCCGATCGTCTCGAACAGGACGGGCGCGTAGAACATGATCACGTTGATGCCGGTGAGCTGCTGGAAGAAGGGGATCATGATGGCCATGGTCAGGTGCGGGCGGTACTTGCGCTGCAGCAGGTTCCTCCACGGATTCTCGACCTTCTGGGACTCCTCGCTGGCGGCAACGAGGTCATTGAACTCCTCGTCGACGTCGTCGACGCCCCGGATTCTTCTGAGCTTCTCGCGGGCCTCATGGTTCTGGCCACGCTCGATCATCGAGTTCGGGGTGTCGGGGAGGACGAGCGAGCCGACGGTGATGATGAGGGCCGGGACCACGGCCCCGCCAAGGCTGAGCCGCCATCCCCAGCCGCCCTTGATCTTGGCGAAGAAGTAATTCAAGATGTTGGCCACCAAAATGCCAATGGTGATGGATAACTGGAACCCAATGTTCAATGCTCCTCTGAACTTGTATGGGGCCATCTCAGAGAGGTACAACGGCACGGCCTGTAGTTAAATTACCAACGAAAAAAAAAAACACATTATATAAATCTCCATCACTAAAGTTTTCTACTGAATAAATGACAAAAGTAAGGTCAAGAATAGCGGACAGGACGCTCATATTCAAATCAATAATCGGTTTAATAATATGAAAATGGAGGCATCAAGATTCAATTATTCTATTCAACGCCGTTGCGCCACGGGTAAACTCTTGGAAGAGGTGCGAGTGCAGGAAGAGACGACCCAAGAAAAAAGACAAAGAAAAATTTGCCATCTATGACCTGGAAAAATTGATTAATTTATAATGACAAGCTGGCCGATGATTACGTAATTTATAAAAAAATAAAATCGAAGATAAATGCCAATAAATCAATTGGAGTTCTAAGAGCATCTGTCGTTTTCGGTGTTTCGATTCTTTTTCTTCTCTTCTGAGCGACCAAACAACCGACACTTTATGATTCGAAGAACTTCAAATTGCCAAATCCAAAAAATAGAAAAAGGTGAAGAACAAAAGATTTTTCAGGATCAGTGAGAACTTCTGAGATGTTGCAGAGTAAGTTGGATTTGATATCTCAATATCTGGGTCAGAAAAAGAGAGCAGCTTTTCGTTTCTAAGAAAAGCCGTGCTCGTCTTCTTCCCAGCAGTTCCCAGATCTGTACCACTTTAAAGTTGAAATGACCTTACATGGCGGAAGGAAGACTCCAAGAGAGACAAACCCAGAAAAAGGAACGGATTGAACAGATAAAATCAATAGGAAAAGACTTCTCCTGATTCCAGGGAGAGAATATTATATGTCTCGAAAGGAGAAGAGGGTTGGTGGGAATTTGTACCTGATTGGCGAACCCGATGCCGAAACCGAGCAGCATGCGACCGAGGATGAGCATCCAGACGGCCTTGGCGGCCCCGTTGATGATGGCGCCGGAGCAGAAGAGGAGGCCGCCGAACAGCATCGACAGCTTCCGGCCGAACCTGCGGGTCACGACGGAGGCCACAAGCGACGCCACGAGGGCGGCCAGGTACAGCGACGACGTGAACATGGTCAGCTTCTGGGAGTCGTACTGGCAGTACTGGTTCTTCGTCGCGTCCTCCTCCTTCTGCCGGTACACCGACGGGAAGAACTTCTTCAGGAACGACTCCATCGTCGTGACTCCACCTGCGAGCAATCAACCCAAAGAGAAACCACAAAACAAACGAAAATTCAAATCGCGCGAACCGGTAAAAACGTCCCACTCTGGTCGGTCACGACGCAGGTCAAAGACCGACGAAATCGATAGAGAGTTCCGTCCTAAGTGGTGCAGTGACTTACCGGAGATTCCGATGTCGTAGCCGAAGATGAGGCCGCCCATGGCGGCGACGACGCAGGTCACCGTCACGAAGGGGGTGAGGTTCCCCGGGTACTCCTTCCCGCCAGTGGTGGCGATTCCTCCGACGGCCGGCATGTTTGCCTTGCGCTCTCCCCTGCTTCTTTCCTGTGTTTTTTCTTTGTATCTCAAATGGTGAAGACGAAGAGACAGGGAGTTGCCAGAGACTAGACTCAAGAAAGAGTGCAGACCAGATAGAGAGAGAGAGAGAGAGAGAGGGGGAGGAACGAGAGAGATGGAGCTTTTGGACTGTGATGGGGAGTGCTTATATAGAACAAGATGGGGGAAATGGAGGACCGTTTGAGCTGTCGAGAACACAATATCTTATTTTTGAATCAAGATTATTTTTTTGGCTTGATTATTCTAATTTTTTTCCCTTAATCCTCCCTTTTAAAGATAAGTTCGCCCATTCCTTTTTTATTCCCGATTAGCCGTTTAGGCGGACCGTCGCGAGCCTCGTCAATCGGACAAGAAAGAAATTAACTATAAATCGTTTTTGTTTGGCTTGTCAAATCGAGATGCGTTGTATTATGTTAAATAGATAGGAAATTGATCTATTTCTAACTAAATGGATTAAATTAATGGATTAGCTACAGTTCACTTGGTCACTAGGTCTCTCTTCCCCCGGGCGTTGACGGTTGACTTTAGCCGACACCATCATCGGAGAGAAGGTCGCCGATTGAGGCATTTTCCATTTTTATACCTCAAATAATGCTGTCTATAGTCAAATTAGATTATAATAGTGATGCTGTCCAACGTAAATATATTGGATTGATGATGATGATGGGGTTTCGGTTTGAAAGCCCGGAAAGCAAACGTTGCTTCCTGTAAATTGAGACTATACTTTAGCAACCAACAATAAAAAATAAATTCTAGGGCGGGACCCATAGAGTGAAAGAAATTAACATAGCACGTTGAGCGTTGAGTTTCCCACAAAGAAAATTGGGGTGAAAAGAGGAGGCGAAACTAATAAGAGTTCTCTACATGGTTGACCGGCGATACTGGCTTGGTGTATGGCAAATTCTGCGGTGGGTAGAACCCTAAAAAGTATTCGTACCAAATTACCCCTTCACGTATAATAGCTCATTTTTTATTTAATATTCATTTTGAGCGTCATCAATGATGCAGAAACTTTGCGACGGACGTATTGGTCCATGCATACCTTCTTCAGTGTATTCAAATGGTTGACAGACGCTTTCATAATAATTGATCATGATCTCATAAAATTTTACATTTTGACATAAGCATGAGACATTAAACCACCTTCAAAATAATCAGCCCCGGTCCCACAATATATATTAATTCAAGCCTTCTTTTATTTAAAAAAAAAAATCTAAATCATGGTTTGCTATTGACTTTTTGGATAGCAATTTCACAATCTTAAGATATACTCCGCAGCCATGTTCTTGAGCACAATGGAGACTACTTTTTCTTGCTTTCAAACGGGGCATGACGCGGGGCAATGACCCTTAAACTCACCCGGAGACAATTATAGTGCCGGCGATGAAGATGAGGTTGCTTTGGGAAAAACCAACTTAATTAATGTATTTTCTCCACTAAATTGCCTTCGATTTCAACGAAATCTTCCCCACTAATTAAGACAAGAATCGGAGATAAACATGCGGTCGGTTGAGTTTGGATAATCTCCCAAAAAGAGAAAAAATGACGCGTCAGATATTACTCACGAGTCCAGACCCGAAAGGGGGCACGCTGAAATTTGGGGAAACGAAAGCAAAGGCGTTCACATAACTCAATAAATTCAGATTGGATTGGATATATATGCTGTCCATGCAAGGGCTGAGTCAACCGGAATTTATGGGGTTTTTTTTTTTCTGGATAACGTTGGATTGCGTTGAATTTGATTTATTTTATTTTATTTTATTCGATTCATGCGGTGGATATGCGTGACTTGAAAAGAAGGGCTTTACAGCGAGAACATGGCGGTGAAACATGTGAATTCAAGATAGAGAGGTCACAAACCTTTCGGGAGGATTTAGGATCGAGATTGGTTCATGAGAGGGACGATACTAGGTTCGAGAGGATAGGCATTTTGGTGACGTCTCCTGTTTTGCGAGAAATGGGGGGACAAATTTTACGTCATAATGTTGACTAAGAAATGAAGTAGAACTTTCGGCACGCGAGAATTACGTGGATTTATTGAATGGTTATCTTAAATGGTTGCCTTGAAATCGTGGTCGGTGGAGTGATGCGGATGTTTTAATGCGGATGTTGTAATCGAGTCATTTTCGTGAGGTGTATTGAGTTGGAGTATAGTTGGAAACCCAACCATTTGGGGAAATCCATAATTTGGTGGAAAAGTGGTGCAGAGAATCAAACCCCCAAGTCTAGCTTTAACTCCATAGTCAAGTGTGAAATCCTCATTTTTCGTAAAAGTTTAAGTAGTCAAATGATATTGTGCATTGTATCATTAACATCTCGACATACGAGATTAGGCACCACTGCATCGACAAAAAGAGGTTGACTCAGAATACCTAGATAAACGAAACATTGAATCCAATTGATTAGAACAAATTGATTTAAATATTGCTTTGGTGTTTATTTGCATACTCAAGGTTTTGAGGGATTTTATTATTTATATAGTCTATATGAAATATGTCACTAACCTCATGAGTCATTTCATGGAGTGTATTGAGTTGAAATATAGTTTTTTTTTTTGGACAAATAGAACTGCCATATATTTGCTTAATGCGGAGTCTTACATAATACCGATGGAGAAAGATCGGGCGCATAAAATATTCATGAGAGGAAAGGGGGAGATAGCATCCAATTACCGGGGAGAGTACGAAGCCGGTGATTCCTCGCGATCCAATCCGCTGCAGCGTTTGCTTGGCGTGGACAATGAATTACCGTGATGTTCTTATTCTGATTTAGCCCATTCCTGCATTGCTTCACGATTTCTTTTAGGTTCCATGGAGTTTCGGCCCGGCCCATCACCATTTCTACAACAGGAGAGCAGTCACTTTCGATAAAGCACTTCCCAGTTCGACTTCCACTGTTCCCCACGTGCAGCAACTGCAGTTCGTGCATATGTTTCAAACCGTGTAAAATGGCCTCTGCTTCCGCTTCACTTGCCGAAGAAACCCTACCTGTGGCCGCAAAGCCGTCGAGGGTTCTTCCATCCGAATCTCGCAGCACGCCCGCGACAGAACAAAGGAATTCGCCTGGGATCCATGCCGCGTCCACGTTTAACTTCAGATCTTGGCCTTCCGGAGTCGTCCAGTAAGCATGTTTCTGTCGATTAAGTGTTCGTTCATGTCTATGTGGTTTCCCTCTGCTGAAAGAAATCTGTTGTTCTTGTGCTATGATCAACAGATCTGCTGGTTTGGGTTCCTTCGCGCGAAAAATCCAGCCATTTCTCGCCTTCCGGATGTTCCACAAGACCATACCCGTAAGCTCTCGAGAAGGTGAGTCCAGGATCTTTTCGGGAAAGCAGTGAATAGCCACCGATCTGTGCATTTTATCTGCTGCTTGGCTGATCGTTGTAAAGGTGGGTCTTCCCAAATCTTCTTAGTCCATTTGCATAAGAACGGGGAGATGTTCTATAGTTTCCGGGGCTTGTATGACGAACGGGCATAGGGGTCGCTAACAATTTTCCGTATGTATAGGTTTTCTCTCGTGGGGATAGCGTTTTGACGGTGCTCCCACGGGAAGGTCCGGATCTTTGGTGGCACGTCAAGACTCCATATTTGGGTCCAAAGGGTACGTGGTGCTTGATATGAACTAGAGGGACGATTCTGGTCTGTTTTGCTTGTGTTTATCAGTGCTCTGTTATATCCGCTCTTGACAGTATATTGCCCTGTGTTGTTGCCTGTCCATATTAGCATATCTGGCTGTGATTGTGGGCTTAGTGGGATTGCCAGAATCTCTTTTGCAATATTCTCTTCGTAAATTTGATGAATAAGTTGTTGTTTCCATTCTCTCGGACTCGGCATTGATCAATTCGGACACTAGAGTAGGTTCGTTTGGTTGCCGTCCCCGTTAATTACTCCTGTGAAAGCCATCTTTGTCTTCTTTGATACGAATAGAGTTACCATCCCCCTTGACCATTTGACGTTGTTCTTTATGGTATCTCGGCCTAGCATTAAGCTCGCCCAGCCCCATGATGGTCGATGTCCCTTTGATGCTGTCCGGATATCGCCTTTGGGAAATAGATCCTTTCAACACTCTGCTCCATAAAGCTGATGGGGAGGTGGCTAATCTCCGAGGCTTGCTTGCCTAGCATGGCTCTATTAAAGGTAAGCAGATCTTTGAACCCAAGCCCCCCTGCATCTTTTCGGGTTTTCAAAATTTCCCATCTTTTCCAATGCAATCCTCTTTTAGCATCTCCATTCTGCCACCAAAATGATGCAATACGTTGTTCAATGGCTCTGGAGATAGACACGGGCAGCTTGAATATTGACATTGCATAAGTAGGTATGGATTGCACAACACTTTTTTACTAACACTTCCTTTCCTGCCTTTGTTAGCAATTTTTCTTTCCAACCTGCTAACTTTGAGTTAACTCTAGCCAGGATCCACGCAAACATCTCCTTCTTGGATTGACCCCACTCGGTAGGTATGCCCAGGTACTTTCCTGTTTTCTGTAGAACAGGAACTCTCAGTTGTGTAGCCAGATTGTGTTTTAATGTTGCTGGACAATTTCCGCTGAAATAAACCCTGATTTATTTAGGTTGATTGCACGACTCCGTGGCGTAGCAATATTCATTTAGTATTTGGCCAAGATTCTGGCACTCTGTGATAGTTCCTTCCAGAAAGAAGATCGCATCATCGGCAAACATCAGGTGAGATAGCGTGGGGCAGTTCCTGTTTAACTGAATGCCTTTTAGTGTTCCATCTCGCTAATGCTTTTTATCATCCGGTTAACACGTTGGATATCAAGATAAAGATATAGGGCGAGAGTGGATCACCTTTATCGAGGCCTCTCGAAGGGTGGAAGAACGAGGTAGGTTCTCCATTTATTTTTACACTGAAAGTGACTGTGGATATGCATTGCATGATCAAGGAGACCCATTTAGCATGAAACCCCATATGCAGCATGACATCCCTCATGAAATCCCATTCAATTCTATCGTATGCTTTCTGCATATCCAGCTTCAGAATGGCCTGATATTTTTTCCTGTTTTTTGTTGTGCGTAGATGATGCAAAACTTCGGGACGATGAAGATGTTATCCTGGATTTGCCTCCCTGAAACAAAAGCACCCTGCTCTGGTTCAATGATAAGTGGCAGCCACTTTTTAGTACGTTTGCTAAGATTTTTGAAATAACCTTATAGCTAAAGTTGAGACTAATGGGTCTAAATTGGCTGATGTTTTCGGGGCTTTTGACTTTTGGTATCGGCACAATATGGGTCGATTGAGCCGGTTGTCAAAAACATTCTTGAAAAAACTCTGTACTAGCTGCAGCAAGTCTGTTTTTATGCTTTCCCATGAGTGTTGGTAGAAAGAACCATTGAAACCATCGGGGCGGGAGCCTTGATAGCTCCCAGTTGAAAGACAGCGGCATGGATTTCTTCTATTAAAAAACTTTGCCACCAATTCTTCATTGATACTCTGTTATGGGGGATGGGCATTATTGTAGGATAGATTGGTACTGACGTGGACCTTCAGTCTGTATAGATTCTCATAGTAAGACTGGATATGTTCTTTGTAACATCAAGGGATCTCTACACCATCTGTTTTCCTCTAATTGCAGCATTGTAATTCGGTTTTGTTGCCTTCTGTTAACTGTTGTAGCATGGAAAAATCGAGTATTCTGGTCTCCCCAATGTAACCATTTAATGCGTGACCTCATTCCCCAGAACTGTTCTTCCTGTCTTCTCAATGTGTCGATTTGACTGATGAGATGCTGCACTTGTTGCTTGCTCTGGTGCTGTTCTGTTTGATTCGTGATTGCTGTGAGGGTTTGCTTGAGCTTTTTGATCTGTATGTGGGCATTTGCGAACTTCTCTTTACTCCATTTGGTTAATTCTTGCGATGTTCTCGTTAGTTTCTCTGCAAAGGGGAGACTTGGAGTTGATTTTTCTGCCCATACTTGCTGGATAATTTCTGGTAATCTGCTGTTCTGTCCAAAAGCTTCCAACTTAAATTGATTCTTCCTTTTTTTTGCTCCGAGGTACAATCGAAGAACAAGGGGCTATGGTCGAACCGATTCTTTGGAAGGGCTTGGACGTCGCTTCATGGAAGGTAACTCTCCATTCTAGTGAGCATAGCACTCGATCAAGTCGTTTTTTAACCAATTCAGCCCCGTCCCTTTTGTTAGTCCATGTGAATGCACATCCATGGCTATGTATATCCATCAGAGATAGGTCATTAATCATATTTCTGAATGCTGCGAGTCTTCTATTTTCTGCCTCTTTTTTCCCTACTTTCTCCCATACATACAATGTCTCATTAAAGTCGCCCATGCGAGATCCGGGATAAGAGGCCGGAGGTTTCAGTTCCAGTTGCCATAAGGCCAAGCGCTCTCCAAAGTCTGTGGATGCGTGGACGAAGGTAATCTTCATAGCTTGCTTACTTTCAGGATCAGTGCAATTGACATCTATAAACTGTTTTGAACTTGCTTGTACCTGTAGCTCGATTTCTTCTTGCCACATAACTGCCAATCCCCCCGCTATTCCTGTTGGGTCAACCAAATAAAGTTTCTGAAATTTGAGCGTTTTACAAATCTTTTCCACCATCGTTGCTTTATTTTTCGTCTCCATTAGAAAAAGTAAGTTGGGCCTTTCATGAGCTGTTATAGCTCTTAGCTCCTGGATTGTCAGGGGGTTGCCCAGCCCCTGACAATTCCAGCTCACTATTCTCATGGCTTTTGTGGTGGCTTATTAGGGCTAGCCACCAGAGCCCATGCTTGGCCTTCTTGGATCAGATTCAGGGGTCTCCAAAAAGGTCTACATCATCCGGGAGGAGAGATGAGTTTACTGGCATGCATTTACGTTTTTTGGCCTTTTGTACTTTCATGGTCTTCTTGCTTTTTTCCGACTTTTAATTGCACTTTGGTTTTGAGTTTCGGGGCATAGCACCTGTTTTCCTCGGTCTCGTGTACGCTGCAGGAACATTTGTTGGAGTTATCATACGTTACAGCCGCTGTAACGGACGCTTTTGCTGCATACTACAAGTTGCATATCAGCTTGACGGATTACACTTGAATGGGGTTCACTTCGCTCGGTTTGGTTCTTGGGTAAGGAACCTGTTTCTTCCACCATAAACTCCTCCTCCATTTTCCCGTAGAAAGCATCCCAATAAGGGCTATGGTCACTAGTTTACGCTTTCGGCCCGGGGACCATATAACCCTTTTTTTGTTCATTGCCCGGGGCGACGTTGAGTAGGGGATTTCTAGGCAATCAGTTGCATAGTGGCCAATTCTCCCACAAGAAAAACAGTAATGTGGGAGACGCTCATATTTGAACTCCACCCAGAGCCATTGGTTCCCGATATTCAGAATAGCTCCCGATTTCAAAGGTACAGTCAAATCAATCTCCACTCTAACTCTACCTCCTGCGTTACGTGTGTTTTTGTTGGTTCGGAGTTGAACTTCTATTACTTTTCCTATCCTTTTCCCCCAGGTCATTAAACACTTTGTCTACCTTCCATCCGGGGGGTACTCCTCCAATGCGCACCCAGTAAAAGCTGCCTTAGTGAAGTCATAGCGGTGTTCGGGGGACTTGGGAGACTTGCTTTAGAACAAGCGAGATTGGTGGAGTATGACCAAGGTGAGTTCCTCATGATTCGTTGTTTGTCCTCGACAGTTGGAAAAACAAAAGTGAAGTGCCCTGGTTCCTTCTGTGAGCATATGACCCCTTCTGATTTCCATGCTTTTGTCATTGTTGTTATGAAGGCAGGATAGTTCACATTTGGTTTGGAGAACAGTTTTCCAAATAGAGTGCGTCCACATTCTTCCCTTTTCTGTTGGGGAATTTCAGCAGATACCTCAACTACGTCTTCCTCAGACCATAGGTGCCCAAGACTTTTACATAAAGCAGCCACCCTCATTTCATTTTCTTCTTTGCTCTCCATATTCTCTAACTTTCGATCACTTGTTTAAGTTTCAAATCTAGGCGATCAGCATCTCCAATGTTACCTAGCATCTGGTTTATCTAGATCCAGACCTCATCCACTCCAATCTCGTCAGCCAGACAACCACCTTTCGAAGTTGCAATGCGGAACAACATAACTATTTGATTCTCAGCTCGGATCACTACGAACGTCGAGGAAGACTCACCACGATGATTGCTGCCGATCCGGTGATCCCACTGAGTGTTCGGGCGATACCTAGAACGTTGAGAAGATACTCAAGCATATTGCTTAGAAATCTGATTTTTGGGGTTTTTTTTTTTTTTTTTTTTTTTTTTTTTTTTTTTTTTTGTTTAGATAGGCGGTGTAAGGATCACGGGAGAAATGAAGCGGGGATCGGGAAGCAAGGAAAAGGAAAAGAAAACTGTAAAGAAGGGTTTTAGGGTTTGGAAAAGGGGGGAGAACGCTACCATGGGGTAGAGAGGACGCTCGCAAAGACGAGAGTTTTTGCCTTTAGTTGAAATATAGTTGAAACCATGACTATTTAAGTAAACCATAATTTGGTGGAAAGGTGGTGTAGAGAATTGAACCCGTAGGCCTAGCTCTAACTCCATAGTTGAGTGTGAAATCCTCATTTGCTGTAAATGTCCAAGTAGTCGGATGATGCTACGCATCGTACTATTAACATTTTGACAAATGAGATTAGGCACCACTGCACCAACAAAAAGGGTTCGCTCAGAATACCTAGATAAATGAAACATTGAATCCAATCAACCAAAACAAAATGATTTGGATATTACTTTAGTGTTTATCTATATGCTCAAAGTTTTGGGGGTCTTATTGTTTTATGTCTATGTGAAACATCTCACTAACCTTGTGAGTCATTTCACAGAGTGTATTGAGTTGAAGTATGGTTGAAACCACGATCATTTAGGGAAGTCCATTATTTGGTGGAAAGGCGATATAGAGAATCAAATTCCTTGGCCTAGGTTTGGCTCCATAGTTGAGTGTGAAATCCTCATTTGCCATAAAAATCTAAGCAATGAGATGATGCTATGCATCATACTATTAACATCTCGACAGACAAGATTAGACACCACTACACCGACAAAAAGAGTTGACTCGAAATACCCAAATAAATGAAACATTGAATCCAATTGATCAGAGCAAATGAATTATGATATTGCTTTAGTGTTTATCTACATACTCAAAGTTTTCAAGGATTTTATTATTTACGTGATCCATGTGAAATTTTCCTTTGGTACTAACTAATCTCAAAAAGTGTCACATATATTATGAAGGATATGTTGATAGATTTTGTTAATAAGAGCTACCAAGTCGCATGTTAACCACACACACACACACACACACATATATATGTTATCGACATACTGCATCTCTCGTTTTATATGCAATTGATATGTTGAATATCCAAATAATTTTATATAAAATATGATTTTCGAGTGTTTCTAGAATAATCATAAATAAAACCTTGTCTCCACAGGTAGAATCGATAAGATATGCACAAAGTCCAAGTCTTGTTGCTTATCAGGGAGAAACTTTTTCATAAAGTATACGTAAACATAATCCCAGGTCTTGGCTATCATGGTTAAAGATCATTTCATTGACACGGACCGACAACTAATCCCCCATCTCTCTTACATCATCGAATCTTCTTCCAATCGTAGTCATTCCTATGGATACAAGTTTCTAATTTGAATTCTAAGCAAACAAAAAAATAAAAAATAAAGGCTGGGCTAGTGTTTATGATGAAATTATATCTGGTAGAGTATCATAAGGACTAAAAGAATCAGAGATAAGTCTAGGTCTACCTCAAGCATTTATATATGCCAAGAGAAACTAATTCTGGCCCCAGAAAGAAGAAGACCCTAATGCAGATTCCAAATTTATCGCTCACGAGCTAGCTGGGCAAGGCTGGCTTGCAATCATAGCCTACCAGTTTTGTTTTCATTTTGTCTTTGAACTCAACGCCGGCACTTCATTAAAAGTATATCATCATTATGCTGTTAATTTTATCTGTTTAATCTGAAAAAATCATTGGTTGGAAAAATCTTATGTAAATACATAAAAGTGTATTTGGACGTAAATAAATCGATCGAAATATATTAAGATGTGCGGTAATTACAGAAATAACATGCTAAAAACTATAATGGCTAATCAACATCATTTAAACGTAGGATGAATGCATCGGTGAAAGAGCTAACCTGCATACGGCACATTTCTTTTTCTTTATAATTAAAGTGAGTTGTCTATGATATGAAAACAAATTAATATTAATACCTGAACAAGCTCGATTATTTGTCCTCTAGTTGACCAAAATGAATTAATATGTCGTGCGGACGAATGCTACCGAAAATTGGACAGATGGTTACGTTAATCGAGGAAATACCCATCTCTTTGGAATGTCAACATCAGCTACAACGATGACTGTATTCCATGTGATGACATGATGTCATGGAAGTTTAATTGGGAATTCAGGAGCGCCACATAATTGCAAACATTTATCCCATCACGGATTAATTAAGTTTGAGAGAAACGGAGACGAATTGGAAGAAATTCTTATGATGGTTGTGAATCAAAGCATGATCTAGCTCTGCTAATCATCTTGCAATTTGACTCTAAGAACATAAGTTCATACAACAACTAGCATAGAAATGTGCACGTTACTCACTTTTTTCTATTAATTTGTCTCGCCTTGCACCGTAATACCGATCAAGTGCTCGATAAAATTACGTGAAATTTTACATAAAAAGAATGCATCAAAACTCAATTTCTCCTAGGTCTACGTCTTGGATCCTCTCACAAGTTCCTTAATACTTGCCAAGTGAACTAATTTCTATAATACTATGTTCTATTCAACCAACAAGCATCAAAAGTTAAATTCCACAAACCTGCCAAAGAGGAGCGTCACCTTTTGTTCTTTCACGAAAGTGAAAGAATCCTATTCGAGGACACTAAAGAAAGACAGGTAAAAGCGTGGAAGGAGCTTACTCTAGAAGATTGCAAAGAAGAGTGAAAATGACAAACTAGTGAACATAGCTTTCGGATGATACATATCATTATAAAACATCTTATTATGGTTTCATTTCATCATGTAACTTCTTCCAAATCAAATATTTAAATTAAAATTTTGCTGTAGGCATTGGTTTTCTCAGGCTAAAGTAGAGAATGTGGTCCAAAAGCAACCACTTTCGCCCGCAATTAGGGGGAAAGGTAAATGAGACTCAGAAAGTATTGACTAGACCACCAACGTCCGGGAGGAGGTTAACTTAAGAAAAGAAGAATGTGATGGAGAAGTTACAAGATATTAAAAATTCAATCTATTTTCTAAACTCATTCCTTTACCTACTTCCCTCCCTTCTTGTCCCATCTTTTGTCCCATCTTTTCCAAACAAAGGCAGGAAAAACTAAAGATGAAAATCTGCTCTTTTCATTTTAAATATGTCTCTAGAACTTCTCCTATTGCTCCTTCCAACTTTTGATTAACAAAGAAGTGGAATCATATTAAACATGATCACGTAGGTATGGAAAATCCTACCTTTCTGCATCATAATTATAGTTATGCATGTGTTAGAAGGGACATTAGACCTGCTAAAATGTAATGAATCTCTAGTGAGACCTATGTAATTCAAAAACGAATGTACCATAAATTTAATGAGCAATGTCACCTTTAATAAATCGTTTCATCTCTTAATTAGGTTGACATAGTTACAGACATCAGGGAATTCCCCACTTGGAAATCGCCCGTTATAAGCTCGCTGACCACATGCAAACCGTATCAAGCCGGAGTCGCCTCGTTGGCCAAAGTCCAATCCAAGCAAAACAGAGATTTTTGGTCTTCTCCGATTATTGTGGGTGTGGGATAATATCTCCTATCCCACGGGTTTGGACCGTGCGCGACCCTTCGCGCTGGCTCAGAGCCGTTGACCCGCAGCTCGATGAGCCTCGCAAACCGAGAATTTCCTCCTGCTTTGATGTCCCACCATGCCTCGGGCAGCTGTTTCTTCCGGTCATGACAGTAGAAGGGTGAACGTTCGACCAACCAAAAGAAAATACAAAGGGAGCACTTGCCCACTTGCGGTGTCGCACCCACTTGTCTTCGGTTGACTAGTAGTGAGAAACAAGCCCGTCGCCATTGACCACGACCACGAGGTAGGGCCTCAATTTCGGAACCACCGATTCCATTTCTTTTACTTTTCTCCTTCAAAGAAATTGTCCGATGTTGCGTGCTTCTTGGAAAGAAGAAAGAAATGGAGCACGACAGTCTTCTAAATTGTGTGGAAATGAGTTGCACCTCTTTGTGTTCTTCGAATCTCACCGAAGGCACGCAATTCACAGAGGCTTAGAAAGAAAGTTTGGCGCAATGCTTGTAGATTATCAGCTAGCTTGCAGCCTCGGGCCTTGACGTTCGCGAAGTACAGTGATCTTCCAATCCCTGACCTACCGGTCGTTATTAGAATTTCGTTAGGGAGTATTCTGCTCTTGGTAAGGATGCTCATTTTTTTTTTTCATAATTCCAAAGATTAGTTTATTCAATTATCATTGAATGTGTGACATGTATCATATTTTCATTCAAATCGTAAAACAAGAATCTTTACACAAGTGCATATACAGATACATAGAAAATGAGTCATGATTTTCTCCAGACATGATCGGACGTCTCTGATTGACGGGTAGCAAATGCGCGTGAATAATCGCTTTGCGTTAGACACCGCAGAATGCGTTTTGCCTTGCACGTATTTTTTTGTGTTGTACTGGGGGGCGCTTGCTAATTTCAAACATGGCAGGCTCGATGGCCATGAGAAGTCAACCAATTAGAAAGCGAAACAGGCCCACAGGCGGTCCATAGAAACGACCTCCAGGTCAATATCCACCGTCGTTTTACCGGGTCTCTCCCGAGATCGGGGCGGGTCCCACGTGCCGGGACCGTTTGTCCTCGCTTTCACACCTTCCCTTCCCATTGCGCCTTGTATTTTGTCGCGACACATACGTATCCATCCGCCGTACTTGGGGGGAGAAAAAGGTTGGCATGTACTTTAGATTTAGTATTTGATCCTAGCCAAAAGGTTGTGGACCGTAAAAATTGACGTGTCGACTTCTTAATTAAATTCCGTGTAGGCTTTCAAAAATATCGACGTCATGCACTTGAAATGATCAAAATTGAGTATAAGATATTCAACGGATATTGATATAGAGCTCGATCCACATGTCACATGATATGCCACATATATATATCGTCATTTCTTAAACGGTAGCCTTGTTGAAATCACTTTAAGGGTAGGATCTTATCGAGGGTTAATAAGAACTTAACCCACCAAAGAAGTTTGGCATAGTTTATAAGAATAAATTGAAATGTGATTTTGTTTGCCACCAGTTAGTGAAACCTTATGTAATTAATGTATGTGCATGGGATGTTCGGGAAAAGAATGAACTTATCAAGTTAGTGAAATCACTAATAAAATTCTCATAATTATCAATACATTAAATTGTGCTTAGCTTTAAATTGGTGGTTGCCACTTGCTAACATGTCAAACCCACACCCACATGAATTGTTATAGAGATCTCCAGCTAAGTCTGACCAAAATTTGTTCATTCAAATGGTACCCATGAAAAGAATAGAACAAATTGCATCTCCAGAGGCCATGTGACATTTCCTTATTAAAGCCATTGCCATCAAAGCTAGCAAAGTAGATTTATTTATTCATTCCACTTGCACTCCCGAACTCTTTATGACATTGGATAAGGTCAAATGCAGTAAATAAATCATTGAAAAAAAAAAAACTCCACAATTTCTAAAAAACGGGTCATGTCAAAAACACTACAATTTTGAAAATACTAATTACAAATAACACGAAAACCGTTGGTACACTTGAATCTTTTGTACATGGTTAGTGAACAATTCCCCAATAAATACAAGTTAACAAATTAACCTTGCCAAAATTTACAAAAAAAATATCAAGAAAAGAACCTAAAAGATAACTCTTACGAGCATGTTATATGATTGCCTTGGGGTTGCGTGTTTGCCTCCCAAAAGAAAACCATATCAACAACATTAAATGCCGATTCCGATGGCGCGTCAAACGATAACAATCAGAGTGCCATAAATTCGACAGAAACACAAGCTATGAACATAAATTCTTATAAATAAATAAAAAAAAGAGAAAATATGGGAGGAAGAAAAAAAGAAAAAGAATGGGAAAGTCAACCGTTTTGATGAGATCGAGTTGATCGTTACCCCCCGTATTGCTGCGACCGGAGATGTAGATGTCCATGGGAAAATGAAGCTTGTAAGATCATGGGCTCGCGCATGGGACCGATGAAAATAATGGGTTTTTTAGGATTGACTCTCCAGCAGAGAGAATAACGTGTGTGTATATATATATATATTCTGAATTCACGTAGAAAAGTCATATATTACGTCTGCGAAAGGTGGGGCTCCGGCGATAACACGAAATCCTCCGGAAGATTTTTTGGCCAAAGAAATCAATTGATATAATCGGTTCGCACGTATCTTTCTGCCGAAACTCTGTCAAGAGTTTGAGCTTTTGAAGGAAAGTCAATCCAATTTGATTCGCAAATTTAAATTGGTTTTCTAGTTGAGTTGATAACTATCGAGTTAGAAGTGAACAAAAGAACTTGACTGGAGCGAGAACCGCCCGAATCAATCAAGTATGGGTGGTTTCCGTGGAATTCGGTCCAGTCCTCAATTTCAGTGTGAACACCCACCCCAACAGTCAATCTATATATATATATATATATATATAACATATGTTATAGTTTAAATTCTTATGTTTCAAAACCCTAATTGGAGTACCCTCTGGGCCTTCCCAAATTCACTTCACCGCCCACGCAAACATCCAGCGATTCCACCTCATTCAAGTGAGTCCTCACTTTCTCCATCAAGCTTCCAAGTTGGCCAGCAAATTCCAACTAATATCCGGTAGTTCTAGAAATGATCCCGCAGTCCTCAATGCCTCCACACCAACACTACCACGCCGCCACTGCACTCGAGCTCTTTTTTGCAGGTTTTTCGATGAATTCCAGTAAGTACCTGTGCCCAAACTTCTTTGCCAAGTTTCAACACGCATCCAACCATCATCACCATAAACTCCAGCCCTTGAGCAGCAATTCTAGCATGATCCAGACAAATTCCTTGCACGTTTCAATGCTCCACAGTGCTTTAACAGATCCCTGTTGTGGTCTTGATCTTTGCTGTCACACACCATTACCCTCTTGCTTCATAGAGGCTTTACCTTCAAAACTGTTTAGCCCACACGCCACCACATTTCATTGGAGTTACGAATCACTATATTTACCATTTTTGCCAATCTGCAATGCAGAGCAAGAGTACTCACGATCAATTCTTAGACCCACCTAAGAACTACCATAACCGATAGGCCAATTCCAAGGTGGGTCCAGGAACCAATGGACTGTTCCTAGTTCTAGACTGAGAACTGGCCCACTCTAGAACCGATCACCCCTAGTTAAAATAGGGTTTCTAAAAGAGAATTCCTACATGGATCCAACTCTTGTTTATATATGAGAAGTTTCTTCATTATAAAGAGCATCCAAGAGGCGACTTCTTCATGAATTACACCTTGAAGCAACCAAAGAGTGTTGAAGCTAATAAATCTTGTGATAACATGTGTAATTCCTTTCATTAATTCATGAGGAAATGTGAGGGCTGACGCTGTGTGGATTGTTTGGTGTAATTTGGACCTAAAAAATATTGAAAGTGTTTGAGTAACGCAAATATGATTGTAATCTCTATTTATCACTTGATCTATAGTGGAATATTGGGCAGCTTTCCTTATAGATGTAGGTTACATCGGCTGAGCCACATAAGTTTGGTATCCAATTTATTTTTATCACTTGCTTTTCACAATAATTAGTACCAGAGTGAGGTTTGGGTGAGTCGAAGTGAATTGATAGCGACCGCAGAAGTTGAAAATTGACAAACTTGATGAAAAGGATTTTGGTTTATGGAAGATTCATATTAAGGATCATTTGTACAAGAGGAATCTGCACTTACTCCTATCGAGAAAGAAGCCAAAGCCGATGAAGCAAGCTAATTAAGAATTACAAAATAAACAAGTGTTGGATGTTATACAGCTGACGTTGGCTCCTAATGTCGCATTTATCATCTTGAAAGCAAAGACTACTACAGGACTAATGAATGCCCTGTTGAATTTATACGATAAGCCATCTACAATCAATAAGATCTACTTGATATAATGTCTGTTTCACCTACAGATGGATGAAGTTGTGCCGATTGCTAAATATATCAACAAAAGCAGTTGTCAATCAATTAAATTCAATTGAGATTAATTTTGATGATGAGATATGATTGCCAAATAGTTGGAATGTTACTGTTACTACTATTAGTAAATTCCTCTAAGTCAAGAAGTTTGATTTTTAATGAGGTTTGCAATTTGATCCCAGGTGAGGACATTTGTAGGAGAACCAATACTCATGTTAACAAGAGTAGTGCAAACCTAAATAGATGAATTAGTCTAAGACTAGTGGTATTGTTTGTTGGAATTGTGGGAAGAATAGATATATAAGAAGGGATTCATTAAGCTAAAGAATGAAAAGGTAAATGAATTAGAGTTGAGTCTTCAATTGATATTGTTGTAGATGACAATGGTTTCTTGGATGGTGATGATTGAGTCTTCTGTTGATATAACTAGAATTCATTGTTTGATGGATGGGTTATGAATTTTGGTTATTCGTTTTGTGTTACATTAAACAATAGCTAGTTTACTATTTGTCAATGTATGGATAGTTGTAAAGTGCAACTGAAAAACAATGCTGAGTGCAATGTTGCAGGTATTGACAATGTTAGAATTAGGATATATCATGGTATTGTATGGACATTAACTTAAGTGAAGCATATTTTAAAATTGAAAAAAGAATTTAATTTCCTTAAGTGCCCAAGATTTAGCTAAATGGTGATTTATTTTAGAAGTTAAAGTTTTGAAGGTCATTTGAGGTGTCTCGGTAACAATGAGAAGAAGCAAGCATAGTGGCCTATATGAGCTTGAAGACCACTGAAGAGACATTGGATGCATTTGTTCGAAGGTTTGAATTGTGGCACATGCATGAGCAAAAGGAATCTGCCATGTGGTTGTGTGACTAGGGAACTAAACGTGTGGGTGCTATGACTTAGGCAAACAATATAAAGTGTAGTTCACTAAATTATTAAATAAACCGTAGAAATTATAGAGTTGATTCACTAGATGTACACATGCCATCGTAATTTCTGTTAAGTAAGAGTGTCATATTTATGCTAACAGTTGTGGATGACTACTCACCTGGGTATATTTGCAAATGTATAAGTTTGATGCTATTATCAAAATCAAACAGTTGAGAGCTTTGATTGAAAAGAAGGCCAGTAAGCGTATGCAAATTGACAGTATCATAAAAATTTATTGATAGTGAGACACCACATTAATGGCAGTGAACCACAAGAAGTTTAGAGTTGATGAGGAAAATATTATTAGAGACAGTCCCATAAAATGCTCTTTAATGCCGGTATAGTTAGGAAATTCCTTGTGGATGTACTTAGTACGACAAGCTACATAGTGAATAAATCTTCATTAATTGTGATTAGATATTAGACTCTTGCAAAAGTGTGGTCAAGTAATGTTGTTGGTTATCTATTGGTTGCTCATATTATATTTGACTGAGTGTGATAAACTCAATGGGAAAGCAAAAAAGTACATGTTTTCGTGTTATGCACAAGGTGAGCATAGTATCAGTTGTAGTGCTTGGGATTAAATTCACATGTTGCCAACATAAATGTTACATTTGATAAGTCTACAATACGTGTGGGATTGAGTGATTGTACCAATGTTTATTTAGATTCGAACAGTGTTCCACTCAACATTGATGGTATGGAGTGGCTAAAGGTGCAAGAGGAGTTGGTATTCATATGATTTCTATAGTTATGTCGAAGTCCAAGCGTGGCCTAGACTTGGAAGAAGTCTATGGCGATTGAGCCGATAAAGAGCTATGAGAGAGTAGCAATGAAAGTCAAGTTCAATGAAGCACTGTGTGAATTAGATGACTTGGCTCCAATGTCGAGCCAAATTAGATAATGTTAAAACTTTGTCTCAAGTTTGAGCTCACGAAAAAAAAAAAAAAAAAAAAAAAAAACCAATCCAAATTGTCTCCTAGTTGAGTTGTTTACTATTGGAATAGGATTCTTAAATAGGATTTCTTATTTTGGATCCAACTCTTGTCTACATCTAAAAAGTGTCTTCATCACATAGAGCATCTAAGAGGAAGCACCTTGAAGCAACCCGAGAGTATTAAGGTCAATAAATCTTGTGGTAAGATTTGTTTTTCTGGGATTGAGAGATTATTTCATAAGAATTATGATGACTAAACACTGTGTGAATTAGTGGATGTAGTTGGGGGTTAAAAAACACTGAGAATATTTAAGTAACTTGTGTGTGATTGTAAGGGCTAATTCCATAAAAAAGCACGAACTTTAAGTGTTGTCCCAAATCTGGCCCGAACTTTATTTTGTCTCAAAAAAAAGTACGAACTTTAGGTGTTATCCCAAATCTAGCCCGAACTCTATTTTGTTTTTAAAAAAAAAACACGAAGTTTAAGTATTGTCCCAAATCTGGCCCGAAATTTATTTTGTCTAAAAAAAAGGCACAAATTTTCACTTATGTCCCAAATCTGGCCATCCGTTAACCCTCATTCCACAGTCATCCAACATGGCATTTCCACGTCAGCAATAATATCCAACACAGCAAAATGATGCTGCATTCGAGTGTTTGGAGGAAGTGTTAAATTTAAGTTTGCCTTCTAATGAGGTGAACTTTACAGATGATTCTCATGGGAAAAAATAATTCAGCAGCTTCAGTTCCAGGGGACAAGGCACATAGCTAGGGCCATTAGATCAATTAACAATTGGCAAACTATTTGCACTGTTAGAAGCTGGGTTGAAAGCAGAAGATTACATTGCCTTAAAGCGAGATATTAAAAGCGTGTGCATCTTGTAGTTAAATAGAGATATAAAGCTTATTTGTAATAGAATTACTTTATTTTGTCTCAAATAAAGTTTAGGCCAGATTTGGGACAACACCTAAAGTTTGTGCTTTTTTTTTAGACAAAATAAAATTCGGGCCAGATTTGGGACAACCCCTAAAGTTCGTGCTTTTTTAAGACAAAATAAAATTCGGACCAGATTTGGGACAACACTTTAAAGTTCGTGTTTTTATGAAATTGGACCATGATTGTAATCTTCGTTTTATTACTTGGTTTATAGTGAAATCCTGTGTAGCATTCCCATGAATATAGGTCACACTAACCAAACCACATAAATTTGATATCTGATTTATTACCTCATTTTATTTATTATAATATTCAATCGCTTGGTTTTTGCAACATTTTAAAATTGTTGTAGGGTCTTTAACAAATGTCTGATGACCATATAACTGACGACTATAATAAGTCATAGCAATTTTCAAATATTGCGCTTGAACTTTTTACTTTAAAAATTGTCATGGGCTTTGAAAAATTGAAACTTATTTTTGTATGATATTTTAAGAGCGACCACTCTTGATTTTATTTGAGATGAGAGCTTGGTTTTGCATTGGAAATCAAAGATTAGAGGGATAAGGACAACATTAATGTCGTAATAATTATGTTATGCACACTTTAGTGTCAAAATTTTTCAAACAATCGTTTAAGTATTATAATTTTAAAAAGTGTGTACTCAAATGCAACACTACAATGGAAAATTGACGTGACTCATTAAAGTGACTTAAATATAACTCATAAGATGGGGTGTCTGTCTTCTCAAATGTTTATACCTCCTTCTCAAATCTTTTAGGATGGTACTTTGCGTTTAAGAGCGGATAATATATATTCTTTTTTTTCGCTTGCTAGTTTTTATACGATAATTTCTTTTGAATTTTGTTAAGATTACGAAAACTTAGATGACTTGAAATGCTAATGTCTATCATCTCCCCAAGATTAGAAAGAATTTAAGATCAAACTACGTGTCATTCCAAACCCTTCGAAAAGATAGCGTTCGCCACATCGCATCGGTCTCGCAATCTTCATCTTCTTGGCCTGGCCTTTTTATTTTATTATTGATTCTCAATTCTACACTCATGTCTTTTATCTACATTCACACCTCTCCACATGAAGACACAGCAAACCTTAAAAACCCTGATGTTTATAACGTTGCATTCTCGTCATGGAATAGACTGGTGATAACGATGTCTTCAACGAATAATAATTGTTGATCGCACTTCAAATTGGAAACCATTCTCTTGTTTTAGGGTAAAGAACAACGATTATCATCAACGTTAGATTTTTTTTTGTTTCCTCACAATCAAGTTGGTTGATTACGCTAGTATTTAATTTGTACACCAAAATGATATGAGATTCATTGTGTATATTGCATCGTGAATTTTAGTGAATTTGTACACATCTAAAACTCCAAATTAGATTAACATTCTCAATTCTTGATTAGGACCATATAAATGGCTTGTGTCCGAGACGATTTTGATAGCAAAACGATGCAGCGAAGTAGTGAGCAAAACTACTGATCTCATGGGCTAGAGAAAACATGTGTTGAGAATGAAATCAAATAATAGTTTAAATCTGGGCATTTATCGGGTTAAAGCGTTGCCAAAATACATCGAAAGTCGATGGACAAGTTATCTTTTTGTTTTGGAAGACCGATTTTTCATGATTTAAAGGGAAAAAGTAAAAGGAAAAAGGAGCAGAAGCAAAGGGCCCGTAATATAGCGAAAATATGGACCACATCAATTCTTCCACACATAAAAATCCAATGAAGTTTCCATCCACGTGCTTCAGGAAAAATAGATAAAAAACCTGAAATCGGTCTTCTAATTTAATGCATTTCCCACTCCCAATTGTCTGGTGCTTCTGATGTAACTAGTCATAGTAGTGCTCAACTATCTTTTGCCCCAATCAAAACGAGTCTTTATTTATTTATTTATTTATTGGAGAGAAAGAGCATAAGAAGAATAATAAAGAAAAGAGAAAAAGACACGGTTGGTGTGATAATGATTTATATTTCTAGTGCACCAATTGAGATGACTCACTGTTCAACTTGAAGTCACCCAAGTTGCAGCTAAAAACAATCTTAGTAATGCTCCAAAGACTGAAGTTTTTCTAGGGTGAACGAGTCGGTCAATCGATGTGACTTTGACTCATAATGAGTGTCGCCATGTTTATATCAAAATTAAAGTACTAAAATTATTAGTTTATACTTAAATTATTAGAGAATTGGGAGTCCTTGCCCACGGAGAAGAAATGTGAAGCTCATCTCATATTTTATTCTCGTATCTTCGAGTGATGTCTCATTTTGTTTCTTATTCTTATGGTTTGTGAGCATGGTTTTTGCATTTCGTAATATTCATTATACATTTGCTGTCTTCTCAAAATGCTTTCTCTTTATCATGTACATGCCGATACAAAAAGAAACATACTTGATGTTGTTTTCAAGTAACTTAAACTTTTAGAGTCAGGTTCTCAATTTTTGATATCATAACAAAGCAGATATTTTGAATTTGGTTTCTTAAGCTCCTCTTTCGCCCTTCTTTTCTGCTCTAAAAGAGGCAGGAGAAACGTGACTAGCAGAACTATCATTTTTGAATGTCGTCATAAAAAATCATTATGAGCTCCAGCTACGCTGATCATGTGTGACCTAACGGTCAAACAAAGGTTACAAGAGCCCGCGCATCATATTGAAGTTGGCAACTTTTGTAAAACAAAACGAAAAGGCCAAGAAGTTCTGCACTAAGGTGGGGATCCCTGCAAGTCTGATTAGCTCCATTGACATGCTTCTTTGAGACAGATCAAAGGCAATGTCGGTAGCAACGAGTCGGAAAACTTTCCACAAGCCCTATACCTAATGTACAGAATGTAATTTAATCCTAAAACCTTCATTTGGTTCAATCAAGCCCTAAAATTTTACTAGAAAGTGCAATCGTGTTATAAACCCTTTCAATTACTTCAGATAAGTCATAAATCTTTTTTGTTTTTTGAAAAATGCCACTAAGCCCCAAACTTATATTAAAAAGTGCAATTTGAGGATCAAATGTAGGTGAAATTGGGACTAAAGGCCCATATAATCATGGGAATCAGCTTTATTCAAAAGGCCCAATTTGTAAATTATCAAAGTAGAAACACATGGGCCCAAATTTGATGTGGTCAAGATGGAAAATTTGAAACGAATGGCCCCCAAAAAGATTGAAATGAAAGGCCATCCTTTGACTCATGCAATTTCTGCTTGCCGGTCCAAATCGATCAAAGAAAATCACACCATGCTACATAAGAGCTGTATCTAAATATTAGACTAATCCATTAGCTGAAGCACATTCAATTGCATAATTAATCAGGTTCAGTGGATCCAACCCTTCGCTGTTTAATTGTGAGCATTAACTTCGACTTTCATCCATCGAACGTGTCCACAAAATTTCGTTAAATAACTTTCCTTGATCATGTCCCTCACGCATCTTCAATCAAAAGTCAACACAGTAATCTAAAAAGTGGCCCACTCACCTTACGAGATTGTCCGATCAATGTGATTAGCTGGGGTGCTCTCAATTGAATGCTGTCAACGATCCATGCGGTGTTCTGCATTATCCCCCTTATTCTTGACCGATAATGGCCGTCAGAGTTGGTGCTTAGCTAAATATCTGACAAAAAAAAAGTGATTTGATGAGTGAAACAGGGACTTTGAGCGAGCATTGTATGAAGGGGCCTGAAAGGATCGAAGCTGATGCATGCACGGACATGTGAAACTGAGGAGAGAGAATTATGGTGTTGGCCAACCAATGGACAAACTGGAGATGGGATAACCATAATATCAATAATAAAAGCTTCCCTCACATCATGAGTGGACAATACACCCAAGCAGCACATAGACCCACCTCATTTATGAATGCAATTCTGGGGGAAAGGCTTCACAACTGTATCGACCCATGTTGCAGATTTAATGGTATCTTTCCTTTGCAAGAACTTTCGATTTCCTGTCTAGCACCTGGTGCCAGGATCATTGCACCAGATGTTCAACACAGCCCGGTACACAGGAGGCACAGCATGAAGAGTTCGGTCGATCCTGTAATACCAGCATGACTTCCTAGCATCGATCGGAGGGACGATTTGGTTGAATCTTGCGATCGGTGAAATTACCTAGCAAAGCGTCCTATCTCGATTGTTAATCATAGAAGGCGCCAGGTCTCAATGCGAAGGGTTTCATCTCATCTGCATTGCGCCCCAATGTGTCGAAAATGGGAGCATTCAGGGTCCACTCTACTTTGTATCCGTGAGTTGGCTAGTCCCTCGTTGTGTCCACACAACCCTACCATCGTTAGGACCACTGTGTTCGCGTTCAGTTTCCGCTATCTCTCGAAATCCCATCTTCTATGGTGCAAAATCTCATGTCGTCACAATGCAACAGCGACTTAGAAGGTTGCGCAAAAGCATAGAAGACAATCGAGACAGCTAATGGCGTTGCTTTCCGAATAATACAGTTTCCCACATGGACAGTCTCGATGTCGAAATGGATGGTCGAGACCCGAGCCTCCTCAAAAAATCCACGAAAAATATTATACAAATTTACAGGTAAAGAGCAATACAACTTGCGAAATGATAACACCGTCATTGCTAGCCGTAGCAAGCAAGGAGACATGGGCAAGACGCAAAAGACAAGCCTTGTACAAGAGGAACCTTCACGAGTCGCCGTCCTTCTTGGTTTATATCATATTGGTAGAAAGACAAAACCTTGATGCTCACCTTTCACACGCCTGTCCCGGAGTTTCATGGCTTTCCCATGTGCTCCTCTACATGCCCACAAAACAATCTCTCTGAACCTCTTTCTTCTCAGTCGCCTTTAATTAATTGCCGTGCCACTATTTAATGCACTCTTGTTCTTCTTCGCTCAAAAGAGGAGAAGAGGAAAAGGACAAATTGGAATCCAATCCAACAATGCAATGCCGGCTGCTATGTTGGAAGCAATATTCAATAAAGCAGCTTTATTACTGGGCATGTACTATCGATTGATTACAATCTAAACCAACAAAAAAAGCTATTCTAAAATCTCTTTCTGCAAAATGGGAAAAGGGGAAAAACCAAAGAGGAAGAGACATTGTTGCAAAACAAGTTAAAGAAGACCTGCCTGGGAAACACTTTAGATGTACATGTACAGTAAATTTGATTTAAAAAATAGAAGGGCACTTTTTTAAGAATGCCAAATTCCACTCAGCATACTGCGGAATCTGTTAGTGGATAGCTTCCTGACGAGCCGTTTGGCATCCGAAACTTCGGCTTCCGCGAGCTTTTCCAAGGTTTTCAGATGCCCAGAATTCACAATCTTTTTCCTCCCGCCGTGGCAACTCGTTATCGCCATCAATGTGGAAAGCAAGAACTTCTTGTAAGTGGAATTTACCTCCTCTGGCTCGAGGAGACGCATCAGTAATCCAACGTTGCGGTCCTCCTGCAGGAACCTCTTCTGGTTTTTTGGGACTAGAACCATTGCCGAGAGTGCTTCCGCCGCCGTCTCGCGAACTTCAAATGATTTTGCATCGAGAAATCTAACAAACTCGGGCAAGAACCCTGCATCCCCCAGTGCCCTTTTCGCCTCCTCTGAAGTGGAACATAGCTTGGCTGCCACTTTCAGAGCTAATTCTTGGACTGAAACCTCACCGTTGCGAAGGAAATTAAGCAAAAGCTCAATGAATCCATAACTCACCAACATGTTGATACAACTTGGCAAGGAGAAGCATAACTTCTCGATGGCGTGAAGAGATAACTCTCTGGTTTTGGATGATATCCGCAGTGTAGGATCCAAAATGCGTACTAGCACACGAATTCCTCCTTCCCTTATGACCATTTGCCTGATCAAATCATCTTCAGACGCTATGCTCTGAAGGAACTCAATCGAACTAATCTGCACATTGTCAACCTTCGATTGGGAAAGCTTGATGAATGTCAAAACCGCACCTTCTTCAACCATGAACCTCTTAATTTCCTCGACAGGAACAAGATTTCTCAACACCCCACAAGCAAGACAAATCAACTCTGCTTTCGAATTGCCATTAACACAAACTTTGAACAGAGCCGTGACTCCGCCGTGAGCGCACACGGACCACGCGTTATCCGCATTTTCCGTCAATTTCATTAAACATCTCGCCGACCCTTCCTTGCTATTTTCGCTCCCACACTCCAAAACCCTAATCAGCGGCCAAATTATCCCTGCACCAACCAACACCCCCTTACACCAATCGAACCTGAGGATCGCCGACACCGCCTTCACGGCCTCTTCTTGAATCTCCGCCACCTCCGAGAAATCAAGAAAACCCACCAAAGCATTCACAACGCCGCCAACCTCCACAACGATCCTCACATACTTGTCATCCTCATTCACCACCTCATACAAACTGCCCAAAGCCTGCTTCTTCATCACGGTGTCGCCAATTTTCATTCTTGTCAACAAATCCCTAACGTAAAACCTCATGTCCTGCTTACTAGCACCAAGACCAGGCCTAGACACAACAATGGCGTTCACGGGAGTCAAAATACCTGTCGAATATATCTCCGAAAGGTTCTTGACGTAACGATCGAACTTGGCCAAGACTATGTCCAAATCGCTCTGCATCAGGAGCTTCCCGCTGTACGAAAGATCGACGCACCTCTTGGCAAGATCCCCGCTTTCGGCCAGCGTGGCCATCAGCGCGCGCACCAGGCCCGAGACCGCGGGGTTCCGCGCCGACCCGGCGCCCTCGATGGAGGCCAGCCCGGAACTCAGTTCCTCGAGCCTGCTCCTGATGAGCTGCCATTTCACGGCGAACACCTTGACGGAGTGGGACAGGGAGATCAGCGAGGAGAGGCGCTCGACGGCGCGCCTGAGGCTGCTCTGCCGCGGTTTCGCCTCGTGGGTCGCCTCTTCTTCCACCATCTTGGGCATGAATTTCAGTGGCCACGGAGCGCAAGAACCATTTTTGATCTTCTGGGTTCTCGTCCTAGGCGGAGACGAAGCGACTGGTATATTCAAGGCCGTGACTTGTGAGGTATCCAAGAGACGGAGAGAGTATCTTATCACGGGCGAGAGAGAGAGAAAGAGAGAGAGGGGGAGTGAACAGAGAACTGGCTAGGAGAGAACTGGCTATCATCTGCTGGAAGAAGATTGGAGCTTATGGGGTGTGAATTCCCATGAATGACCCTCTCGGGAGCTTGAGATGGTGAAGGGTCGAGAGAGGATGGTGAGGGGCGTTTATGGAAACGGATGGTGAGAGCGTGGCCTTGGCGGACTTGGTCAGTTTGGGAGGTGGAGCAGATACAGGGGAGGGAGGTGGTTGAGTCATGAATTCACGGAGAGAGAGAGAGAGAGAGAGAGAGAGAGCATTTTATGTCTCATGTTTTATACAGTGAACCAATGTTTCTTTAATTAAAAGATTGTTCTGTCCATCATCTGGAGGTGCTGCTCAGTAGCTAATTGGAATGAAATCGTCTAGTCATGTTCAAGGCATTGATTGGTACTTCCTTCAATCGAATCCAGTCTATTTTTATGAATGCTTAATAATTGTGGTCGATATAGTATTCTTCTTATCATTCCCCTATGATTAATCAAGTATTAAAGATTTGGCGATGATATCATGCTTGATGTCTAAGGTGCACAAGATCAAAAACATATGAGGTGCATCGCATCTCGTGATGTGAAGTATTCAGATGAAAATTGGAGCAACGTATTTGGTACGTCTAATAAGCACTAAGCACTATGAGGTAAAAATGGAAGGTCTGTTGAGTTTATAATCATTAATTTTATATGGCTTAATCTAAGGAAAAACACTAAAAAAACATGCTTGAGTTTTTATCTAGTAACCAAAAAACACATCTTTTTTCAAAACTACAAGTTATATACTCAATTTAGCAAAATTAGGCTTTTATTTAAAAGATTACCATTTCACTTTCCAAAATACACTTCATATTTTCTGACACCTAACCACATCCAAACCCTAATCAACACGACTAGGAATCTAAACTTGCTCAACCATCGCCATTTCCTATGTCTCTGACTAGTAGATCGGCCCCCTCCAACTCCGCCGCAAAGCTACTAAACCCTAGTATCCCATTGTTCTCAATTGTCCTCTGTGATTCCCTCTCCATCGCCTTAGAGGCCTTGATCCATGGTTATCGATGGCATCGCGACCTCTAGTCGACGCATTTGGTTTGAAAAAATATGTATGCTTTTTGTGAGAATTCAGGCATGTTTTTGGTAATTTCTCTTAATCTTTTGGTTGCGAGAGGGGAAAAAGGAGGGAAGATTTATTGTATTTCTCATTCAAAAATGATGCTGGAAAATTTTGGTTTCATCGGTCAACTCTATAAGTGTGGCATAAAAAAAGATGATGGCGCAGCAGTGCAGGTCGGCAGCTTTCACTTATGTCATACATGATGACATGAAGTCTTCAACTGGTGCAATTCAAGAATAGTGAAAGCCTTAAGTTAATGCTATACCTAGGAAAGTGTTAGTTACATGTAACTTTCACTAGGTGCTATACATCATTACGCTCCAGGAGCTCAATGGTGACAACCCTATTTCACAACAAACTTTAGGATATGAAACCGGATAGTCGATTGCTTTTTGAGTCCTTTCACAAACTTATCCTAAATTGGCATATTAGTGAACCTAACGTGTATATATCTTCGCTTCTTTTTCACATCTTCCTTATTATGGAGCTGCTTTCCAAATCATGTTAGTAATCCGTAAAGGATCAAGGCATGTACAGTTTATATGATAAGTTCATTGTATCTATTTAGGTTAGGATGAGTGATAGCTTACCTTAGAGTTTGACAAAGGAATGGGTTGAAAATGGAGTATCAAAGGACATAGGGTATAATATTATATTATTTGCATGATGCGATGACAATCAACTTTTTAATAACCCCGGGAAAAACTCCAAAGTAAGTCGACCTTTCGTTTTGGGTTTTTATTGCTCCGATTGTTACTCTAATTAAGCGTTTCATGGGAAAGTAAAAGGGATATGTACTTTCGTGCAAGACAGCATTAGACTTGAAGACTAAAGAGTCGCTTTTGTGATTAAAGTAGGGCATGAATTTCTAACCTAGCTATGCATCATCTTAGAGAAAGTGCGCTTTTTGCGTAGGGTTCACGGTGAAGAGAGATAATACATTTTCCCTAAATGTCCCACTTCATTATATTGCTTTTCTTTATTCTTTTCAAAGTTGAGGAAATGGAAAGGCCTAAGACCCTTTATTAAAAGCGCACATGAAATTTTACTCCAAAAGGAACTTGTCCTGCTGTCGCTAAACTTAGCTAGTGAGACAAAGAAAGAGACAAGCTAATGGAATTAAGACATTAATGCCCTAGAGAAGAGAGAGAGAAGAAAAGGTCCCTTCATGGACCATCCCCTAATAAAGACACCGCTTCAATTAGGTGAAAAGGAGGAAAAGGGTATCTTTTTCATTATCCTTAAGCCTTAGAGATGACACATCCTTCCACTCCAAACATGTGAAGCCCCCCTACCTGGAGATGCCTTGAGATGGAGTTCACCGTTTTTCGAATAGTGAGTAACTAAATGGGAAGTGTTCTTAAGACAATTTGTTGAGAAAAGATGTGGAGCAAAGTGATCCCTTTTCATTGTTTTCTTGTGAAGTTTCTAGTAGTGACAATGGCCGGCCAAAAAGACCCCCCAATAAAGCTTATGCCCATCACGAACAATGCTAAAGGCAAAACTAAGCATAAAAAAAGAGAGCATCCACTAATCCATACGCTTGAATTGTAAGGGAAGCTTTTGAGGAAGTAAAGGGTAGGTGGCTCGAGGAAAAAGGGAAGAAATAAAAAGAATCTTGCTCATTCAATTAAAGAGCAAAAAAGGAGGAAAAAAGAAAAAAGCTAAAGAGATGAGAAATGACTTTATTTGAAGAAAATGACACAAAATGAAATGATTAGGTCTAACTTTGTTGTAATTCTTCCTTTCACATGATTAAATATCACATTTAATCGTCTGGTTACAATTTTAGCATTTTTGACTTAATGTAGAACATGTCGTAAAGTTATGTACTCTTAGAAAGCAAGGTTCTTGAAGAACACATTTGCTCTTTTATTGCCAAATGCTAATCTCCAATTTAGTTTATTACCCTAATCTCTCCTAAGTGGAAAGCCGGCCATAATCCACTTTAATTGTCTCATTTATCAGAGATTGTCCTTAGTGCTTATACATGTGCTGGTGATGAGAGTCCATCGGTCACGAGTTGTTTGTTTTGTCGAACAAGTGAAATGGTCTCTCTCTCTCTCTCTCTCTCTCTCTCTCTCTCTCTCTCTCTCTCCTTTCAAATCATTGTATGATTCGAGGCACATGGCCCTCGATCTTCTATTATCCACTATTTCACTACGTCTTTTCTTGAGTACATGCATATTTTTGCCAACTATGGTACTGCACATACTGTATTATTGGTGCCTTTTTCTTTAGTTCTATTTTTCTTTAAAGAAATTTCAAGGTGGTAATTAGGAGACACATCTAATTAATAAGACGATTATTGAAGAAACTATAATAAGACGATTATGGAAGAAACTATGTTATATCTTCACAATATATCTAAAACCCAATTCACTCAAGTGATTTGGATGATTATGTGAATGTATGGATATGACTTTTGAAACTATTTACTTCATCGATGCCAAAGGATTCATCTCACTTGTGAAATATATTCACTAATTATACTAGATATCCATATTCATAAAATGATTTTGAGACGGACTTTTAAGCATTACCAAAGAAGATTGATGCTTATATGAGAATTTTGGACTCCATTTTGCTTTTTGTAATTGCTGTTAGATTGTAAATATGTCAATGGATAGATCATTGATGGCAAATGAAACAATGTTACCTTCATTAAACATGGCGTCAACCAGAAGCAATAGTACTGGGCTGGGTCACCTAAAGGATGTCCTTTTGTATGTAATCCAACAACCATCACAGGAACCATCCCATGTAACAACATTGTCATCTTCACCGTTCATGTTGCTAAAGAATTTAACGATGACCATACGATATTCTACGATTTCAATGCTTATGTTCCCCTTTTTATAGTTTGGTTCTTGGATGTAACAGATGATATGGTCATTTAGCGCCCAAATATCTTCTTATTTTGGGCCAGTCATAACTGTTAATCATATAATCCTCAATAGATTCAACGTTAATGATTGAAAATAGTCTATGGTCCATGCTCCAAAGCCACGTGGTTGCCACTTTTTGTCGAACAGAAAACGCACGAAAGTGGGCATTGGTTCAGAAGAATCTTGAGTACAAAACAAGGCTAAAACCGATGGCTCCAAAAACAAACCCTAGTTTTGAAGAGAAAGGTGCATGCAACAGTTGTCTCCTTCATCTACTATACATACAAACGTGTGATGCATATAACATACTTGATGGAAATTGAGCTTGCTTCACAAATACATTTTAAAATTGGTGCTTGTTCATGTTAAATTATAAATCCACAGAAAGTACCCCAAAAAAAGGGGGGTTTCGAGCCCAGAAAACATGGATTCGTACCCATGAGTCTTGGTTTGACGTACCAAAAGCTTGAATTAATATCACTTGAATTTAGTTGTCGAGACCGATGGGCACTTCATCACTTGTGCACTCGCTTGACCCACCATCATTTGACTGAACTTAGGGAGGTTGTTTGCTGTACTTTTGTTGCTTATCTCCAGTCGAGTCGCTTGTTTAGCTGATCAATTAAATCGGTTTATAAACGTGAACTTCTTTTTCTTTTGATTTTATCGTAGTTTCAGTGATTTTTGCATAGCATGCTGCAGAGACAGGTATGAACCGTTTCAGTAACATGAATCAAAAGAGAATGATGGAGTCAAATCTGTGGTGACCAAGCTTAGGGCCTGCACGCACGTGAAAGGGTAAATGACAAAGCGTGAAGTGGAATGAGACAGCTTACCAAAACCATAGGTTAGACTCTTTTTCTCGATAGGTAAACCTAGCTTAGATTAGATACACTCATTTTTTGTTCTTTATAAACTTTACAAGAAGTTATGTTAGGATGCATGTACAAGTTATTTCAGAAAAAAAAAATCTCATCGAAAAATAATTATGGTTTAGAACACAGCTCATTGGCTTGAGGTCCAAGTGAATATATTAACGTGCTCAAAATTAAGCACCTATTCTTACTTTTATTGCACACTTCTAACAATGATATTAGAGCCGGTGGCATTACCTATTTTAGGTGTTTGGTGAATATCTCAATGAAGGAATCTAGTTTTCTAGTAGAAGTTTTGAGGACCCACTAGATATGTTTCTATTGGCTATCTACCTAGCGAGAGTATTGCTGTACTATCTGCTCTTAACAAGTTACATCGGATGGGACCGGGTGAAAAAGTAACGAGAGCCACACGACAAAGATATTTTTAGGTTATTATGCAGATCGAATAAAACCAAAAAACAAAAAACAAAATTGACCACTCACCAAATCTTCACTTCTTACCAATGCTTTCAACGTGGTGACAAAAGGGAAAAAAAATTAATTGGATACTATTTTGATGTCAGAAGGTAATGATGACGTAAATACAATGCAGATTGTACCAACTACACGTCAACCATGAATACAAAAACAATATTAGACACCCGTTTATTTCTCCAAAAAGATTTTCTAAAATATTATCGTCCTTATAACTTAAAACAACTAATTAGTGGAGAATATTTTCACAATCAACAATAATTACATCCAAACACTTTAGTGGAAGATAAAATATTTTTCATTCATTCTATTTTGAAAATGATACACGCAATCATTTTTAGAAAATAATTTTTAGATCATCCATTTTCTACAAAAACAAATAGTGCCATACCCTAAAATCATTAAGAATAAGGAATGACACGACATCCTTCTACCCGAATGACATGACCTCAAACCTCCAAAATCCACCTCCCAAAAGTCCCATCATCAATATTGCTTTCACGATGCTGATCACTAGTTAAAGAGCTTGAAAAAGATTAGAGGGAACCGTCGGCAACCAAAGCTTAATGAGTAATGCATCTCTAATAAGCGGATCAAATATTCACAATACACCTTTACAAAACATGATATCATCATTCATTAATCCCAAAGCTAGAGTACTATATACATAAAATATCAAAAGTAGATAATACCTTTCAAACAAACCTTTCTACAAATAAAATCAATGATAGTGTCAACTCACAAAAATAAATCAACCATCAATGGTATAGTCCATTAATTAACTTTATCTAACCATATGTCAATAGTTCATTCTATCAATAAATCTCAAATCACATGTTAATGGTTCACTCCATTGATCAAGCTCCAAGTGTTAATGATCTGCTCCATTGACCAAACTTGTGCTTAATTATCTAACCATAATCACACATAACGCCTCATGACAAGGCGACTAAAATTCCTCCCTTAGCTAGGTCTCCACCTATATTGTCAGTGACTCGACCCACAAAGATATCATAAACTAATATACATTTACCCACAAACCCACAACTAGGTTCATAGTAATATTGAGCACTAAACTCACATCCTCCACTACAAATCAATATCACCAATTGATTTTACAAAACAAAACACATGAATTTTCTCAAGTCCATTTATCAACCATAATACATGTCTCAATGCATTTCTCAAATCATTTTAAAATCTATTTAATAAACCAATTCACAAATCAGTATATTACTTTTCACAATGCATTTCTTAAAACAATTGTTAAACCATTCATAAAAATTAAATCGAAATAAACACCCAATTTTTATTTTATACAACAAGCATGCTTATTGATAACTTTTAATATATTAAATCATTTTCGCTTTAAAGACATAAGTTTATAAATTCTTAGAAAAGATAACAGTACACATTGGAAAAGTTGAAAACCAGCCTACGATTGTTACTCGAGCCAACATACTCATCTTCCTAATAATTAACAAAAAAACAATATCAAAATCCAAGAAAAACATTACTTAATGAACAACTCGACTAAACCATGCTCAATCGTCAATGAATCGACTCGTAAGTGCTAATGATAGCGTATGTTCATCTTTTTCCTTGCGTGTATAATCTATTACACTTAACTTGCACACAACTCTTTCAAATTTCATTCCAAACAAACCGTTCTTCAAAATTGATTTTTGTCAAACCCCACCGCTACATAGTGCCCTAGATCACCATTTTCACAAAAACCGCAACTCAAAAACTCCTCATTCAAACCTCATAGTTCAAGATCTATATAACTCCAAATTTATGCCCTTGCTTCCAAAATTACTCCAAGTGGACAAATATCGGCTTGAATACCTATCAGGCGTTATAATTTGCAGTTGATTCAGCTAGTCAAGGTGTCCCGATCAACTACGCGTAATAATTTAGCTTCTTTTCCTCATTCCCTCCTCGTTTTCCTTTTTGTGCTTCAAATGCACGAGCTCAAATAAGAAGAGAGAGAATCTGACCAAAAAAAAAATAAGAAGAGAGAAAAGGAGGGTTGGGCTTGGCCTTGGCCTTTAAGAGACATGGGCTGACTGGGTTTTTATTGGGCCTATTATTACAAACAGAACCTATGATTGATATGTCGCATGGAGAATTCTCGCAGGACCACAGCGACGGCACTAGGCATTCACCAGCTCCTAGTCGTTAAATATGACATATGAGAGTCATCAATAGAGAGTTGGGGGCAAATGAGACATGGCGACAGATTCTGCCCCTTAAACTAAAATACCAAATTATTGATTGTATGTACATCAATATGGTAGCAGATAGAGAGTGCTTGCCAACTTTTATGTCAAAGGAAGATCGTCCCAAGTCAGCTGTCTTCCGCACATTACTTTCTTTTTAGTTTATCAACAAGACGGTGCAATTCTACTTCCTCTCTCGTCAGTTCTCAGTCCTAGGATCTAGTCCTCCTCCCCGATTCGAATGAGCGTCTTTATGCGTCGTGCTCGAGTGCTGCTGCTTCTGCTTCGAATGTGCATGTCGAAGTGGATATTGCATGTCCAAGGATCATCCAAGCATTTTTAAGAGGACTGCATCTGAGTTTAACTCCATGATTAATGAGGAAAAGATGTTTGCTTGTGAATTGATACGATCGACTGGTCGGATCCTTTTCGAGTGGGGATTTGGGCGCCGCACTTAACATGACTACTGTGATTAGACATGGTGCGCATTAGCAAATTCATACCAGCATGCGATCCAAAATTTGTTGAAAATTGCATCAAGGTTTCCGCCAGTACAATGTCAGACCTACTTGTCCCCAAGATTCGGTGATACCTCATGCCAATTTAAATATATACAGAAGGGAAGGAGCTTAGAGCTGGCCCGTGGGAAGCCGAAGCCTGTCAACCCCGCACTTGCCTGAAGTAGGGGTATGCTTTGAAAACCCGTACAGATGTGCATGATGAGCTTAGCGGAGCATCGAATGGGGTTCATTCATGTATATACATATGTATGTTCAGCTAACCATCTGTTTATGTACGTGGAAGCAATAGTTCAGCGGCTTCAGCCCTATTTTAGTTTACTTACCCCTCCTAAAGTAGCTGTTTGTTTGGCCTTCCACATTCATCACAGCCACTGGCATACGCATTGATTTGGTAGTTCGCTATTTCTGTGAAGAAATTCTCTGTATCAAATGGAATATGAAAAGAGTGATGAACTTCAACACTTGAACAAAGTATCGTTAAGTTTTTGACCTGGAGGCAACCCTCAGAAGACCGCCTAAAGGCAGTAAGGAACAATTGATATTCTCATCTTGTGGTTACTCTGCCAGCGACAGGATAAATTCTGATCGTCGAATCCCAAACTTTGAAGCATGCAGTGGGTTCGGTGCGTAGTTGAATCAATGCCTCATAAGGAACATCTTATACACTAATTCCTTTTGCAAGGAATTAGTAAGGTCATTGGCGTGGCTATTATATGCTTGCTTGCTCTCAGCAGGATTCTAATGCTTCTTTCATTGTATGTCGATATCTGTAGACAACTGCTCATTACTACTGTATAAACTTAAATATACACCTTGTAAGTTTATCTAGCATTCGACCAGGATAGATGTAAACGTGTTCTTGTCTGGTCTAAACAGTTCTACGGATAGAAC
Organism: Eucalyptus grandis; assembly: GCF_016545825.1. NCBI lineage: Eukaryota > Viridiplantae > Streptophyta > Magnoliopsida > Myrtales > Myrtaceae > Eucalyptus > Eucalyptus grandis. Next base: position 13,479,548 of record NC_052615.1, on the reverse strand, counting down.
CAGAAGCAACAAGGAAAGTAGGAGCATACATCCATGGAATACCTGCCAAAAAGCCTCCTAAAATCTCCCATAACTTCACACCTGTAGTTGCCGGAGCTAAAGCAGCCTACTTTTTGGCCTAAAAGGAAAGGGACAAATTGTATATGTGACTGTTTGAGAAAGGAAAGGAAAAGAAAAGGAAATGCCTCAGACATGTCTAAGCACCAACTCGCCTGCAATTCAACTTATTGGTCCGTTTGCTTTTCGATGATAGTTTCGATAGATTGGATTTTACGTACAACTTTCTACATGCTTGACAAGATTTTCTGGACGGGGTCAGTGTGTCGCAAAGCCTGCAAAGGATATTAAATATAACGAGCTAAGGGGAGAGTGAAAGTGAGTTCAATTAGCAGTTGGCTAATTAATTATACTCTTTTAGCTTTATTGTACTTCAAACAGTTCATTGATTATACAAGAGATTGTATGGAAATATACAGGGGAAACAGATGCTACGACATCTATCGTTCCGTCCAGTACACTCAAAATCATGACATTCTTTTATTGACTCATTTTACCACCGCTTGCATTATGTAACTTAGAGCCTCAATCAAAGTGTAGGAGTTCATGCATTTTTTGTACATCTAATGAGCATGCAAATATTCACATGATTCGGGGAAAGTAATGGTTCGTTGGGTTCATATCATTCATCATTTGAGATAAGGCCTTGCTAGCCTGCAATCACATGCATGTAAGAGTAACAAAAAATGGAATGCCAGGTGGAGCAGCAGCAGCAAGCATGAATGGGGCGGACGCCATTGTAGTCACCGGAGTGTTCCGACTTTGACTCTCAACCGTATAGGCCCCTCGAGCCCCGATATCCGATTGTCGGCATCTCTGCTCAAACAGGTCTTCCATTCTCTCTGGTTTTTCTGCTATGTCAATTCAATTCCCATTACTGAAACCAAGAAAACTGAGGGTTTGATTTGTGATAATGCTGACGCTGATGCTGATGGGGGAATCCAATCCATTGGCCTGAGGCATGCTCGGGTTCTGGCTTTTTCTACACGATCATTCATGGAATCAGCCAGCAATTAATGGAGGAGGTCTTCGCTCAGAGCAGGCGGTTCTTCAGTTTGCCTTGAGCGAGAAGATGAAGCTGTTGAGGAACACGAACAACAGAGGCTACAGTCCTCTGTTCGATCAGGTGCCGGATACTGCAGATCAGATAAACGGTTTGTCTGATGATTTTATGGAGACCTACTTGCCATAGGAACCATTCAATCTAATCAATCCTTCTTCACTCCCACCTCCATAAACTGACACAAAAGGGAAGGAGCTTAGAGTTTGCCGGCGAGAAGCGTAGGTCCATTGACCCGGTCTCTGCCCAAAGTAGATTTATATTGCATATTTATCTACTCTGGGGGCAGTTTGGGTCAACAGGCTTCCGCTTCTCACAGGCAAATTCTAAGCACCTTCTCATTTACATCAGCAAGATCAAGAATATTGCAGCACCTCTAGGAAGTCTGACATAAGATGGGAGGAAACCTGCACGTGATGCAATTTTGAACAAATTTAGGATCCGCTGCCAGTATCAATTTGCTAAGGTGCACCATGTCTAATAACTATTGGAGTAGCTTAACAAATTCAGCGCCCAAATCCCAAAGGAAAAGGATCCAACCCAGTAAAGAGAGCGTGCAGGGAGGAAAGAACTAAATCTTAAAACTGGAGTTAAAAACTCAGATGCAGTCCTCTTAACACAAACAAAAGTTCAAGCATATGCATTTCTATGATCCTTGAACATGTACTATCCAATTCGACATGCACGTTCAAAGCTGAGTATGGCACTTGAACACAATGCATAAAGATGTCATTCGAATCAGGGAGGAAAGAACTAAATCTTAAAACTGAGAACTCACAAAAGAGGAAGTAAAATAGCAGGGTCTTGTCGATACATAGGAAAGGATCTGTTCGACATAGATATCGGGGGGGAAAAAGGTCATTGAGAATGGAGAAGATGATGAGTGAAAAGATGCTAACTAGGGAAGTAAAAAAATTTGGCTTCTTTTCTAGAAATCAATGTTGGATCATCCCTGAAGATAATCTCAAGTTGAGAGGAATTTCGTAAGAGCTTGATCACGAGTCCTACTGAATTGCCACAACAACGCAATATAAATCCTAGGACCATTTTCTGAATCAGCTTACTACTATCCAAGATTGGCTTCAAATTAGCACGATATATACGCATTACTCTTGAGATATAACTGGATACATAAGTCAAGTGATTTTGAGTTGGAGACCCTATGCTATGAAAACTGTTTGACTGTAAGATCAGCCCCACTGTAAGCAAGTAGACACTTGAGTTCAGGCTCTTGGGCAATGTGATTACTAGTAAATCTCGACAGCTAATAACTCTATTATTCAAATTATGGCATAATAGCTTTTGAATATAAAATTGTGTAATCAGCAGTTACAAATGACTAGAAGAGATTTACACTTTGGCCAACGTAGGTGAGAGCCCAAGAGAGCTGTACAGTTCAAATAACTGGGCACTATCTGATGCCCGTGGAAGAGGAAGATGAGGATTACTACGGTACTGAAAAGGCCCCAAATACCACCTCAGCGAAACAGAGGATCTCTGTACAACAAAAATTAAGGTGTACAGCTCTATATCATCCATGACAAAAACTCAACATGCCTGACCATGAAATTCCTCCAGCATCTGCCTCCACCACCTCGACAATATATTTAGTGAAAATACAACACTGAAACCAAAATAAGTGGTCATGATCAGCAACAATTTAAGTTGGACAGAGATTATATTAAGCAACCGGTTACCCTCAAGAGGCCAGGGTTTGGTCCAAAATGAGGCTTCTGCACATTGGGATCATTCTCTGGTACTTCCATTCCTAAGAAGCAAAACATCAATGGAATCAGTACTGCTCGTATGGTCTTTGGAAGATGACAACCAGATAGAGAATAACAAGTTTCAGTTAAACCATGGTCCTAGAGCTACTGGTTTTGTTTTAGTACTTCAAAGTTCAAACAACTAGCTTCTATTTCTGTGACGGTTCTGTTGAAGAGTCCTCACTTCCTTTTCTAAGTGCTGCAATCCAACCACCAGCTGATTACAGGGAGCTATCAAAATCAACAGGTATTCATCTAAATCCGCTTTAAGTAGCATAGACTGCAGTAAGCTGACGTCCAAAAGAAACAGATAAGATCATAGGACACAAACTGTTTATCTGATTTGCAGGATTGAGAAGCTGATCAAACAGAGAACTGTAGCCTTTGTTCTTCTCGTTCCTCAAGAGCTTCATCTCTTGTTCAAAGGCAAACTGAAGAACCGCCTGCTCTGAGTGAAGACCTCCTCCAGATTCCATGATTGATCTCGTAGAAAAAGCCAGAAAGATGGAGGGGATTTTAAGTTGCAGCATGGCATTATGGTTTTGAAAGCAAGCCCGTGACTATCTATAAATGTTGAAGCATTAGACTTACATTGTCGCTTGGACAAGGCAATCCATGTTAATTTCGTTAAGTCATGCATTCATGGAGGATGGGGGATTTGAGTCATGCATTCACGGAGGAAAGATTTCTCATTCTCCTTCAATAAACACAATATGGAAACCTTTTTCCACCTTGCGAGAGAGGTAAAATTAGTCCAGTATGCAATTCAAAAATGCAAAACCTATGAAAGATATGTTTATATGTACAAAAATATTGCTAGTCTAGATGAAACATAATCTTTTCGTCTTTTATCAGAAGATAGAAATATGTGAGTATATCCTATCATAAACATCAAGACAATGTTCAGTTCAAGCATTGAACTCCACCAATAAGAGATAATGCGTCAAATAAAACAGCATTTCTGTCAAATTAAAAGCAACTACTAAAATATAAAATAAAATAAAATAAATAAATGAAGCATCAGAAATTTTTAGAGCGTCTAGCCCCACCTAATCACTCCTTTAACTACAAAAGGAAATTCCTCATTAATCTAGCAGTTATTTTGAAATTACAGTATATAACATAGAATAACTTCAGCTTCCAGGGTAATCTTTGAGACACAAAAGTTGTACACGAGGTGGGAAGCCGAAAGCAAACGAGAAGTTCACAACTGCAAGTCATGTGGATGGTGCTGCCATCCAAAGGGGTGGGCTGTGCACGAAAGTGCTACTCATGCAATGCAATGATCAGCGGATCGGCATCATAGTTGATTCATTTCCATATTTTATGCAGTCGTGCTGATGCCAATTAACCTTAGTCAAGAAGATCGGTTTCAATGTGCTTGCTCCAATGGGTTCTATGGAGACTTCTTACTTGAACCAACATAAATGTGTATACTACATACGAAGATTTCACCTTGATTTTAAGGCAAACAAAAAATGACTTTAACTTCCATGTTAATCCCCATGTGAGTACATGGTGAAGCCCTGTAGACCACCAAAATCAGAAGACGTTTCCAAGGCCAAGAGTAAGCGGATTCCACTTGATAAAGGAAGGATGCTCTCGTGACAGAAGAGCCAAACTCTTGCACTTGGAGGGAAAGAATCTTGAGACATGTTGCAGAAACAAAAGAGAGTATTAGAAGCGAAATAATGGAAGAGGGTTAGAAGAAAAAAAACCAATTTTAGGAGAAAAGTCAAGACAAAAATGGGGCCGAAAGAAAAAGTTCTTCAGGACCAAGCTGGGTTTGGCTTCAATTTATTCGCCGTCATGACCTTTGTCCAATCTGATCTGCACATGGAGACTGTAAACAACGTCTGTATCAGTAATTATTGAAGGGTCGCTGATAGTTATCAGTTTACCTATATAGGATACATTTCCAAATACAGAATTATAGGAGGCCGACTGGCATGAAATGGATTCTTCCGCTCAGCTCACCTAACGTGAAGTTGTTCATGTGATGCGCCTGTTTTGGTAGTAAACAAAATACAACGTGCCTTGTCCCACTTAGCAAAGATGTGAGTGCAGATGTAGATGACTAATTATGGCAATAATAAAAATAAAAAATAAAAAAAAAAAATCAACGATCACTACTTTTTTATAATTTAAAATTTTGGATTTATAATTATAAAAGAATCAACCATAATGTCTTGTTGAAACAATGCCACTCTTCACAATAGAGTTATAGTTATTTTTTATTTTTCATTTATTTGATTATGAATGTTTTATATATCTTTTCAACATAACCATTGAGAACGTACCTATCAGTTCGCAATATTTTCTAAAGGGTTGCCTCTGTTCAAAAGACTTTAGTTTTTGGGATCAATCTTGATGAAATCTTTTCAAATTTTCTCTACAAAATTACAACCATCATTTTCATTTGTTTTATTGAAGGATCATGAAGAAATATTAGAATTGCTATTTAGTATTCTCAATCTAACTTTGTTGTATTCTGGAAAAAATTTACCGGACACCATTAATAATGTTGTGGGGAAAATAATTCATTAAAGAAAGTGATATCATGCCTCAAAATGTAATTTTGTTGTTCTACCAAATTCGAAGCTATTTTTCCTAACAATTTTATGGAATTATTTGTGTAACAATGGAGTCAGAGTCGGAGGAAGGTGGCTCACGATCGGGCGGTCCTCAAGATGTCGTCCATTGATCCCGAATCTTCCTCTCAGAATCACTTCAGATACTTCTTCACTAAGGAGAGTGGACACGCAGAGACTGCTTGCTTCGTGTCATTCGTCGATTTCCCACTTTCAAGATCTTCCTGCTTCATTCCTTGGATGCCTTAGCGATGAGTCCCGAGCGTAGAAAGCCTCCTGATTCACCTTGGACTCGGATCTCTCCCCATGCTATTCATCTGCGTCCTACAGTCCTAGACACAGTCGCCACCGTAGATTGTTGTCTCCGTATTCGACTCACAATGATGTCGGCACTGATTACCTCGGTTTGTCTCAGTCTTTGTGCGGGTCCAGCGTCGAAGACAAGCACGAAAATCCCGCTTCTGAAGATGTGGGGACTGTGGCGGCTCAGGATCTATCTCCATGCATCCTCAAGTTTGCCAGGATTTGCACAAGCAATGCGTTACATACATGTTGTGCCAGTGCCGTGTTCCACAGCACAGCCAAGTAATGCCCTGTCGCACACTTGAGCCGGTTCGTCAAAGTCCGCCGGGCAAACAATGCTGACTTCCCCACGACGCTGGAGCACGAGGCAGCCCTGCGCTACGGCCTCAACATCGAGTCCTACCTCTCTTCGCTCGAGTGGGACAACGTGGCGGCCTCCTTCCTGCAGGCTTACCAGAAAATTGAACTCCTGGACCCCACTGAGATGGCAACTCGTCACACTAATGCATCCACTCGCACTTCCTGAGGCTGCTGCTGATCCTCAGGAGATGGCCCGACCACGGGCTCCCTGAGGGACTGATAAAGGGGATCTTCGTGGACGGGCTGAAGGGGGAACTCCAGGAGTGTCGTCCTGCAAAGGCCCAAGTCGTCGGACTACGTGCTCTTTGCTCTGCTTCATGGCCGAAAGCCTGAAGCGAACGACGACGGTAACAGAAGCTTTAGCCATCAATCTAGTTGCCAATCTATCAATAGGATGTCAGTTAATGATTGATAATGACCTTCTTTGAGGGTAGCGTAAATTGGAATTCGAGAAGCGTAAAGTCCACTTGCCACGGGTAGCGTAAATTTGAGGGTCTCGATAGCCATGATGAGAATCAATGAGTGGATGGATCCGGCTTAGCCGATGGTAATCATGCCTACTACCCTCGTCAATCACCTATCTTACGGTTGCCGAAAGCTTAGCAGCAACCCACCTTTGTGCTAATGCTTCTGTCCGTAACATGGTGAAGGTTAATAGGTCGTTTTTACTCTTATTGCCCAATTTTTGGGCAGCTTTAAGTAATTTATTGCCCAGTGCAGAAGAAGAAAACTATGCTATCTGTGCTTCTTGAAATGTTGTGGTGCCTTCTTTGTTGAGAAGAGACGCGCAAAGAGGACGATGACTCTTCCTACAGGGACCCTCTTCAGTAGTCTCCCTCGTCCGCCTTTGTTCCAGTTGCATTTGACCAAAGCGTACTGACAGTGGGTCCTGAGAAGGATGACTTGAGAGCTTTCAGAAATTTTATATCATGAAGAAATGAGGTATGGCCCTGATTACACTTTTTAGAAGGTTTCGGCTTATACGATGTCATTGATTACACGCCTAGAATTGCCGATGTCTTCTTTGTGCCCCTCTCAATTCCAGTTTATGCGCTTTTGATACCTCGATGCTCAATTCGCTCGCATTTACTAGATTGTTAGAGAATGCTGTTACATGCATGGGCTGATATGTAGTGCTCTATTTACGGAGGCAACCTGGAGATACCGAATGGGTTTTCGGGTTTCCCTTGTTTGGTTTTGATGTGTTCTTTTGCTGTCCTTGTTCCTCATAGATCTGATTCTGAGGAAATATGATAGATAGTATAAACAAGCTGAGAGAGTAGGAGTGCATTGGTTTTCTATTTTTGGTATAAGTATTTCATTGAGCATGAGTTTGATGATGCATAGTGACCTGGGCCATCGTGGGGTGGTTGGGTTTGTTGAGTTTTCTCAACTTTGCTTGAGTTCTTTTGCCCTGCGTTAGTTTATGGTACGAAGTCATGGGAACCCTCCACATCAGAGGTCTCATTTGTGAGGTTCATTGCGAGCACAGTTATGGGCAACAATACCTCTCGTGTCATAGGTGGTTCATCCCCAATGAGAAAGGCAGAGTCAATTTGGAGTTCCCGAGCCCCTGGATAAGGGATTCGGCCATTCGTTTTTGGATAGAGGGTGATTTTATGTCTAGGCCGATCGAGAGAGGGGTAATGTTTGGTCCTCTGGATGCTACAGTTATATCCAAATTCTTGGCACCTTTTGGACAATGGCATCGAAGACATGGTCTCCAAAGTCTCATGAGGAGTGTTAGTGAGGCCATGAAAAGTACCATCACTCGAACCTCTTCTAAACATTACATGGGTCTCATTGGATCAAAGGTGTTTCTTGCACCAACAAAATAGTCTTGAAGTGGGGTATCTAAAGGAGATTTGGAAACAATATGGAATTAAGAAGTCTCTAACTTCCATATTTAAAGTGAAAATTTTGGATGAAGTAGATACAATACCATCTTAAGCATTAAAGTTTAAAAACATAGTGGGGGTTATCCTTTTAGTCAACCATTAAATAAATTTTAACATTTTGGTTATAAGGAAATTAGTACTCCATCTAATTTTAGTATTAAATTAAATTGTAATACGAGTAGAATAGTAGCATGATTTGAATATACGAGTGCTAAAGAGTGTTTAAAGTTTGTGATGCATTGTATTAGACTAGATATTGTTCATTCTTTGTGCAAGTTGAGTAGTTATTAGTATAAATATTGGAAAGCTGTTACCATAATTTTTTGTTTTCTTAAGAGAACTAAAAAATTAAAGATTGTTCTATAATAATTATCTAGCTGTATTAAAAAGATACACCAATGCTAGTTGGATTACAAGTGTGGGTGATAAACATTCCACTTTCGGATAAATTTTCACATTAGGTTGAAGTGTTGTATCTTAGGCGAGTAAGAAACAAGAATGTATATGGAATCCAAATTCATTGCTTTAGCAGCAATTGTAAAAGACGCTAAATGGATTAGGAATTTATTGTTGGATATCAAATTATGGCCTAGTCCTCTACCTCTTATTTCAATCCATTGTGATAGTCAAGTTACTTTGATAAGAGCTTATGATAGCACTTAAGATGGTAAGTCTAGACATATCGGTCTAAGACATGAGTACGTGAGATAATTGATCTAAGACATTACCATAATAATTGTTTTTTTTTTTTTTTTTTTTTTGGTAAAGGTAATTATATAGAAGGGAAAGCGAAAGAACACAAACCGGCACCAAGACCTTCCACTCATAGTGCAAAAAGCAGACTGAGTGGAAGGGAGCTAGTGCAAAAGAAGAAGAAAAAATAAAGGAACTAAAAAAAAAACAGCAAAAGCCACAAGCCGAGGCACAAGGACCACGACACTAGAAGCACACAAGCACTAGCTAACTAGGAATTATAGTGCTTCCGTAAAAATAAGAGGATCAAAGCCCCAAGCTCGTCGAAGCCTTCTGTTCCTGGGAGTATCCGGAACCTTGCTATAAGTTAGCACTTTATCTTGGACAACTTTGATAAGGTGATCCTTCATAGCAGTAACTTGTAGCACTTCACCCCGAAGATTATTACATTCCTTTTCTTCCAGATAAGATGACACAAGGCGCCAACGGAAAACCAGGCAATGGAGTGAAAGAAATCCTTGCCAGAGAGAAATCTCAAGGCCCGGTTGATGATCTCTAGCCAAGGTCTATTGCGCCAAGGGAGATTACATCTCCCCGCCCAGAAATAAACAAGAGTCGTAGGCACACGGCACTCAAAAAACAAATGATCGATTGAATTTGGAGTGGTGTTGCAAAAGGCACATAATGCATGGTTAGTTCTACCATAAGACAGGAGAAAAACCTAGGTAGGCAAGCGATTCCTGATAATAAGCCAAAGGTTGAATTGAAACCTAGGCACCATGGCGTTGTTCAAGATGAAATGGGCCCATGGCACCCTGTCTTTCTTAGTTGTTAGAATCTCCCAAGCTGATGCAACCGAAAAAAACTCCAAAGGAGGAGCCATGCCAAGAGAAACGATCTGGAAATGGAGATGAAGAAGGGAGGATAAAATTCCACCCCTCAAGTAGAGATCTGAACTCTTGACCCCTTGGTGACAGAAATTCAGCTACTGTAGCCTGAAGGGAGAAGCCAAAATTTGCAATAACTGATTCGGGTAGCAAAATGTGTAGTGGGCCTTTTTGGTGCCAGTTGTCATACCACAGTGAGATTGATCGACCATCCCCCACTTTCCAAAAGAAGAAAGGTCTAAAATCCCTTCTCAAATTAAGAATTTTCTTCCATGCCCACGAACAAACCGTAGGGGTGGAAGAAACCCAAAAACTATACTTCTTTAAAAAATTAGAGTGAATCCAACGACACCATAGGACTCTTTGTCAATAAACAAAATCCAGATATATTTGAGGATGGTGGCTTTATTGCAGTCGCATAATCTACGTAGGCCCAAACCACCTTGAACCTTAGGAACACAGACATCCTCCCAGGAAACCTTAGCCCCACCTCAACCAAGGGAGGAGCCCTTCCAAAGAAACTGCCTCAGAATGCGCTCAATGTGGTCTAAAACTAAATAAGGAAGAGTGAAAACACTGGCTTAGAAAGCTTGAATTGAGTGAAGAACTGACCATATCAGCTGAAGTCTTCTAGCAAAGGAGAGAAACCGATGGGTCCAAGCATGTATTCTAGCCGTGATTCTGTCTATCAAAGAGATACAATCTGTTTTCCCAAGTCTTGAAGAAATGATAGGCACACCCAGGTAACGTACCGGTAGATTCCCTTCTTTGAAACCAAAAGCTAGGATGATGTTCCTCCGAAGAGAAGGAGATCCCCCTTCCATAAAAGTCTCACTATTGTTCTTGTTCGGAAGTAGACCGCTCCAAGAGGAAAAGATGTCAAGAGCTCTCTTAAGTAAAGTCACAGATGGCCAATCCGCTTGACAAAAGAGAAACACATCATCGGCAAAAAAGAGATGAGAAAGACCCACCGCTTTACATCGCCAAAAGTATCTAAATTCCTCCCGGGTTGTACGAGAACATATAATCCCTGAGAAAACCTCAATCACAAGAGTAAAAAGGTATGGGGACATAGGGTCTCTTTGTTGAATCCCCCGTCCTCCCGAGAAGAAACCATGGAGTTCACCATTAATGGAAATAGAGTATTTAGGTGTGCGAACACAAACCATAATAAGATTGATTATCCAACCAGGAAACCCAAAAGCTAAAAGGATGATCTCCAAAAAGCCCCAATCCAGAGTGTCATAAGCCTTTTGGAAGTCCACCTTAATAGCACACTTTGGCAGATAAGGGTCGATGTGAAAACGTGCAAATAATTCCTAGGCTAAGAGGATGTTATCCCTAATTCTTCTTCCTTTGACAAATGCATTCTGAGAAGAACTTATAAGGTCATCCAGAACTGCCACAATCCGATTGGCAAGGATCTTGGTAATAATTTTATAGATTGTGTTACAACACACTATGGGCCTAAAGTCAGAGACATCACATGCTTTCGGAACTTTAGGCACCAAAGCTAGGATCGTATTATTAACCTCTTTAAGAAGACGACCTGTGGCAAAAAAGTCCTTCATAGAATCTAGGACCAACGGCCCTACCAGCTCCTAATTATTCTTATAAAACTCCACCAAAAACCCATCGGCCTCCGGTGCTTTGCCACGAGCCAAAGAAAACACATCACGAATTTTTTAATCAAGAACAAGCTGGGAGAGAAAATGAACCTGGTCGACCGAGAGAGGCCTCATAACAAACTCCTTCACCTCCTACAAGGAAGGCTTTTGAAGAATAGCCTGTGGCAACAAAAGTTTTGAGAAAAAGGAAACAAATACCGAAAGCACCAAGGCTGGATCCACAACCAAAGAACCCGAGGGATCCTTGACCAATAGAATTTGGTTCCTAAGATGTCGTCTACTGACTAAGTGATGAAAAAACTTCATATTCCGATCACCCTCTTTTAGCCATCTCACTCTGGATTTCTGTCTAAAGAGCGATTCATCGTGAAAACGCAAGTCAATGTAGATACGACGTTGGACCTTCTCCAAATCAACAAGAGTAACATCATCTACATTCTATTGAAGACTAAGCTGGGTGATACGTAACTCATTTCTTGCCTGATCAGTCCTCACTGAAATGTCTGTGAAGGCCTCTTTATTGAGGCGCTTGAGATAGCCTTTAAGATCCTTCAACTTGCACACTAGATGATACATGGGAACCCCGCCAATCGAATTCTCCCAAGCTTGTTGAACAATCGAACAAAAATCCGGATGCTTTTTCCAAAAATCAAAAAAATTGAAAGGCTTCCTTCTAAAAACTGGATTGAGAACTCGGACAACCATGGGAGAATGATCCGAGATTTCAGATCCAAAAAGGAAGCCTCAAAGAAAGAGAAAACATCATTCCATTTGGTGTTAACCAGCACTCTATCAATCTTTCTCATTTTCCTACCTTCACCAGAAGAAGTGGACCAGGTAAAACGATGTCCAACATACCTTAGGTCCTCGAGCTCTGCTTGGGTTAGGCACTGGCCGAACTCATCAAAGTAGGAAATCCAATTAGTAGAACCCCACTTTCGGCTCTATCGGACGGTTCTTTGATGGCATTGAAGTCACCTTCAACTACCCAGGCCGAGTCCCTCACCAAGGGGCTCATCTGAATAAGGTCCTCCCAAAGGGGCCGGCGATGAGCACAAGTGCTCACCATAAATAAATGAGATATAACAAGGCAGGCTAGATAAAAGAAACTTCAGGTTCCTATGTATAGCTTGCGAGTTAATAGCTGAAACTTCAAAGTTAATAAACTCTAGGTTCCAACCCAGAGTTTATGTGAGGTCAAATAAGAATATAGCTAATCCCTTGATAAAAGCTTTACCAAGAGACATGATAAATATAACCTTGCAAAAAATGGGGTTGAAAATCTTTAGTTAAAATAACCAGTTTTGGTAACTCGACCATTTTCTAAAATATCACTAGTTATAAGATTTAATTAGTAAAAACAAGTTACTGAAAGTGATTGTTTGATACTAACATTAGCCCTGACATGAGAAGTCAGTATTGCTTGTTACATTTTGTAGCTTGAATTAAATTCTTAATGAAGCATAGTACAAATTAGTAATGTGTTACTAGTAACAAAAACATGTTGTAGATAATTTACTTATGTGTGCATAGAAGTTGTGTTGCTTTTTACGAAAGTTAGAGTTACTTTCTAGAGAGCTCATGAAACACGTACAAGTACAATGCCATTATAGTACTGAGTAAATTAGAACTTTAAGAGATTAGTATATGTACAATATTATCCGATTCTATTATTTAAAATACAAGTTTAAAGCTAAGTTACTTGTCACTTTTATGAAGTTTTGAGGTGCTTACACTAAATAAATGTTTAACTTGAAAAATACCTTTATGTAGGTATATTAATCTCATGATAATTTTGACTGTATATTTTTAACGTTTTCCTTTGTATTTTTGTTTCACAAACAAAGTGAGCAATTGTTGGTAAAATAAACTAAGATGTGCCTTGTCTCACATCGAAAAAATGTGAATGTGCATGTGGATGAGATTTGACACTAATCAATAATCACTATTTTTTATTTATTTTTGAATAATTTGGATATATAATTATAAAACCATAACCATAGTGCCATTTTGAAACAATGCAACTGTTCACAAAAGAGTTATGGTTATTTTTTGTTTATTATTTATTTAATTGAATTTTTTATATGTCTTTTCAACGTAACATTTGAAAATGTACTTGTTCATTTTGCAATTTTTTTTCCGAAAGGTTGTCTCTATTTAAAAGGGATCATTCTTGATGAAGTATTTTTTAATTTTCTTTACAAAATTATAGCCATCATTTTCAATTGTTTCCCTTGAGAAATCTTGAATAAATATTAAAATTATTATCTAGCATTCTCAATCGAATTTTGTTGTATCATGGAGGAAATTTACCGGTGACTATTAGCAACATTATGAGGTAAATGATTCCTTAAAAAAGTTACATCACACCTCAAAATGTGATTCATTGTTCTACCAAATTCGAAGCTATTTTCCCTGAGTCAACAATTAATCACTTGCGTGCAACAAACCGAACATCTGGTTCACTCTTTCGCATGCCATGTTTTCCCACTCGCATTCCTATTTCTGCTTGTATGGTCTATAGTGCTCGATTCTAATAACATAATACTCAAGTTCAACTCTTATTTGAATACGAAGCTCAATGATCTCATCAAGCTATATTGAAAGCTAGACTCCATATGATCTCTGAGTTTGTATAGCTTACATAGCTTGACTTAGGTATGCTTGACACTCTCCACTTAATTTCTCAATCTTAATAATTAGGTGCAATTACCTTTTCTTGAGTTCTGCCTTATAAACCATGTCTACATCCAAGATTAAGAGGGACTGGTTTTTCATTTTATTGGAGTTCAATACATTAAGGTTTGAATCTGAAAACATAGGAGCCTTAAATCATAGACAAATGTACGAGATAAGGTCAGGTGCTCACTTTTATTCCCTCAGGTTAGATGGGGAAGAACATAAAAAGGATTGGACGGAAGAAAAAGGTGTTATTGGAGGGACTGGTTTCGTGGCTTCTTTGCTGATCAAGCTTTTGCTTGAGAAGGGCTATGCTGTGTATACCACTACTAGGGACCCAGGTTGATCTTTCTTTTTCTTCTTAAAAATCGATTATTTTCACCATCTGCTTGATCTGTTGGTACACGTAAATGCTTTGTTTTGACGGCATATCCCTTCATTCGTTAATGCCCCCAAGAAGAGAGAGAGGAAGAGAGAAGAAAAGGTCTTTGATGGTCCATCCCTTAAGGACACCAAATTAATTAGATGAAAAGGAAAAAAAGTAATTTTTTTCATTATCCTGCGGCCTTAAAGATAAGACATTTTTCCACTCCAAACATGTGAAACTCCTTACAAGGAGATACCTGAGCTCACCAATTTCGAATATTTAGTAGCTAATGGGAAGAGTTTTTAAGAAGAGTTGCTGAGAGTAGGTTGGGGAAAATTGATCCCTTCTCAGTCTTCCTGTGAAGTTTTAGTAGTGACAATGGCCAGTCAAGAAGGCCCCCAAGAAAGCTATACCCATTAAGAACAATGCTAACAGCAAAAGTAGGCATAAAAAGAGAGCAGCCCACCAATCCATACACTTGAATTGTAAGGGAAGCTTTTGAAGAACTGAAGAATAGGTTGCTCGTGGAAAAGGGAAGGAAACAAATTAAAGAGAATCTCACTCATTTAATGAAAAAGCAAAAAAAAAAAAAAAAAAAAGCTAGATAGGTGACAAATGACTTTATAAGAAAATAATAACACAAATGAAATTATTAGGTTCCACTGTCTTGTAATTTTGTCTTTCACATAATTTGATGACACATTCAATCGTGCTCATTATGGTTGAGCATTTTGACTTAATATATAGAAGAAGACATAAGGGTTGTACGCTTTATGTGACATAGAGCATGTCATTAAGTTAAGAACCGTTAGAGCAAGGTTCTTAAAGTACAAATTTGCTCTCTTATTGCTGAATGCTAATCTCTAATTTAGTTTTATTTTTACAATCTATTTTAAGGGGGAAAGTCCGCCATATTCCACTTCAGCTATCTCATTGATCACACAATGTCCTTAGTGCTTATACTTGTTATGCTTGTGGATAGACCCGATCAGTTACAAGTGTTTGTTGTGTCAAACATATAAGAATGGCCCCTCCCTCTAATTGGAGGCACATGGCCCTCAATCTTCTATTATCCACTATTTCACTCCATGTCTTTATCAAATACATGCATATTTTTCGTCAATCATAGCACCTATCTCTTGCACACGTTGTATTATTGGTGTCTTTTCAACTTTATTCTATTTTTCCTTTTTCTTTTCAAAGTAATAAATACAAGACACGTCTAATTAACAGACAATAATAAAGTCTAGCTTTCAATATAGTTTAATTAAATCATCGAGCTTTATATTCAAAAAAGAGGAAAACTTGAGTATTAGGTTATTTGAATCGAGCACTGTGAACCATAGAAATAGAAATAGGAATCGAGAAGGGAAAACAAGCTGATAATAGCATTCACCATTTTGGCTTGTTTTCCCCCACTCAATTTCTATTTTCGTTTGTATGGTCTATAATGCTCAGTTCGAAAAACCCAACACTCAAGAAGTTCATCTCTTTTTTTAATATGAAGCTAATAACATCAAACCATATTAAAAGATAGACTCCAATGTTATCTTGTTAATTAGACGTGTCTTGTAAACATTACTTTGAAAAGACAAAAGACAAAAGGAGAGAACTAGAGTTTAGAAGGCACCAATGATACAACATGTGCAAGAGACAGAAGCACCTATGGTTGGTGAAAAATATGCATTTACTTGAAAAAGACATGTAGTGAAATAGTGGAAAATAGAAGATTGAGGGCCATGTGCCTCCAACTATACAATGTCTTAATAGCAGGAGAGAGTGGGGGATTATTCTCGTTTGTTTGACGCAGCATACACTTGTAACTGATAGGGTTCATCCACAAGCACATGTGCAAGCACTAACGAGACGACTAAAGAAGATTATGGCTGGCTTTCCCACTTGGGAGATATTTTAAAAATAAAACTAAATTAAATATTAGCATCTGGCGATAAAAGAGCAGATCCGTACTTCAAGAACCTTGCCATAAGAGTTCTTAACTTTATGACATCTCTATGTCAAAAAGCTCAATCGTGATGAGACAATCGAATGTGTTATTTAATTATGTGAAAGACAAAATTACAAACTAGACTTAATAATTTCATTTGTGTCATTGTCTTTTTATAAAGTCATTTATCATCTCTCTAGCTTTTTTTTTCTTTCCTTTTTGCTTTTTAATTTAATGAGCGAGATTCTCTTAATGCTTTCCTGCCCTTTTCCTTGAGCAACCTAGTCTATACTTCATCAAAAGCTTCCCTTACAATTCAAGTGTTAGGGATTGGTGGGATGTTCTGTTTTTATGCCTAGTTTTGCCATTAGCATTGTTCTTAATGGGTATAGCTTTCTTGGGGCCTTTTTCGCCGGCCATTGTCACTACTAACACTTCACAAGGAAGGCATCTCCTTGTAAGGAGCTTCACATGTTTGGACTAGAAAAATGTTTATCTTCAAGGGTTAGGGCTTTAAGAGTTAGGAATCATGAAAAGATACTTTCCTCCTTTCACCTAATCGAATTGGTGTCCTTATTGAAGGGATGGACCATCAGGGACCTTTTCTTCTCTCTTCCTCTCTCTCTTCTAGGGGGCATTAATCAATGAAGGAATATGCCGTCAAAACAGACCATTTACGCGCACCACCAGACCAAGCAGATGATGAAAATAATTGATTTTTTGAGAAGAAAAAATCAAAGAGAGATCAACCTGGGTCCCTAACTGAGGTATACACAGCATATCCCTTCTCAAGCAAAAGCTTTGATCAGCAAAGAAGCCAGGAAAGCAGTCCCTCCAATAACACATTCTTCTTGTTCCCTGTGTGTGTGGACTTTCCGATGCCGTCGAAGGCAAAACAAACAGCAGCAGCAGAAGAAGACGAAAAATTTAATGGTGGGTATGTGCAAGAAATCTCGGGGTGGGGGTGGGTTTGGTTTTCAGAGATAGGTGTTATTGTTCCCCAACTAACCTGAGGGAAGAAAAGGTGAGCACGTGATCTTATCTTGTACAGTTACCTACAATTCAAGGCTCCTATGTTTTCAGATTCAAACCTTAATGTATTGAACTCCAATAAAATGAAAAGCCAGTCCCTCTTAATCTTAGATGTAGACATGGTTTACATCCAAGTGGCGTCACAATTTAATTTTTCATTAGACTGCAACGAGCTTATAAGACGGAACCCAAGAAAATGTATTTGCACCTAATTATTAAGGTTGGGAAATTAAGTGAATATTGTCAAGCATACCTTAGTCAAGCTACGTAAGCTATACGAACTCAGAGATCATATGGAGTCCAGCTTTCAATATAGTTTGATGAGATCATCGAGCTTTCGTATTCAAAAAAGAGATGAAGTCAAGTATTATGTTATTCGAATCGAGCACTATAGACCATACAAACAGAAACAGGAATGCAAGTGGGGGAAAACATGGCATGCGAAAGAGTGAACCAGAAGGGATCAATTTCCCCACACCTACTCTCAGCAAATTATCTTAAAATCCCTTCCCATTTCGTTCTCACTATTCGAAAATAGTGAACTCTATCTAAAGGCATCTCCTAGTAAGGAGCCTCACATGTATGGAGTGAAAAAAATGCGTTATCTCTAAGGCTTAAATGAACGTCCAGGGGACCTTTTCTTCTATCTCTCTCTGGACCTCCAAAGGAACCTTTTCTTCTCCTCACCCCACTCCCCAACTTTTCGAGGCATTGTACAATTGAAGACACATGACCCTCAACTTTCTAGGAGCACATGCATATGTTTTGCCAACAATAGTACTCCTGTCATTTGCCAATGTTGTGTCATTGGCGTGTTTGTACTTTAGATCTAGTTTTCTCTCTTTTCAAAGTCAAGTTTACCAGACACATTCAATTAACAAGACAATCGTTGAAGAAACTTATATTATATCTTCACCATCTGTTTAACAACCAATTCGAACAAGTGATTTGGATGATTACGTGGATGTATGCATATAATTTATCTTGCCCTGTGAAATTTGTCAATTGACTACTCCGGGTTCCTAAATCCAGAAAACGATATTAACACGAACTCTTGAATGTTTGAAAAGAAAAGACGTGCGGATAGGAGAATTTCGGACTCCCTTATCTTTATTTCATTGGTGCTATTCAATGGTCAATACGTCGATGGATAAAGAATAGACAGTAAACAAAACGAAGTTTTCTTCATCAAACACGTTGGTAAAGAATCTAACAATGCTCGTACGATATTCTGTGATTTCAAAGGCGCTGTTCCTTTTGTTTCTTGAACATTGGAACAGATGATATGGTTATGCATATTCTACGGTCCATGCTCCGGAGCTCCCATTTTTCGTCGTTCAGAATTTGCAACGAAGTGGCCATTGGTCCACAACAACCTCTAATAAAAACAAGGTTGATGGCTACAAAGACAAACCCTAGTTTTGAAGAGAAAGGTGCGTGCAACAGTTTTCTCCTTCATCTACTATGTACACCCACTTTTAAAGCAAATCGCATACTTGATGTTAACAGATATTGCTCGATAAAGACATTTTAAGATTGGTGGTCGATCATGTTAAGTTATATATCCACCAAAACAAAGGGGTTTTATGCACAGAAAAAAGGGATTCGCACCCATGATTCTTGGTTTGACGTACCAAAAGCTTGAATTAACATCACTTCAATTTAGTCGGCACTTCTTGACCCACCATCATTTGACTGAACTTGGTGAGGCTGTTCGCTGCACTTTGTTGCCTATTTTCAACCGCATCGCTCGTTTACTAGATCCATGAAATCGATCAATAAACTCGATCTTCTTTTTCTCTTTCCATCTTGTCGTAATTTCGGCGATGCTTTGGATCGCATGTTGCAGAGACAGGCATGGACCATTTCGATAGCATGAATCAAAAGAAAATGATGGAGTCAAATCTGTTGGGATCGAGCTTAGGGGCCTGCATGCACATGATAGTGTCAATGACTAACCCTAAAGTGGAATGAGACAGCTTACCAAAACCCTACGCTTAGATTTTCCTTTTTCTCGATAGTTAAACCTAGCTCAAGTTACAGGTAAAACCGTAACAAAAGCCACATTATGGTAAAGATTAATAATGAGATATTATACGGACCCATGAAAGCCAAACCAAAAAAAGAAAAGAAAGAAAAATGGACCGCTCACCAAATCTCCACTTTCTGCCGAGGCGTGCAAGGTCGTGACAAAAGGGAGAAAGAGATGATGTACGATTAATAGGACACTAACCTTGATTTGAAAGGTTATGATGATGCAAATATGATGCAAATAATACCAATGTCACGTCAACTATGAGTCCCAAAAACAGTTTTAGGTTTGGTACCTCGTACGGAGAATTGTAGCGGGACCATTGCGACAGGCATTAAGCATTCATTAGTTCCCAGTCCTTGAAAATTGACATATGGATAGTCATCAACAGGGACTTGGAGACAAATGAGACATATCGACAAAGCCTGCTCTCTAATTCAGCTAATTAAATTAACAAATAATTAAGTGTATTCAATTAATATGGTAGCAGGTAGGTCATGACCCAAAACAGTTCGTGAACGAGGCCGGATTAGGATAGACATGTTACTTACATTGAGATGAGTTGAGCACGAGGCACATTAACATTACGCATGCTTGAGCCCTAATTTAATTATCCATTTTTTTTATCGAGTTGATGTGGGTAGATACAAAGAGATTTAATTGTATGCACCTATCTCATGACCCAAAACTCTAACCTCTATGCTTCTTGTTGATTCAAAGCATGTCGAGCGCATGCTTTGAGCACGATTAATTTGGTCAAGTTGAAAACAAGCTAGGAACATGACGTCTCTTGAAACACAAAAGCTCTAAACACCTTAGCAAATCGATTAGGTGGATACATTAGGATGGGCTTAGGGCATGATTGTTCACCCATCAATTACAGTTAAATTCATAATTGATTGTACCATTTCAGTAAAGTGGATAAAGTATCCATCTTTTTTTTTCACGAATCTCATAAGTCGGTGTAAACCCGGATGAGTGGCTTGAAGATTAGATTGTTCGTACATGTCATAATCGAGAATTGGGTATGCGTCGTGTCGTATGTCTAATTCAAACTCACAAATTCATTTACTCAACACTAATCCAACCTCAGGTTCAAGGAATCTAGATATCCACATCATGAGTGAGAATTTGTTCTCTATAGTAATTTTGTCACGTGATGATAATATGTGGAATTTAGAAGCCAGCTTTTCATACATTCAAAGGTAGAAATTATTGAGATGCATATTATTAGGTACTGTCAAATTAAGATTTACTGGTATTCTGAAACTGCACTACCATCTGGGTCTTTGGAAATCGAAAACTGCATTCTTTTCAGTGCCTATCGACACTCAAGCTGGAATGACAGTATTCCCAGTCCCAATTATTGAGCTTGACATTGAATGCATTTCATGAAAATCGTCTCCTGCTTCTCGTATGGATCATATCAGAAAAACATATATGTATGCATCATCGTATGATTACCATTAATTTCCTTGCCATCCCATCTAGAGAGCATTTTTGGCTTCTTTTTTCCAGGTAAACTGCAAATATAGCACCTGAATCTCAATATACCTCTGTCGAATACTTAACTTCACAGAGTTATATCGGTTTAGTACCCCAAGCTAGTCTCCCTCCAGCCTTTGCCCTGTCAGCTAATCGGAGGAACCTTTTAACTCGACCATCTCGAGCTGAAGTCACAACAGCCAGTGGCTTACAGCCTGAATGTTGCTCTTTCGAATTCCTTTCTAGGGACCGTCCACAACTATCAAGTTCCAGAACAACTGAGATATCGCGTACTGTTAGTGACGAAACATGACAAATCTTGCCAAACACACTCACCAGAACATTAATTTTCAACTTAAGTCACACTGCAAGGGCATCAAGTAAGAGAGCTGAGGAGATCGGAAGTAAAAGAAATCTGAAACATCTGCCACCGGCATTTGACAACGAGGAAGGTAAGCGCCCTGGGTTGCAAATGAAAAAGGCATGGGCTCTTTCATGACTTTCAGACCACGTTCTGTAGGCTGAAATCTTGTGTACTCAGACAATTGCCAATGTTCCATTCAGATCTGTCATCAATATGCAGAGCAATACATCTCCCTAGAACCTTCAAGCATATATGACACTCGTTTTCAATTTGCTTTCATCGCAATCTTACCCTATTTGTTTGCCTTCAGAATTTTCTGATCCATACTAGGCAGGCAGCAGAAAGTGCAATCTCTCCACCCTTAAGCTCTCCTGTCCATCTCCATATAGCCGTACATAGTCTAATGATTTTAAGCTGCGACTTTTTTGGTAAGAGGAAGAAACAATTTCATTACTAAAGAGTAGAGTTTACATCAACAAGAGTTAAAAAACACTCAGAAGAAAATATGACAAAGGAAGGAAATTTCACGAGTCTACAAGAAGTTAAATTTCAAGGTGCCTTGCTACAACAAATTGAGCACCGCAGGTGGAGGCCTTGTAAAACAGTTGAGGTAACAGGAACATGAGTTCTGTTCCGCTCCCCGGGCTCCAGCATTAGCACAAGGGCTGACTTCGCAGAACACAGGCTGCCCTTGAAAGTTCCAGAATCCTGGCACCAGCTCCCTGCAATCAGATACACATATGAGTAGACATGATATTATGAGCGGAACGTATACTAAAAGTTTCAAGATATGACATTGCACCATGCTCAACTGGTCATTCAATTGACCTCAATAAAGAAAAGGAACATGATAGACCTACATATGCCCACAGTCAATTACACCTGTAAAAAACAATTCCCCAAGAGGGTCTGTCTACAGTTCATGTTGCACAGACACAGTATCCTTGCTAGTAATTTCCTCAATGTGTATTTATTTTTTTAACATGGATTTGTAACTTAAAGCTAGTAAGTTTATTATCAGAGATGGAAACTTTCCAAGCAAACCAGTTAGTAACTTCCTTGGTCACCAGGCCTAAATAGAATTCCTCCACAGCCAGTCAACATAAAGGCCTGCCAAGTGAATAGAATCTGGCTCAGGTGGCAAAGGGCGATCTAAAAGAGTCCAAACTCCCTAAGTTAATGGTCTCATTTTCTGTATCTTTAGAAAGAGGATAGACTATGGCAACATTAATTCCCCTATTCATGAAGTAGAACTTGCTGGGGGCCTTTAAATGAAGGCAAAGCAACAAGATGAAGATTAAAGCATGCCGTGGTGCCAGTTCCAGATCTGCTCCCACTCAGCTTTCTTGTAAAAGGGCTAAGATATGCAGTGAGCTTGCAAGCAGAGTGTTCTTCCATTTGATGATAGATCTAGGCTCTTAGATCAAGGCCCTCTCCTCTACGGTTTTCCACAGCAATGGCCAAAACGAGATCAAGAAGCTTACAATTGACTCAGTAATTACATAAGCTACTTAAGTGCACTAGTTTTGAATGTAATGGTGCCCAAAAAAGAAGAGAGAAGAAAACAGATCATATATTACAGCAAAACAAGCCAACAAACTATCCGGTTCTCCCCAGCTCTTAGGGACCAATAGGTTTTCTACTTCGAATGCCGATCAATTATTGTCCTATAATGAAATGGGAATCCTGACCATGAAGAGCACATTTTTACAATGAAAAAATAGTGCACTACATGGCAAGTTCTAAGGGTAATATTAAGACAGAAGGGCCCAGAACCATCTAGTAGAGGTTAAGTTCTAGTAGAATCTGCACGCGACTTTCCACATAACTGTGAGAAGGATATAAATTCAGGAGCCTAGATACTTCCTTTTGCTCAATAGATATAAGGTATCTGTTCAACGCAGATATATAGATATATTCTTTTTTGCTCATCAGAAATGCATGTGCATTCTTAAACTAAACCATGTCTAGAAAGTACATATATAGACAAAATTAGCATGACATCACTTACAATCTCTTCGAATGCACCACTTTTAATCATTTTTCTCCCAAACTGTGATGAAGAAAATTGCTTGTTTATGACTTTAACTACAAGGGCATTGTACTACTCCATGATCTTCTGCATTTGCACATGCACAGAGAGAGAGAGAGAGAGAGAGAGATTAATTACCTCTAATTATCAACTTCAAAGAGTATGGACAAAAGATGGAG
Organism: Eucalyptus grandis; assembly: GCF_016545825.1. Taxonomy (NCBI): domain Eukaryota; kingdom Viridiplantae; phylum Streptophyta; class Magnoliopsida; order Myrtales; family Myrtaceae; genus Eucalyptus; species Eucalyptus grandis. The sequence continues at coordinate 13,456,190 of NC_052615.1, read as the reverse complement.
CATCTGTCCTTGGTCCAGCAACAGTACGGTAAACATAAACCTTATAAGACTGGCCATCATCGATCTCCTCATCCTTCATTACCTCAACATTCAACCGTGGCCTTTGCGTAGCCAATGTCTTACAACCATGTAGCGTCACTTTGCAAGCAGACATCCACAAAGATCTCATTGACTCATATTTCTCCAAGCCCGAAAGAAGAGCTTCATTACCAAATGGACAATCCCTTATTTCAAGTTTCCTCAACTTTGGGCAACCAACCAGTATACTCTTCATCCCGAGATCGCTGCCGCCAGCAAAAGCCACAGAAAGTGTTTCCAAGTTCTTAGCATATCTTCCAATATACTCGAACGTTAAGTCAGTCAAAAGACCAGAAACGCCAAGCCTTCGGAGATTTGTGCAAGTCTTCACAACTGCACCAAAACCCTCATCCATAGGTTCATTTGTTAGGTAATCAGGTTGCCCCGGCTTCATTATGCAAAGACGAAAGTGGGTAAAACCAGGGCAGTTCTGCACAATTCTGGCTACAGCAGCATTTGTCATCTGACGGCAAAAGTAGAGGACATAGTGGAGCTTGCGGCAGCCGAGCGACACAGCAAGAAACCCCGATTCAGTCACACCACGATTAATGTCCTGGTCATAAGGATCAGCTGGGAAGACTCGAAGCTCCTCTAAAAGGGGACAACTCGAGGCAACAGCCTCAAGTCCTACATCTTCAACAGTGTCAAGTACCTGCAATGGGAACTTGAATCAGATATGAACTTCCCTTGTAACCACTTTGCAAGCAGTACAACTTTTAAGATTTTCTCCAGTCACTTATTATGAACAGACTCCTGTCATAATCTAAAATGCAATGCTAAAGATCTGTGAAACTACTGGTGCATTTTCTATGTTTGCCAATAAGGTCTATTTGCTAGCAGTAACACCAACAAATAACTAAGAAAAAGAAGTGTAATTGTAGCTGAAAATAAAAGATAACATATATGGGCTTGTCCTCAGTCACCTTACTGGAACCAAAAGCAAAAATATGGATCTCTAAGTAGAACAGGTCATAACTAGTTAACACAAACATGGCCCCTCCCTCAGAGCTTGTCCTCAGTCACCTTACTGGAACTAAAAGCAAAAATATGGATCTCTAAGTAGAGAAGGCCATAACTAGTTAACACAAACATGGCCCCTCCCTCCATCCCTCAATAAAAGATAGCATATATACCTGTAGAAAGCTTGTCCTCGGTCACCTTACTTGAACTAAAAAAATATGTACGGATATTTAAGTAGAGAAGGCCATAACTAGTTAACACAAACATGACCCCTCCCTCCCTCGAGAGCTTATCCTCGGTCACCTTACTTGAACTTAAAAAATGTATGGATCTCTGAGTAGAGAAGACCATAACCAGTTAACACAAACAGTCCTCCGTCACCTTACTTGAACTAAAAGCAAAGATATATTTCTTTAAGTAGAGAAGGTCATAACTAGTTAACACAAACATGACCCCTCCCTCCCTCAAGAGCTTGTCCTTGGCACCCTATTTGAACTAAAAGCAAAAATATGAATCTCTAAGTTAGAGAAGGCCATAACTAGTTAACACAAACTGGACCCCGCCCTCCCTCTCCCTCCCTCTCCTAGGAAAGAGGGTAGATATAAGTGGTGCTATTGTTGAGAATGGATCCAAGTCGAAGCTGATCTCATGCAGGTTTACATAATATTGAGAAGGATTACACATAGAGAATGAGGAACCATTTCTCCTTTTTTGGCTTGCATGAACTCAGATTGGTTAATGAACAGAACCTCTAAATTGTCTACAACAGAAACCAGTGAATGTCTGCAATGATCTTAGTACTACAAGCACAAACATTGCGAAGTGTGGTGTAAATAGACTGTTGAGTCTAGTACACAGTACCCACTTACTTCACATGAACACTAAAGACTCATAGCAGAGATCTTCTCCACTGAAGACTAATTTTTCCAAACAAAATGCGAAGCTTATCTCTCAAGATTCAAGCATAAAATTGAAGGTGAAAAGCATACCCAGAGACGCTGAAGACGTGGACAGTGGGCAACAAGCTTGGCAAGCTCTTCACTTTGCAAAGCAGCATAACTTAAATTCAGAAAAGTCAAATTTGTACAGGCTGGGTAAAGAACAGGTAGATATAGTGTCGTAGCTTCCCACAAGCCGGAGAGTGCATGCAGATACTTGCAACCAATGAAAGCTCTTTCAAGCTCCTCGTTCTGGTGAGCAGTAAGCTCTTGTAAAAACGAACCAGTACCAAGCTCGGTCAACTGAGGAGCACGGACAAGCAGCCTCTGTAATTGTTCTAGCGTAATACTTTTATTAACCTTCAAAATCTTCAGTGACTTGCACTGACTTACAAGCCTCTCAAGAGCGTCAAAATTCACATCACTACTTAGACTTGCAAAGTTCAGCACCTCCATAGATGTGAAGTTTTCAGGGAAGCAACTCAACCAGTTGCCACTGATATCATCAATCCCATTCTCTTGTATATCCAGCTCAGTCAAATGTCTGTTCAGCAAAAACAACTTGAAAATGAGAGTGTATTACATACCACCCATCAAGAACTTAATGATGGATTGAATTCAGAATTTAGAATAATCAATTATCTAGAATCATGGTTTACAGTAATTGTTTCGTTTTAGCAAGTAATGATCACTAAGTAAACACAGACCACAGAATGTAAAACGAACAATATGCCCTTGCACCAGAAGCAAAGGACCATTTGATTGACATAAAGAGGTACATTTAGTTATTAGGAACTTCAGTATTTGGAAACAGAACGTTGAATTATTTCACATCTTAAACTATTGAAGGACTTCTAGTAAAGAGATGATTACTGCATTACGAGTCCGATATTTGAACATATTGATGCTGAATCTAATATCTTAATGGAGAGAGAGAAGTAACACCTTCCTGGAAACTAAATGACCAGTTACTTGGCAAAAAAATATATGAGCATGAAGTGCGTTCTTTTTGCTTGAATATAAGAGTCATATGCTAATACAGTCAAAGGCTGGCATTACTCCATGTAACCATTGATCAGACAGCATTGTGCCAGTCAAGAGTGTCCTGGGGAGAGCCACTCATGAACTGAGCCTGAGTCTCCCCCCATGTTTCTTCCTCCTCCTAGTGACTCACTTTTTTAAGTTATACGACATGGAAAGATGTAGACTAGCTGATTTTTCTATCTTTTATAACAGCTAAAAAAATTACATTGAGGTGCACCAATGGTAAGTCAACCTTTACACAAATACTTTTTTAAGTTATACAACATGGAAAGATATAGACTGGCTGATTTTTCTATCTTTTATAACAGCTAAAATAATTACATTGAGGTGCAACAATGGTAAGTCAACCCTTACGCAAATACTTTTTTAAGTTATACAACATGGAAAGACGTAGACTGGCTGATTTTCTATCTTTTATAACAGCTAAAAAAATTACATTGGGGTGCATCAATAGTAAGTCAACCCTTACACAAATACAATTCTAAGAAGAAGTATCTAGAACATATCAAGTATCTAGCCCTTCCTATCTCGTGTTTGAAGGAAGAAAAAGATGAAACCTTTATTGCAAAATCAGTCTCTGCTCTCTACAAATTAAAACTCTTCTACTCCTCCCCAGCACCCTAGCCAAAGAGTTGCAGGAGAAAGAGATCATTCATAGGCTTCAAAATTCGCAGTGCCATCTAGTGCCATCTAAAAGCCAAGTTCTGCCGATTCCAGTCAAAATGCGAAACCTTTTCTTCACTTACATTTAGCGTTAGCCCCTGTACCACAAAGAACCCCTTACTCCAGACCTTCTTAGAAAAGATCAATTGCTCACCCACCATGTCCTTGCAACATGTGAGCTGGTGCCACTGCACCAAATCCTACTCTGAATACAGAATCACAGTCCGTTCAACTCGAATCCTCCATGATGTCGCAAATATAGAACAAACCCTAGTCTTCTGCTAAAACAGAGTTTCTACTGGTGCCAAATATGGACAAAATACTCTCAAAAGTCTCCCGAAGATCTCTGACACAGGTATTAAGTATCTTAGTCGTTTCTATTTACAGGCACTTTGCAAAAGACGATCAAACCCTAGTCTTCTGCTAAAACAGAGTTTCTACTGGTGCCAAATATGGACAAAATACTCTCAAAAGTCTCCCGAAGATCTATGACACAGGTATTAAGTATCTTAGTCGTTTCTATTTACAGGCACTTTGCAAAAGACGATGGCGGCGGCGGAAAATTCTCTCCAATAATTCACCTCGCACAGCTAACATATCATACCTTTTGCCCCCAAAAATAGACATCTAGATGACTCTGCGTGCGATGACCTCAATTAATAGAGGCCACCCATTAAATGCTCAATTAACAGGTCAAACGTCACATCAAGAAAGGAACACCAAAAAGATGAGGAAAAGAAAGGGCCAAAAAAGAAAAGCAGGGAGCACTTCCCTCCCAACTTTCCCAAAATTCAACAAAGGAACGCAAACCCCCCATTCCTCCTCCCAATCCCTCACCAATAAACAACAACATGATCAGACTAATCCCCTCATTCTGCACATGTTCATTTGCAAATTAAGAAGAATCGGCTCTAAAATTACTATGAATGGCAATCTTTCCCCGTCGCTAAAGCAAAGCTACAATGTTTAACTGGACTGAGAACTGGGAAACCAAATTAAGCGTGCACGACGGATACGGTAAATTCGCACCTGCAGTCGGTTGCGATTGCCTCGAGACCATCGGTGCTGAACCCATCGCAGCTCAGGAGCGAGAGCACCCTGAAATTATGGAACTTGCGAGCCAAGAACTTCAAGCTCTCGTCCGTCACGGTCATCCGCTTGAGCCTCAGCTCCTCGAGCTGCGGGTACTGATCCGCGAAGACCGCGAGCCACCCGTGCACGTCAGCACCCCAGTTGGGCGGCACCAGGTTGAAGTCCGAGAACCGGGGCTTCCCCTTGAGCATGACGCTGCGGATGTTGGGGAACCGGCGGGCCACGATCTGCGGCGACACCGCGTAGCAGTTGCCGATGAAGACGTGCCGCCGCGTCCACCGCTCCGCGTTGTACCACGCCTTGGAGACGAGGGAGACGGCGTTCCGGTCCCGGTGCGAGTCTATGAGGGACAGAATCCGCTCCAGCACGTCGTTCGGGAACTGTATCACCCGGGTCGACTCCGCCGAGTCGCGCGATTTGCTCGGATCCATGACCGACCCACCTCCCGGGGAATCACCAAGACCCCGCCAAGCTCATGACTTTGCGCTCCGGATCGGTCCCGGACGGCGGACGGCGGTCGGCTCCGGGCTCAATGCGGCCGGTCACGGCGGCCTCGGCTGCAGAACCCTGGCCGCTCCGGCGGCGGAGGCGGGGGACGTGGGGAGGGAGATAGAGGGCGACCCAGAAGAGGATTCGAAGATGGGTAGTCAAAGATTCGACCGGGGATTGGGAATTGAGAGCAAAGATTCAGATTTGATACATGGGTCCGGGAGATTGAGATTGGGAGTGAGTGATGCCGAATGAACTGGAGGTTGGGGGGAAAAGGGGGGGAAGGAGAGGAGGAGAGAGAAACGGAAGGACGGAGGCGAAATGGGTAATATAGAGAGAGAACGAGGAGGAGATGGATGGAGAGAGAGAGAGAGGGAGAGAGGAGTCGATGTCAAGATGACAATAATGAAGGAGATTATTGTGATCTCTGTTTAACTCCACCCAAAGGGCGAAGCTGACACACTTCAGAAATGGCAATTTGGGCAGGGACACAGTAGAGAGAGAAAGTGAAGAGAGAGAAAGAATGTAGAGAGAGAGAGTGTGTAGAGAGAGAGAAGGGGGGGGAGGAATCGTCAGGGTCGTAGCCCACCATACCTAATCTTGGGCTTCATGTGCGTCCGGGGGGCGGCCTACGGGACGGCGCCACGTGGAAGGCCCTTGTCGGGGGACTGGGACAGGAGCCTCATTATCTCCGAAAATCCTTTTTTCTTGCTGGACAGAAAGCTGGGATTGACTTTGGTGTGACCGTTGCAAAAGATGCAAATTTTTCTGAGTTTCGAGCATAATTTGTGAAGAGAGCGAATTTGGGAAACCAAATTAACACCCTTCTTGCCCTTTTTATCAATGCAGTCTCGTTGACGAGTGTCTTGATGGTAGTTGTCGATCATACTTCGAAAAAGATTTGATTTTTGGATTATCAATGGAAGAAATATCACGACATTCCGTTATTTGGATATTTAAGAAGCACTCATCAAACAATAATTTAGGTGGCATGGCACTCCATCGATCTTTGCTAAGAAAACTCCCACGACCCACCCATGCTTTTCAAGAAATGTCCGAGCATCATATAAGAGAGATAAGTTCACATGACGTTTTAATGACTTTTTGAAACAAGGCGCTTGTTTAGGAATAAGGAAAAAGAAGATGTTCATTTTCTTCAAATGATTACGAAAAGTTACATGTGAATGCATGTGCCGATATTTATGGGTGGTCTGTAGCGAAGGTTTCAAATATTCTAAAATTGAACTAAAAAGGGGAAAATTCGATTTATAGCCATTTGCGTGGACACGCTACAAGAGGTAATGGAATTAGCCCAACTGATTTGATTTTTTATTTTTCTCCCCAAAAAAATGTGTGTTCTGATAATTGCATCGCCTGTGCATGTTGAAAGACAGGGATGGCGTTGGTGGGTAAGTACATTCAATGGGGGGCCCCACTCACATTCTCAAAGTTTGCTTTTACATATATGTATTACTTTTCTTATTTCGTATATTAATATGAATCATTGATTTTGCAGCTTTGATCCCACTAAATTTTTGTTAGCATCGCCTGTCCCTTCATATGAAAGAAAGGGATATTTGAGGAAACCCTAATTGTAAATTTGTACAAATGGTCAATATGTTCAATAATTCACATTTTCTTTTTTTAGAGAGATCACATCGCTTGAACCCAATGAAATACAAAGGAAATTAAAAAAAAAAAAAAAAAAAAAAAAAAAAGCTATTACTAGAGCATTTATCATATCCAACATAAAGTCAAAAGATTCATTTTCATTTTTGGTAGTTTATAGAATTTCAAGTGGTTCCAACTTGTATGGACCAACAATCTTCCATCATGTATTGAGCGCATTCAAATTAATCTCAATCTATTTCGCATGTTTGTCTATGCACGAAAGCTTATGAATTTTCAAAAATGTGTTAAAAAAACAATTGTTATAAGCTTATATACATTAATGAAGCATGCGTACATCTCAAGCAATTGTGCATGATCTGATGAAAGGATGTTAACTAGATTTACATATACTAAATATAACATGCAGATTATCATTTCGATGATTGTAGTAGTAATTTGTTGCGAATTTCTTTGAGGAAAATGCAATGTGACTCCCATCCTATCATGTCAAGGTGCTTCATGAAGAATGTTCTTCAGCATTCATTCTCGTTCCACTTGGGAAGTCAACCGAATGTATGAACTCATCATCTGGACATACTTTGAAATTTCAAGTATTGCAGTCCCTTCTTTTTGACCTAAGTGGTAGTGACTTCTTTTAGAATCCATTTTAGCGTAAGCTAACTGGATAGTTTTACATGCTTCCTTGAACGACAATACCAAAACGACCCAAGAAATGCATAAGGCAGCCAATAACTGCAGGCTGCTATATGAAAATTGAAAACTTTTATTCTTTTTTAGTAAAAAAATCAAACTTGACACATGAATGATTGCGTAATCACTTGTGGTTGCTTCCGGCTGCAAATGTCATCATACAATTCAGTTGACAACTTAGCCAAAAAAAGAACAGTCGACAGTCTCGATCTCAATACAGAGACATTATCTGAATCACCAAAACCTCCAAATCGTGGAAATGTCTATGTCGTCCGCATAAATGGAAAAGGTCTCACACAGATGTAGAATCCAGCGATTTGAATAGATAATTGAGAAGAAACATATTAGACGCCACCACCAGCGCCTCGGAACCCGACCCTTGTTCTTTCATATTCCATTACAACTGCACCAGCAGCTATCTTCACTCAAGTATAAGTATAACTTCGCGATCATACATTGCAAGCGAGAGATCCATAAAGGATTCCTTGCAATTGCTGTGGATGGAAGTCACCAGGGAAAGATGAGTCAAAACATCAGGAAAATCATCATCTTTTCTCCCAGCTGTTGATGATGTCTTGCAATTGATGAAGAATGTTGCAGAGATTGATGCGCTTGCAAGGGGAAAATTTCATGGGTTCAAGTCCCCGAGCTGTCGGCCGATGCTTCGAGACATTTGGCAGATCTCTGGTGTTTCTTTTGAACTCCATCTCACCGACTGCATCATACGCTTTCCAGCACCTTCAAGCAAATGGAGGCAGACACTACACGTTGTTTTTCCCACCAGATTATCCATTTTGTGTGCCTTCACAATCTGGAATTAGCTGAACCGCAGAAACATAGGTAACAGAATGTTCGAGCTTTCTGTGAATTCCACACCCTCAGACTCTCTGCACCGGTGCTCCCCACTTCAATCAGACAAATTCACATAGCAACAAATGCCTGTAGAGATAAAGGCAGCACAAAGATCAAGTTCTTTTGAGATATTTGTTCACTTGAACTCATGGGTCACCAGCACTCTCCACTTCAGTCAGACATATGCAGATGGCACACATTCTGTACATGTCTCTGAAAATAATGAAAGCATATCATAACGACAAATGCGCAACACAAAGCATGAATGCACATAGCTATCAAGCAAAGTAAATCTCCAGCAGTACATGCACCATTGATCTGACTTCTGCTAGAAGTTGCTTGAGGCCAGAAAACAGAGAAGGACATAAGAGCATACAGTTTGTATGCAAAGGAAGATGCATGAACACTGCAGTTGCAGTGAATCAAGCTGAGCATGTTTGAGCAGAATTAAGCACGACGCCTACTTCAAATCATTCTGATAGAGAAAAATGCTAGCATTTTTATACCAAAAAGAGTACCTTGAAATAATCACTTCAGAGAGTAAGAACAAAAGGTGGGGCATCTCTCCTTGGTCCAGCAACAGTGCGGTAAACATAAACTTTATATGCCTGACCATCACTGCTCTCCTCATCCTTCATTACTTCAACATTCAATCTAGGCCTCTCCCTAGCCAATACCGCACACCCATTCATTGTCACTTTGCAGGCCGACATCCACAACGACCTCATAGACTCATACTTCTCCAATCCCGAGAGAAGAGCTGCATTACCAAATGGACAATCCCTGATTTCAAGTTTTCTCAACTTTGGACAACCCCTCAGCACACACTGCATCCCCCGGTCACTGCTTCCAGCAAAAGCTACAGAAAGCGTTTCCAGATTTTTAGCATATGTCCCAATATACTCAAATGTCTGGTCAGTTAGGAGACCTGAAACAGCAAGCCTCTGGAGTTTCGTACACCTCTTCACAACTGCACCAAAAGCCTCGTCCATAGGTTCATTTGTCAGATAATCAGGTTGCCCTGGGTTCATTATGCAAAGACGGAAGTGTGTAAAATCAGGGCAGTTCTGCACAATTGTGGCTACAGCTGCATTTGTCATCTGACGGCAGAAGTAGAGTACATAGTGAAGTCTCCGGCAGCCATATGAAATGGCAAGAAACCCTGATTCGGAAACACCATGATTAACTTCCTCGTCAAAAGGGTTGGCCGGGAAGACCCGAAGCTCCTCTAGGAGTGGACAACTCCGCGCAACAGCTCCCAGCCCTTCGTCTCCCACAGTGTCAAGTACCTGCAGTGGGCCACTTGATTAGTGCACAAGTTCCTGAGATACTAATCCATGAAGACTAGAGCTCAGAAGGTTCTCCCCTGGCTACTGAAGATATAGCTCAAATTATTATTGAAAAATTAACCTCACAACTTTGTGATGCTACAGATGCATTCATACATTTGCCAATAAGTTGTATTTAGCTTTAGGAAAAGCACCTGCAGTTCGCTGACAAAATGCAGAACCATTCTAGCTGAAAATTAATGAGAATACAATAAACCCAAAAGAAGTCGTAATTTTGTCTTCTCACTCAAGCAACAAGCAAAACATGATATCATGCAAATAGAATCAAAGTGAATGCTTGATCATAAAGACGATCTTTCCCTTCATTTGGAGTTTTGTCAATCAAAGTTGAAGCAAACACGCTTCATTCCATGCAGTTGAAGTTAGGACAAAATACATCGCAGTCAATATGATAGAATCAAAGTTGAAGAAAAAGCACTTCATTCCATGCAATTGAAATTAAGAAGAAATCCACTTTAGTTGCTATACACTGACTTTAACTGCCTTTCACATAACAAATTTATATAAGAGAGAGAATGATCAGAACTATAAATTGGGGACGTTTCTGCTTCTGGCTAAAGAACAGACCAACCAAAGACTGATGAAATGAGCGTGAGTTTATTAAACAGTGTTGGCTCTGCCACCAACACCATTGCGCACCTCTTTTTCCGATAGAGAGCTCTTTCTCTCCACACTAAGACAGGCTTGCAAATGAGTGAAAGCCTTTAGTAAGGAAGTCTATATCAGAGATCAGCTTTTCCTCAAAGAAAAGCAGAACAGAAGAGAATGTATTTTTACTCTAGCACAAACTGTAGAGATTATTTTCAAAGATGTAAATGAAAGTGGAAACCATACCCAGAGGCGCTGAAGACATGGACAGTGAACAACAAGCTTGGCAAGTTCTTCATTTTGCAAAGCAGCATCATTTAAATTCAGGAAAGTCAAATTTGCACAGGCCGGGTATAGAACTGGGAGATATGGTGCCATAGCTTCATATAGTCCAGAGAGCGTGTGTAGAGTCTTGCAGCCACCAAAAGCTCGTTCAAGCTCTGAGTACTGGTGAGCATTAAGCTCTTGCAAAAACGAGCCAGTACCGAGCTCAGTTAACCGAGGAGCACGGACAAGCAGCCTCTGTAACTGATCTAGTGAAATAGTTCTATTAACCTTAAGGACCTTCAGTGAATTGCACCGACTTACAAGCCGCTCAAGAGCATCAAAATCAACATCGCTATTTAGACTTGCGAAGTTCAGCACTTCCAAAGATGTGAAGTTCTCAGGGAAGCAACTCAACCAGTCACCACTAATATCATCAATGCCATTCTCTTGTATATCCAGCTCAGTCAAATTCCTGCTTACCAAAAGTAAAATGCAAAATCAGAAGAAATGGGATGAAGACATATCAAATATTCCACTCAAAATTTAACTATGGGATTCCAATCAATTTTAAGAACAATTGGCTCTACACAGAAATGTCAAATACAGTACTGGCTTCCCTTGAGCAACCGTGGACCATTAACTGAGTTACCATAGAGCTTACTAAATATAGACTACTAAAAAATCATACTGAGTCACGGATTGCACAAAAAACAGATTCAACCACTCAGAGTTTGATAAAAGGAGCACGCCTTAATGCGTACTATGTAATAATTTTTTGCACAAGGACCTTTACTTAAAAGATCATATCCCCCATATACATGTTGATGTTGAAAACCAATGGCAGTAAGACAGCAACTTTACATGTCTTGGAACCATTGACCATTTCCAAAGGAGGTGAGTTCATGTAGATGCAGCTTATGCTTTTGCTTTCAGTCATAGTCGTCTTTTACAATCAAATGACCACGCACAAATCTCCCATAATTAGTGTACCCATCAACCACCCAGTATCGCACAAGTTAAACTTGAGAAGAGCTACTCGCGCTTGATTTGCTACTTTATTTCTTACTCTTTCGAATAACAAAGCGCAAATCATCAAGATTCACAACAAGATCAAACAGTTTCCACTTAAGTGAATCAGTTTAATCTTTTTACTATTGCAATTTATTTAGGACCTCTTTCGGGTCAACAATTTGTTTAATTGTTATTACCACATCATAGGTCTATCCAGTCTTTAAAGGGTTCAAGAAGGAACCAAAACTTATTGTCCTTGATCTTTATGATGGTTAAGTATTCACACACTAAACACCTGTATCTTGTATATTTCTAATGTATTGAGAGAGCTTCTCTCAGTTATTTTCTTAATTGTCCAGAAGAATTTAATAGGTTTATCAGGACTTCCTACAAATTAATCCTGTCATAAAGGGGGTAATGAAGGCATCTAGGGGTAAAGGACAATCGCATGGTGAGATAGAAAGCAAAATCCTTCCAAATTCATGGAATTACTTTTCCCTTCTAAAAATGTGAATTCTCAAGAATTACAATATGCTCTAGCAGTCGTATGGATTTCCCCAAAAGTCACACAATAGGCCTTAATCCCAATTCACAAGAGTTGAGATCCAACCCAATCACACCCTTCTGATGCATTACCAGTCACCACTGTGCCAATACCAATCACAAATGAAGACCTAATCAGCTTGATTCATCCTTTAAGTTTGGGAAATAGAAGAAATGGGGAGAATGAAAATCTAAGTGAAAAATTTTGAAATTTTGACATGAAAATTCTTGTGAGGAGGGAGAAGGGGGGAATTTATAACATGGGCATTCTCTTTCCATTTTTCTCCCTCATAATGCTCCCAAACAGAGCATTTGTTCTTGACATGAAGATCAACCTCTAACTCCGCTTAAACAGAAATATTTCATGTATACCTTCCCAGGGAAATAAAGATCTGGTTAAAGTTTGATCTATAAGAGACCACGGTGCAAAGATCTCTAATATAATTGGTCTTGCGTGACCAATAGCAAAAGTTTTTCCCCATAAACCACATCTCCTAAAGATGACCTCAGTTAATAGGCCACCCATTAAATGCCAAACTGACAGGTCAAACGTCACCTCAGTTTAGGAAATGGGAAAAAAGAATAAAAAAAAAAAAAAAAGCAGAAGCACTTAAGGTGAACTTTCCCAAATTCAATTGCCAAAAAAAGAAGTGCAAACCGCCCTCCCCAGATCCCATCCAGGCAAACAGCACAATGAATCAATCTTCTGATTCAACTAACATATTCAACCCAATGGAAAACAAGAAGAGAAGAATGGCTGCCCTACACTTGCTGTCCCGAAACTTTCAAATTCACTTTGTTCCCTCGACAAGTGGTGTCTTAATTGGATTTCACGAACCAAAGGTGGATATACCTATCACTAGGTCCAGTCCACAGCAAGATATTCATTCAAGCCCGGACAAGGATTTCCTCAGGACAAAATCCAATCGCATTAGGCCGAGTCAGGATCAAATCCGACATGAGGCAGTGCAACTATCTATTGCAGTTCGCGATCGCTCTACCTCTTATCAACTACAAATCTAGCTAATTTGAACAGAATACAATCCAAACTATACTGAAGACCGAACAATTCGAGCGAAATAGATACGATAAGCGATGACCCCACCTGCAGCGAGTCGCAATGGCCGCAAGACCATCGGTACTGAACCCATCACAGCTCATGAGCGAGAGAGCCCTGAAGTTTGGAAATTTCAGGGCCAGAAACTTCAAGCTCTCGTCCGTCACGGTCATCCTCTTGAGCCGCAGCTCCTCGAGGAAGGGGTACCGCTCCGCGAAGACCGTGAGCCACGACCGGATGTCGGCCCCCCAGTTCTGCGGCACCAGGTTGAAGTCCGAGAACCTGGGCTTCCCCTTGAGCGTGACGCTGCGGATCTTCGGGAACCGGCCGGCGACGATCTCGGGCGTCACCGAGTAGCAGTTCCCGATGAAGACCCGCGTCCGGGACCACCGCTCGGCGTGGTACCAGGCCTTGGACACGAGGGACGCGGCGCTCCGGTCCTTGTGCGAGGCTAGCAGCGCCAGCACCCGCTCCAGCACCTCGTCCGGGAACTCCGCCGCCGCCGCCGACGCCGTCGACGAGGACGACTCCCGCGGCTTCTTCGTCGGATCCATGCGGGCAGCGCAACCGGGGAGGAGCGGCCCACGTCAGCCGCAGAGCATCACCGGCCGATCAAAAAGACTCGGCCTTTGCCTTTGCCTTTGCCTTTGCCCGGCCGCCGGCGAGGGGGCGAGGGCGAGATCTGGGAGGCGGAAGGCGAAAAAAGGGAGCCGACCCAGTTCGAGAAAGGCGAAAAGCTGGCTGCCCACCTCCCCGTCTCGCTCGCGCGGGGTTCAAAGGAGCGAGCTTTGGAGCGCACGGAGGGCCAAAAGGGGGAGGGAGAGGGAGCAATGCGTCTTATAGAGAGAGAAAGAGAACCCCACGATAATGAATGGCTGAATGATGTGGAGCGAGGAAGGAGAAGATGTGAGAGAGAGGAATAAAGAAAAACAGTGGGGATCTATAATTGCGGGATCCCCTGTTGAGCTCCGCGCAATGCTGTAGCTGACGCAGGAAGATTGGCAAATTGCACAGGCGCAGAAGAGAGAGAAGGGAGGAGAGAGAGAGGATGGGGGGGAAGAAGAGGAGGGGAGGGATCGCGTGCCCACCATACCTAACCTTCCCCCCATGTGCGCCCGGAGGCCCAGCCAATCGCGTTCCGCCACGTGGGATGCTGATCCTCTTACACCGCCCGAGGAGCGCATCCGAGCCGTGCGGTACAGGCTGTGCCCGATGACGTGGCGCGCGGCGGACCGTCCGATCGGGCTTCGGCGATTGGGGCGTGGGGTCGGGGGAGATCTCTCGCGGTTGATGATGATGTGAGGAGACAACTGATGAGAAAGATGGAGGTATATCATGAGGTTTTTAAGTTCAGTTTTCTTTTTTTAAATAAGAAAAAACAAAGCATATATACAATATATATATATATATATATATATTTTAAACTTTTTCTTTTTGGACCAACCAGATGAGTTGAAAAGGGATAAGTGATGCTACCATGACTATCATCTTTTAGAGAGAATTTTCTTAGGCCAACCATTTTAGAGATTCAAACGCGTTATTCGAATGCTCGTCGTTTGTTTGTCAATTCAATATATATATATGAAAAGAATAAATTCATTCTCCTTTTTTATTTTCTTGATAATTCAAATAAGTAGACATGAAAGTCTCGTTATCTGAAAATTTACGAAATATTCAACTCTCTAAATCAATTGAGTCCGAACTTTTGGGCGTGTACAGGCCATTTTGATCCAAGAGCAGTTTGTGTACGATCCTCGGAATTTGATCGAGAGTGGTCACCCAACTCCCAAGCTGGAAACTTTCCCAGTACTTGGATCGGCTACATCAAGTCAATATATTCTTATTTAGCGTGCTTGTTGTATGAATATATTCCCATTTTCATGACCACTGTATATTCTTTCCTCCATTTTGATGTCACCACCAGCTACGGGACATTTGTTTGTATGATTTAGTGATGTAGATAAAATCGAGGCTCGTCTAAAACCAATTATTGAAAATTTTGATTATTTACATTTAGCATAAATTGTTTAATGATTGTGAATTAGAAGCTTAGCGGAAAAAATAAGTAAATAGGACCCAAGTTTAGGGTCATTAAGGCATATTTTTTTACCCATAAACTTTGCATGTTTTATGAAAAATGATTGATTTGAAAAAGATTTTTATAACTATGATTGCTTATGTCGCTTAAAATAATTAACCGATGAAAATAATCTTATTATTGACAATAATTTAAGTCTAGATATTTTCGTAAATAATAAAACATTTTTCATTAATTCACTTTCATAAACGATCGGTTTTAAGAAAATATTTTTCAAATTATTCATTTTTCATGAAAGAAACGAAGCCTTAGTTCTTATCTATAAATCATGCATGACAACATATTAACTATATTCATGAGATCATATTTTGGGAAAATACAAAATTTTATATAACCCATATTGACAACGTATTAATTATATCCATGAGGTCATAATTGGGAAAATGTAAAATTATAAAACCCGTTCAATGAAAGAGGAAAGTAAACGTGGGACATTAAGAAATTGCTTGTCAATATTTTGCATTGGATGGAGTTAATAGAAATTCTTAATTATGTTAATTTGACAAGTTTAAAAATTTGATCAGATTATAAACCTAATTATTAAAGAAGGGCCTAATCGAAGCAAGCCTCTAGGGACCGAGACATACGGCTCGCATGATAAAATTTTCACTTCTCTATTTCTCTATTCCTTATAACAGGTTTGGAACAGAAATCAATTTGGTAACGCAATTTGAGTTTTCTATTTATGGAATAGATTTTTATTCCACAAATAAATTTGAATAAAAAAACAGAAGTTAAAATTTTTAACTTCTCAATTTTTGAAACAGAATTGAGAAATTAATTTATGACCAGAAATTTTGTCCCATCTGACTATATCGCTAGAATCCCATCATTAACATTTTGTTAAATATGAAAATATTTTCTGTAAATTTATTTTCCTAAACGACGTGACATAAAAAATCAACCAAGATATTTTTTGATCCTATATTTTATTTTCACGAAACACGTGGAGGAGTAAAAGCAAGCTGGCAAATGCCCGCAATCCACGTGCAAACTTCACGTGATGGCCTCCGAGCACGAAGCAATCCCATTAAAGTAAAAGATTAATGCTAAGCCAGTCTTACTCATTAAAATTTTTAATTTTTCCTCAATCTCCCTAATTTAATATTATAATAATTAAAATCATTAAGATTCGCTTTGAAAATCCCCCAATAACGCACCCCTGGGAAAAAAAATTGAGGATAAAATAAACAAATGGGAGCGATCAATAAGGCAAGCCTCGTGCTTGGGACAACTGGCAAACCGTCTTTAGGAGGGCCCCAAAAATAGAAAATAATAAATAAAAGCTCCACCATATTCTCTCCCAATTGGCCAAAGTATGTTTGATAACCGGTCAATTCTTGATAATTTCTATTTTTTTATTCTTTAGAATAAATTAAGAATAGAAATCCATTTGATAATATCATCTAATTTTTTATTATTAATAATAAATTTAAAAAAAATGAAAAAGTAGAAAAAAATTACTTCATTATTCTCGAGAACAATCCTAAAATCAAACTATTTTCTTTTTCTTTTCTCCTCTAGCTAGTTGTGTGAGCTCAGCAATGGCAAGTGATTGGCTAGAGATGAGATTTAGCTTCCTCTTTGAAAACTTGTCGGTGGTTAGGCCAGACTCCCTTGAGGCGAGTGAGTTTGTCAACTCTTGTTTCTAATTGGTCACCAGCCATTGCCGAGGCTTGGCGACTAGCTAAAGGAGGAAGAAGAAGAGAAAGAAAAGAATAAGAAAAAACTCATCAAATTATATAAAAATTAAAATAAATTCTTAATCATAAAAGAATTTGAGAGTCGTACTAAAGTATTTCCATTCGTTTTCAATTATGAAAATAATAATTTTGTGTAGTTATCAAATACATTCGATGCTCAAAAACTCACGTGGGGAATATAATCGAAAAAATGTTATTCACGAGCAAAAATTGTTATTGGAAACAAAATGGTTACCAACCATGTCCTAATTCTTTTTAAATCTCTTGGTAATCCTAAAACATCACCAATTCTCTTTTTTTTTTTCAAAAAACCTAAGCATAGGTCAAGATAGGCTGCAATCAATTGATCTATCGTTTAAAAAGAAAAAAGAAATTTGGACAAATAAAACTGAATTGAAATGCGCTTGACCACGACGTCTGTATCGCCTTGTCCCAAGTTCACGCGCACGTCTCGTAGCGGATCATCGACCGGTCCCGTTTTGAAAAAGAAAAGGAAAAGAAAAAAAAATCAGCATCTAAAATATTCCTAGCAATGTCAAATCGTTAACAAACCCCGATCTAATTGGTGCAGCCCTCTCTAATCATGCCCAATGGTGGGTGACGTACGCCATCCCCCCTTTCCCAACACCCCAAAAAGGGTCTAAATTAATTAATTAATTTATTTATTTATTTATTTTGCTTATAACTAGCAAAAATTGCATATTCAGCAAGCCCTTACTCCCAATGATGATGATGATAATAAAAATAAATTATTATTTTAATGTTTTGTACGAATATTATTATCATATTGCTAATTATTTACAATTATCTCCATGGTGCATGTGGGTATTTCTTAACTAGGACAGGACGAAGATGCCACGTCGATTTCAGAATAAATTATTGGGGCACGCAGCAGGGACAATAAATGAGGGATGATATTATAAAAATATCTACATTCGTAATTTGATTATTGTCTTGCAAAGAATCATAAATTAATACACCTCTTAATAAATTTGCCCTCTATTATCTTTCCCCAAATATCTAAGTCAAATTATCGATGCAGAAATACATGTAATAAATGACTCGGACATCAAAATTCACCATAAACTAGATAAATGTGTCACAAGTGTATCGGTTTTAAATTATTGATTGCACGAAAGTTAATTTCGTATACATGTGTCGTGGATTGATCGATTTGAGATTTTTCATAATATAAAGATAAATTTAGGTTGAATTTGCATGATTATATCAATTTGGGATTTTCAATATATAAAAATTTCTTAGTGTGGATTCGAAACATCACCAGATCGTCCACCCAATTAATCACCGAATACCGAGAATCATGAGTTTTCTTGTGTGTCCGAAGCAAAAAACGTCACGCGAAATCTAATTGCGCGTGCGATTGATTAGATGGACGGTCGCGCGGTGTTCCGATAGACCTTACACATGTAATGTCATATGTACTGTGAATTCATGTGAGGAAGGAAGGTGGTGGGGATCGCAAATTTCGGGTAAATGTGGGGGCCGAATTTGAATTATTTTTGCGATGTGGGTGGGTGTAGGGGATTCAACGGTGCCAAAAAGGTTAGGCGTGACAGGGAGCACGTGCCCACTTCATGTCCATTTCGCAAATGGGAACGATGTGGTCTTTTTCTCTCCTTTTCTCTCTCTCTTTTTCTTTTTCTTTTTTTAATATTAAAATATTTTTATTTTATTATTTTTTTTGTTTTTTTAATTGAATTTTTGCCCTCTTTTTCTCTCTCTCTTTTTCATTCGCTGGACTTCCACGGCAGTTCCATTAATTGGGGTGGTGGTCCAGTCCCCTTTTGGTTTCAGGCCCTAATGCTCATTTAACATCACCATCGTGTTGAAAAAGTGATAAAAAAAAAAAACATATATTTATGCTGTTAAAATAGTGGGGTGATTTAGAAAAACAAATATTAATATCATGGAGAAATCTAAATTAATATACTTATAATAAATTTATCTTGAACTAACGTTTTGACTACAAAAAACCCAAAACTAATATATCTTTATGACAAATTTATGATTCGTTAGTTTTTATTAAATTTTATTAACACCATAAAAAGTCACAAATTGATATACATGTGAATTGTGACAAACGAAATGTAAAATCTCAAGCTAGTACACATGTTCAACTCAATAATTCTATTGTAAAATGTAAGGAATACTAGTTGAAGATGAATTTGTCACATGTATATCAGACCACCGGATTTGGATTTTTTAAGGTAAAAAAATTAGTTCAAGATAAATTTATCATAAATGTATTTATTTATTTTTTTTTTCAAAAGATGATCATAAACTTTGGATTATTTGCGGTGCATGGGAGTTAAACCTCCACACATAAAAAAATGTGGAGTCCTTCCATGAGAAGGGCGACCACTAAGATAACTTAAATTATATTAAAAATTTCTCATCTTATATTTAAAGACAGAGTTGTTTTTCGATTTCATAATCTATTTATGGGGAAACAATAGTTACTTGATAAAAGCCACAACTAACAAACCCAGATCATGGACATTAAGATTTCCGCCCCCTACATAGGTTAGTTCCTCCAATTTCATGCTTGAGAAAACTAACCATATCCACGGCGAATATAAGATTTGGTGGAGCCACTGCCAATTGCTCTAAAAATTTAAGCTGTTAGATAAATGCGTGGTTTAATATTTATGTATTTTGACACTTCCCCTCACGCTTAATCTGAATTTTTTACCTAGTATTGAGCGTGAAAATACTTAATTTGGGAGTTAAATGGGGTCTCAAAAGATTTTAATAGAATGATAAGCCAATCCGATCTCAATACGCATCATCCTTGAGCTCGTGCACGTAGGTAGTAAAAGATCGAATTTTCATTATAATCACGTGCATGAGAAAAAAGTAGAAACATCATTCAACAATGAAAACCACGATCAAAGCAAGCGTATCAAGAACACGTTGTGGTAGGACTGATCGATTCCCGGTCAGGTCCAATTCCTAGATTTTGAGACCAAGAACTGGACCGACCGATCTGGTCCGATCTAGTGAAACCAATGAATTTGCTGTTTTGAGCAAAAAATAAAATGAAAAATGAGAGAAATTAGGAGGAATTATAATTTGTTTCTTAATAAATTTAAAAATATATATCATATAAAATTAACTGGTCAGTCTGATCAACTGGTCACTGATTCCAAAAGCGAGAATTAGGAACCGAATTGTCCTCTTTGAGAATCACCCAAAATAAGCAAGTCTGGACGTTTCCCATTACACACCTTACATTGTGGGATCATTTTGGGACGTCCTTTTTCTCAGTGTCGAGGAACATGTACTAGGGTGTATGTGCAACTTGTTCATATCACCATTGGTAGAAAGAAAAAGAAAAGGGAAAGAAATTTCCACGAAATTGCAAAGAAAATGTAGATATTGTCATGTTTCCCATGAGAAAGGAAGCTGTCCTTTTTTTTTTGTCAGAAGAGATATCTCTTCTTTTTTTTTGGTCTGGTGAGAGATCTCTTCCTTTTTTTTTTGGTGGTCTGATGAGAGATCTCTTCTTTGACAAGCCCTTCTTTTCAGTGCTTTGTCCCGGAGAACAAGATAAGGGGGAAAGGCAAGATTTCATATCACCTCGCGATGCCCAGGAGGGTGCGGGCCCCACCGCCCCTTATCCAAGCGACGTCGGCTTGTCGGGTAGCGAGAGAGCGTCCGACGCCGCGAGACCCGGCCCACGAGCCCGGGTCGACCTCCGGCCTCCACGTGTCGACGACCCAGTAGAGACCATTGCGAGGACAGCCCAGGACGCGATCCTTGCGGACACAAGCAGCTTCCTTTTGTCTAATGGGCGACACTGTTTTTGGTTGGGGGAAGGGTTGAAGAAAGAGGGGAGGGGGGCGACATATCGGCGACCTCCTTGTCGCCTGCATTATCTATTGTTGGGTTTTCTCACGGCTCCTTGTCTCCACCCTCGGCACGTCGGCCGAGAGCGACGGCATGAGCCGAGAGCGACCGAGTGGACAGCACGAGCCACCCGAACCCGAACCCGTGATATCGGGAAATATGATTTGAACGCGCAATCACTGAGTCAACGGTGCTTGTTGATTTGCTATTGAAGTCAGTTATCGACCATGAGACCTTTCCCTAGAAAGTGTGTAGTTCATTATTTTCGGTATCATTTGAAATGATAGAATCTCTTGATCCGTTGAGATATCTCGCAGGATGTTGTCTTTAACATTCTTATTCTTGCCGGCACCCAGAAAAGGGAAAAAAAAAAGGCCAAGCAGGAGCCCACTAAAAAGCCCAGCCATGTCATCTTCTAGCGAGGCATGGGTCGGCCCGGCCCAGAAAACTAGTTCGTTCGATCTTATCTGTAAGGCCCCGACAGGGTTGACTTGGGCCGTGCTATTTGCGTGCAATCTCGAGCCTAACTTAAACAATTGCCTGTCAGGGTGCAGGACTCTCGCTCAAAGACGAGCACTACATTGTTACCTCGATCATATGTTTTCCAATTGAATCAAAATGCTAATCATCTTACCTTTCTATCATTGGAAGGGGGGATTTTTCCTTACCGGAGAAACGTCGATCTCAGTCATGTTCTCCCGCTGAAACTGCCGCCTTTCCGGCAATCCGGGTCGCCACCAGTTGCCAGAAATTTGCCTTGCCAACGAATCTTCTGAATCTGCATTCATCACGTACTGGGACGGACCTCCATACCCATTCGGGCCGCTGCCGCGGTCTTTTTGGCCTTCATATCCTTCGTGTATGACCCCTAGAGGGGCTTTCGCAAAAGAAACCTCGGAACACCAGTCCGGAGAAAGGCCCATTTCCGACCCTCGTCCAGTTACGGAAATTGAGCTGACCCGTTTGACCTGCTGGGCCTCCGGAGCAGCTCCAATATGCATCAGGCAGGCGAGTGCTGTAACCACACTGACGATCAGAGAAGGAGCGAGAAGAAGATTCTCAAGAAGATGAGGGAAGTAGATGAGGAGGAGAGCATGGAGCGCAAGCGTGATCCAGAACGGAGGGTGCGAGGAGAGAGCCGGCGATTGCGCAGTCCATGCTTCGACGCGCAACTTCGCAATCCTGGCGGTGAAGGAGGGTGCTACGGAGTTCGATTCTCCACGGCTTCCGTTTCCTTCCATGGAAGAAAAAGTTTTCTCGAGAAAATGAGGTTGAATATAAGAAGTAAGGGTAGGGAGCCAAAGCGGACATGCACGGACGTCGGACCCTTGATAGCAGAAACTTTTTGTAGCCGAAGACTTAAGCAATATGACCTTTGGTTTCAAGAATATGTCGGCGTTCGAGGTCCCGAATTCAATTCCTTACACCTCCATTTCACTCGTTGATGAATTTCCTTCAACATTTCATCACCTACGGGTCGCGTATGTTGAGATTTGAGTTTAATATTTTGATCCAATTAGGCCTACACATAAGGGGGAGTATTGATATGTAGAAATCAAATTATGCACCGTAACTTAATTTGTGGAAAATTGTCCAAAAAGTTATAAATCCATTTCACTTTAGTCAATTGGGTTCTAAACCTTTTAATTGTGTTGTTTGAGTTTTAAATTTTTTCACGTTTTGCTAATTGAGTCCATTCGGGAATGTTGGTTGGAAGTTGCTAAATGCTGGCCATCATACGTCGCGACTAGTATTGATGGGAGGGGCAAATTATATATATATATATATATTTTTATCATTTCCTTATTTTTTAACAAACTTTGGCCAACAAGGGCCGCTAGGTGAGGGCCAACACTGTCGCCTATTGGTCGGCGAGGGCCATGACACCCTCACCTGTGGGTAGTGATGATCGGCTTGTGATCTCAATGGCCCAATTTTATAAAAGAAGACAAAGAATAGAAAAGAAAAGGAAAAAAAAAAATATTTGCCATATTGAGTCATTGAGGTCAACTGTATCACATAAGAATGTCATCGTTCATGATAGCGATTTCTAGCCAAAATTACTTGAATGGATTTGATTGGCAAAAAGTGAAAATGATTATGACTCAATTGGCAAAATTTTAAGATTTATAACTAAATTAACAAAAATGCAATAGATTTAAAACTTGATGGCCAATTTTTCCCTTAATTGCTTATATTTTTATAATGATAGTCCCACATAGTTTTCCAAGTTTTTCTCGAGCATGTTATTGAGCTGAAAATACTCAATAATCAGGAACATCCCATGTTGCATATCTGAGGTTGTGGGGACTGCACCAGACCTCTACGCCTGAAACATTCAATTCTGACATAATTGAAGCTCAAATTACATAATTCATAATTTTCTACGACCAACTCAATGTTGTACTAGGGACATGGAAGCTCAATGTTGTATTAGGGACATGGAAGGTGTTCATGTTTTTTTTGTCCATCTCCACATGCATGTCGATCTGAGATTACCATAAACGAGACCAAATTGTCTCTTGCATTTTCCTTAAAAAGAAGAAGAAGAAAGTAAATAATAAAGAGAAAATTGGATGGAATATGTTTGTGAAATGTTTGCTAATTTTTTTTGAGAAAATTGCTAAAGCATGATATATTAACTTAATCAAGATGTAAATTGTTCTAAAACCTTAAGTCATCAAATAAAGTATCGTATCATATTTAATTATTCTAACATAAATTATTAAATTTAGTGCTATTCAATTGGATGGTCTTACAATAATTGCCATTACCATCAAGAAAAAAGCAAATAGTTATCCCGACCATGCTGACATTTTGACCGCCCTCTTTTTCTTCCTCCAGATCTTCTTTGCCTTTTGCGCTATAAAACAACATGGATGGTCAGAATTTATCCATCAATTTGAGGCTATCATTCCAGTCTGATTAGGGTAAGTCATTTACGTTGACATTGGATGTGACATGTGAGAGAATTTGCTCCTTCAAGTGCAAATAATTTACCGACAAAAAAAAAGGTGCAGATAATTTGATGATTCAGTTCATTCGTTTGGGTTTTAAATCACATTTTATTTGTTACCGCGTTTCATAATTTATAGCAAGATAGGTTTTCTCACTATAATATTTTAACTCAAATTGGGAGTGATCGATTTTATGACGAGTGTGTTCTAGACTAAGAACTTGAAATCTACCCCTTCAAAGTTGTTCCATAGTGTATGGAATTGAGAATCAAATTGATCAACCCACCTTGAAGATGACTTTGAACCAAACTGTTCGTTTCCAAGGTAGACCCAAACATTGGCCTTCCTTCTTTTTTTCTTCTTTGTTTTCATACTACAAAGACATGGAAGACCTACAATCTTGACAATTTCCATGTATCATGTTGACCTTAATGAAAAGTGACTGTTTAAGGGACTTATTTTAAGATTTGTTTTGAACCGGCTCGAAATCAATTCATGATATAAAATCGGGAATTGAATTGGTCAAGACCGAATCTTGAAGTTTTTTTTTTTTTTTTTTTTTTTTTTTTTTATCTAGAAAACAAATTTATCCCTATGTAAAACTGGCTTAGAATAGGGGTATGCAGTGAAACTGGGAATCGCCGGAACCAAACCGGATCGGAATCGGTGGTCCTCGCTTTTAATTTATTGGAATTGGTAGGTACTTGTTTGGTTCTTGTTCCAAGTGTGGATTTGTCTATTCAAACCGGATCAATATATATATGCAATTTTTAAGAAAAATCTACAACAATTTTTTTAAGGAAAATAAAAACCCTAAAATCTCGAATTTAAAGTTCAACACCAATTGATTGAGTACTCGTCTTGTCTCACTCTCACCTCATTTGAATTGTCTCTCAAGCTCAGCATTCCTCAATTTATGGCCTCGACTCTCAATGTTCAATATGAGCCAAATCTTTTTACTAACTTTTTATTTGTTTTTATCTTTACTTTGGATTGTTGGAAAACACTGCACTAAGTGTGCAATGTTCGGCGGGACTGATTATTATGGATTTACCTAGGAATTAGACCGGATTTATGGAACCGACATGTAGTTCTAATGTTTCAAAACCGGTTCTTAGTGATAGCTCTTAGTTCCTCGATAAGAGTTGCCCATTTGGATCATATTCACTCTTAGCTTAGAATCAGTTGGGTGAAAGTCGGTTTTATGTTAGTTCTCGAGTTGAAGTGGCCTGGTCGCTCACCCCTACCTCAACTATGTCACGTCAAATCAGAATTTTCTAGATGCAGCCTACTTGGCAACGAGCTTTGGTCACCGACTTTTGCTTAGCCAGTCAAGATTCTAGATGATCAACAAGAGAACACGTAGCTCAACCAACATCATGGATCATCCTCTCCTCTCCTTGGTCCACAGGAATCACAACAAACGTTCATAATTCCACAGGAATCCAAAAATTGCTCCAAACTTCCTCTGGAAAAAAAAAGTGCAAAAAAACAAAAAAAGATTATGATAAAGTTGGTTCCACTACAAACCCAAAAAACGGATCAATCACACTTTATAATTCATATCGCTCGATAATGATAAAGAATGAAGAAAGAGTCATATCGATGAATTGACTCTATATAAATTGTAAATCTGTTTATTATCTATTTAACACTCACACTTTATTCAAATCAATTTACTTAATTTAATTAAGCCATTTACGACCATTTAGTATTTATAGATTAAGAAACGGATCAATCACACATCCTAATGGGTCTAGACTCCGTGTGCTAATTCAGGTTTCGATGAAATCCGTCCGGGTTTGGGCATATCTATGTGTAATGCCTTTACATTTTTTACTTTTTTTCTCTCCCTTTTTTGGCCCAAGTGGAGAAAATATTGGGTAGTTCGGGAGCTCCACATCAGTGTGGTCCCCAACCACTCACAAGGTGCCGTGTGGAGGGGTGGGCCTACTTGGTGTCTTATGCCTTCTTCCCCTTTCTCTCCTCTTCTAGCCTGCCAACGAGAAAATATTGGGTATGTCTCGCGTTCCAGCGTGACAAATAAGAAAGGCGGTAGGAAGACGAATGTGTCAAGCACCATTTTGAAAAAATTTCGGACGGGAGACTGAGGGTTTCTTCTTCTGAGTCTCTTTCTTCGCGCCTCTCTCATTCTACCCTCCCTCCCTCTTTCTCTCTCTCCGACGAACAAGATGCGACCTCCCAATCTCTTTGTGCCCTCCCTCTTTTCGACCGGCGAACCACCGCGAACAAATCGACTGTGGTTTTGCCTGGATTTTTTTTTTTTTTTTTTTTTTTAAAGGCTGAGGGGTTGGGCTTCTTTGTTTGTCTTTGGCGGACGACGGAGAAGGCGATCATCGAAAGGAGAAGCACCTGGAAGAGGAGACTATGAGGACGAGGAAGTCATCTACAAAATCGAAGTTCCGGCAAACAGGTGACTGCGAAGCTGATTCGGCATTCGGTTAGATGTTGTGTGTTTCGGATGGGTTTGGAGTTGTTTCGCGGGTAGCGGGTGAATTTTGCTTAGGGGTTTTAAGATGCTAGTGTTTGACTTCGGATGGGTTAAAGTCTTTCGCGGACCATGTTGCTCGTAATGGCTATCAAGATGCTGTGTGGTTCGATCTCTTCTTTGATGTTATGATGTTGCCGAAGGTTTTTGTTGTTATCTTTTCGGTCGATCATGTGAAGGACCAATTGCATGTAATTAGAGACTTCATAAACACATTACCACCTGAAAAAGGCTCAGCTTTTGAGTTGTTCATGTGATGTAGCATTTATAATGTGCATCGAGGCTTTTCTTACTTATGTATAAATAGTTTCTTTTAATAGTCTCGAAAGATTGGTACAAGTTAGGACATTTTTTCACCACTTTGTTAAGAATTCTAGTTGTATGGGGAAGCAAGTTGATATTCTGACCCTTGGGATTCCCGGTTCCTAAAAGGGGTCGATCTTGAATTTAGTTTATGTTCAACATTTTGGGTGCGTTTGGATGTGGCATTTCCAAGCCACTTTAGGCCTCCAAAGCCCTTTGGGCTAAAAATGAGTGTTTGGCAAATGTTTTTGTAAAGCCCCTTGGCTGAAAGTCTGCCTTCTGAAGTATTCTCGGCATGCTATTGAAGGGATAAGAGAAAAAAATTTCTTTCCAAATTATCCTCGTTGATTTTTCAATTTTCCGACTTTACCCTCACTATTCATCTTCTTCTTCTCCATGAGTAGTGGCTGGCGAAGGGCAATTAGTCACCGGCGACTGTTGCGCTCACCGCACAGCGACCTTCGCGTAGAGGTCGTTGGGGCCGCACAACCCATCTGGTCGCAGATGTAGTCGCGACTAGATGCGGTCGCCAGCGGCGGTTGCGCCCGCCGCACCGTGACCTCCACGCGGAGGTGCTAGGGCCGCGAGACCCATCTGGTCACGAGATCTAGTTGCGACCAGATGCGGTCGCCCTGCGGAGGTCGCGACCCATCTGGTCGCAGATCTAGTTGCGACTAGATGCGATCGCCGGCGACCATTGCTTGCCGCACCGCGACCTCCGTACAGAGGTCGCCGGGGCCGTGCGACTCATCTGGTTGCAGTTCTGATCGCAACTAGATATGGTGCCGGAGGCTCAAGTGGCGATTAGATCTGCAACCAAATGGGTCGCGACCTCAAATCCGATCGCGCGACCCTCGCTGGAGGATTGTCCGATGTGTCGTGACCTCCGCCGAGGCCATGCGATCTAGGTCTTGCGAGCCTCCGGCGAGCAACGTGGAGATTCGGAGGGTCGCGCAACCCTCGCCTGACTGCCTACCTCTCGCCGGCCCTGCATCGGACTGTCCGCCTTCGCGCGGACCGCTTGCTCTTGCTCGCCGACGACTACTTGTTCTAGTCGGCCAACTTTTTATTTTTATTTTTTTATTATGAATGACAAAAGGCTTTTGCAAGTATAATTTTCCCAAACGCCATTTTACTCAAGGATACTTCACAACGTACTTTTGCAATAAAATTTACCAAACACAATTTGCATTTTAGAAAACACCTTTAACTCAAAGGTTTTTGTATCCCCCAAAAAAGCCTTTCCAAACACACCCTTTGTCATGCTAGACGGGTCAATCCCCAAAATTTTATAGGTGTTATCGTCGGCAAGAAACGTAACAAGCCTTTTTAGATTTGGTCGGCGGGTTGCGATATTGACTCCTTAACGTTGTTGGCTTTATTTTGAATCATGTCATCTAGAAAATTCATTATTAAGTTTTTCAAAGAGATGACAGGTTTATCATCATTTTAGTCTGTATTGGTAATTAATTATTATTCTTGTTGATAAATTCGTGCCTGTTTGTAGAAATGACTATACTATTATAATAATAAGGTATCCTCTAGGAAATGCACAGATACGACTTGCTTTGCGTCGAAGGGCTTGCTTAGGCCCTACGTGTATTCAATAAGCAGGAGGAGACACCTCAATACAGTCTTCGTAACATCAGCAGGGGATCAATGCTTAAGATGCATGTAAAACCAGAGGTACCGATATGTGAGGATTGATCTGTCTAGATTGATCTATATGCCGGAATCATTACTTGAGTGACCATTTATGTGTTGCAGACCTCACAAATCCGTCCATACGTTGTTTCTGTTGTCTTAAGAGGGATAACATTTGATGAAGCCAGTTATAACGGCTTCATTGATCTTCAAGACAAGCTCCATCAGAACATTTGCCGGTATTAAGTTTTGGATCTTTAACATGCAGCAAAATACCTATTTTCCTTCTCTATTTCAAGATTTTAGGTTTGAGAGGGAGTGGCGGGAGGACAACACATTTTTGGGAAGCTTTTACTGTGTTCATCTGAACCTTAAATGAAAAGAAGATAGACCGTGATCTTACATTGAGATGCAACGTCCTATATGGCTTGTCTAGAGCAATGGTTTTAAAAAATTTCCAGCATGCAGCCGATTGTCTTTGCAAGCGTGCATTTTAGTGTGATACAATAATGTTACTTTATAAATTAAAGATGTGAGGGAAGCATTATTTATTTATTTATTTTTTAAATAAGTCATGGCTTCACTGTTGCTTATGCTCTATGTGCTCAGTAGGGGCCATATGTATTATTACCCTTAGGAGGGCTTTAAATTGTGAGAAATGCCTTGGATGTGAAGAGAGGACTCTGCTGAGTTGTTTTGAATAGTTTGGTGAAGTGGTCATGATAGATATGTTGCTTGAACTAGTTTTCATTCTCGAGATCTATATTCAATTTGATATTTTATTTGCATGTAATAGATGCCCAGCCCCCCAATCCCTCCACTTAGTACATCGATGCTTGTGCTTATGCTAGATCCTCAAAATGTTCTGCTTGGATTGACATGCTCGGATTCTCTCGATATTTTAGGCGAAGAACACTGGTTGCAATTGGGACTCATGACTTGGATACGCTAGAAGGCCCCTTCAACTATGAGGTGTGTGTTTGAACTAATCGCCTAAACCAGAATCTAAAATGAAGAATTCTGCACGTGTCCTACTATCCTCGCTTGAAGCTAAGGCCTAGCTAGAACTTAAATGGAAGATTTTCAGATTGCTGGCATAATGGATCTTGTCATGATAGAGTGTTATTCGGGCTGGAAGCTTGTGCTCACCTATTCTTTCCTTTTTTTTCTCTCTATATATTTAAATGCCTGAAGGATTCCCTCTCGAAGCTTCTTTCTACCCCACACTTTGCCTCAGCATCTATTACATGTTTTCGAGGAGTTGCAGCTAGCTAGACAAGCTTTGACCAGTTCAAGTTTTGTCATCCTCTGAGCTTGTCTCAGAGGATGGTATTACTATATATATTGGAGATACTCTATTTTGATTCCAAAAATTCGTAGTATTATGTTTCGCTATCAGGAGTGCTCATCTACTAGATAAAGCATAGACGAAAATAGACATGACAAGGAATTGCACATTTGGTTTAGCTTAATATGTATGAGTTATATATTTGCTACAGCTAAATGTTTCTTCTTAATATGTACGAGTTATATATCTGCTACGACTAAATGTTTCTTAGAGCAAAGTATGATAAAATGTTACAAGAAGTGCAGCGTATCACCGACTCATGTTCCTTTTCCTTTGGTCTCAGGCTTTGCCGCCTTCCATTATAAGTTTCGTCCCCTTGAAGCAGGTAGTTTTATGATAAAGGTTGTATTTTTCTGTTCATGCATGTGCCATGAGTCGATCTCGTAGTGAAGATCTATGTATTTGTAAGGATTTTGTTAACTGTTCTCTAGGGGCAATTCTTAAGTAGTTGATTAAGAAATTTTTATGGTTTTCAATTGGATGCACAGATTGTTCTTGTGGTATTTGTAATTTTTCTTTGGAAAGTGAATCATATTAAATAAGTATGCTTAACAAGTGCCCTTTTGTTATCAGTGCTCTAAGGAGACTTACTAAGTAACTAAAAAGGAAATTTTGTAGTTTCCAATGCATTAGCGTGTTGTTTCTAATTACTATTTTGCAAAGTGAATTATGCCAAATTAAGTATGCTTAACATGTCAATGCCACTTTTGAGTTCATGAGATTGCTTTCATTTATATATTTGTTTTGTTCTCTCTACCAACTGTGATTGATGTGTTGGCTGCTCGCGCCTTAGTTTCTATTATGATATTAGGTGAAGAACTTCAGAGCTGATGAACTAATGGAATTTTATAAGGTGGGTCCTCAATAGCTGCTCCTTTTAATGGTCTTTTTATAACTGTTATATTTGTTTTGTTACGTATATCTTATGCTTGGAACTTGCTTATTCAGTGTGCTAGTTGATATCTTCCTGTAAATGAAGAATTATGTAGTAGTTCCTCATTTTTGCCATGTTGTTTTACCTGTTTTTGGCTACTTTGTTGCAATTAGATTTGAAATTGAAGAAGTTCTTGCACATAATAGAGAACTCGCTTTGTCTTCCTGTTATCTATGATTCAAAGAGGTATCTTGGTTTCTTCATACACTCTTCTTTGTAATGTGAGTTCCATGTATAAATATGAAGTGTGTATATTGATGTTAAGGGAAAATAATAAATAACCACTTAAATGTAATGACATGTTGACTTAGTTTTGATTCAACCATTGCCACTTAAGTCATTAATATTGCAACCTTGAGTTATTTGGGGGTTAATTGATGCATTGGGTTCAATTTGCAAAGAGAAAATAATCTAGGCCTTCAAGCATCTTCTGCCACATTAAGCCACTAAGTGCTTGGTCTCGTTTATGAGTTGAAGTGAGATCAACTGTTCTGTTTAGGTGTCACTAGTGTTCTCAAAAGCATTGGAGTTGCCTGGACAGGCACCTAATGTGGCGACTTCAAAAGCACCTCAAGTAAGGCCGGTCATTCTCTAAGGCATTCCCTCAAGGAAAAAGATGAAATTAGGTCGTGTTCTTTGACCCGTTTTGTTTATCTTTCTAAACAAAACTGAGAAAGGAGGTATATTATTTTAGTAAAAGGGAGAAGTTTTTAGAAAAGCAGCTGTCGACTCTACATTAGCACAGTCGGAGACTTCCCGAGCCTAGTCTTATGCCTATAACATTACTTTTAAGAGAGCCAGGGAAAAAGGTGAAAATGTGTAGTCTTCTATACATCTTTGCTTTTATTTGAACATTGTCTTTCCTATGTACACCTTTACACTGAACTTAGCAGTCCATTCTTATTTCATCTCTCTCCACCGGTTGCTAGGTACCATATCAAGAAAAAATATGTAGGGATAGAAATTGCTAATCTGTTAATTAGTTAGCATGTATGATATTATCGAAGCCGTCCCAACAGAAGGTCATTTGATATATTTCAAGCAGCTGAGGAACAGGGATGCTACTGTTAGGTCGAGAGAGAGGAAGAAAGCATATGTTAGAGATTTGGAGGTGAAGAGCAAATACCTTGAGGGCAAATGTAGGAGACTTGGGAGGTTACTTCAGTGTGTTATGGCTGAAAACCAAGCTCTGCGTTTTAGTTTGGAGAACAATGCATGTCGTGCTAGTGTGGCCAAGCAGGAGTTTGCCGTGCTCTCGAGTATGTGTCTTGAACCTTGAAATCAGTCACTGAGCTTTTCAATCTCGATAACCACCATTTTCTTGCTTGATATGTTCAAATATGTGTTGATTAGAAAATTAACTTCAATCCAGATGTAGGAAATACCGATGATATGTGACTGTGCATATTTATTACCCCATGTTGCAAAGTGAATGAACTATTTTAAAGAGTAAACTAAAGGTTACTAGCAATGCATTATGCTTGTATGGTGTTCTTTGCTGATGGTTATCTTGATATCTGATGTAAGTAGATGATAGATGATTGATGTGTTTGAATTTTAGGAGCCTCTCCTTCATCTTATGCACCAACATGTTTGTTTTGAATTAGCAAAACAAGTACATAGGCGTTCGTCTCCGTCGCAATGGTCACTTAAGACCGCCGTAATTGATTCTTCATCTCATGCGCACCCGTGAGAGATACAAAGGCGACCACTGCACACCATTCAGGTGAGAAATAGAGAGAGAGAGCGCGAGCATGAGAGATGGCCACCCAATAAATAAAACAAGGTCATTGTTAGATATCATTGTAGCAACAAAATAGCACAATAGTACATGGTGAACAAAAAATTTAACTCAACTGATGAGAGAATAATATAACCAACCAACTCTAATATAAGCTCACATCCACCTAATGCGGACATTTAAACTCCAGCTTGAAATGAATATTCACAATACCTCTTCAGCTTTCAAGGCGACTCCAATTGAATCGTTAACATAAGATAAGGACACTTCCCTATTGTATAGGGACAAATCAGGATAACGAATGACTCCCCATTAGAGTATATCACTTCAACTGGTTCAACTTCATACTTCTTCCCACAGTATGCTGAGAAGATTGTCACCTAAAGGAAAACACTTGCCCGCATTAGTCCTCTATACAGAAGGATGGGTGTAGAGAAAAGGACAAACAATTGAGTATGCTCACTGGACTAGAATGCCAGGAGGGCAGAATCTATGAGGTATCTGCAGATCGCAGATTGTAGTGTAGAACTTAGAGAGGTGATGTCCTACATGAGCCGCCTTCTAAAGTTCCCAGTAGTTGCTTTGGTAAGTACGCACCAGCAGCCCTACTCCTATGCCGACCCCAATGCATATGCCAAGCCCAATTCCAACTCGAACTCTCACTCCGGCATTGAACCATGAGAGTTCGCCATCTTCGTATTCCATGAGTTCCGACCTCCGCCAGTACATGTTGTAGTCCTCATCAAACAATACATGAGTAATCTGCAAGATTTATTGCCAAGTTAATAGGTAAGAGCAAATAAAAGCTATAGAAATTAGCAACAACAGGATGGATAAATGCCTGCATTCCAGGTCTCAATATAAGAACACTCCTTCCATAACGATCATGAAAACTTGCTCTGTATACTTTTCCAGTTTCACCTTCAATAGCAGCTTCTTCCTGTTTTAGTAAGTACTATTGCATGTCTAACACAACTTGCTCATTAGCCATATTGTCAACTAAAACTGTCTAAATGATGATTTTGGAAACAGCATGGGTGAAAAAAATATCTTGGGACACTTATTGTCCCTTGAACAATAAACTCTCCAACACCTAATGCTTCATATCACTACATCATGGCAGTCTCATAAAAGACACAAAAAATGAGAGCCACTCAATTATTGTTGACTAATAGCAATCCTGCATTCACATTCATTCACAAAATCAGTTCTTCTCCATACCAGGAACTTAGTCTACAAAATAAAATTAATTATCAGGTCAACACAATAGTTAGGGTAACAAGGATCAGATGTCTACTGAAGTTTAACAAGCAATAGCCATCGGCATAAATTATCTATCACAATACTTGCGCAGGTATTCATTTACCGGGACACTTAGCCATCTTACCGAGCTGATTTCCTCAGGCTTAAAAGTTAATCTCCATTTCAGCGTCTCATCTAACATTTTCTTTACTTTATCATGTTCCGGTTTCAAGCTTCCAAGTATCTCCTCAAGCATGCATCATCACAATACTTCAAACTTCGCCCAGAGAGTGGTCCCACAGCTTTCTTAAGCTCATTCACCTGCATGCAAATGGACTTAAAATGTAACTGTATTTCTCCTATATTCAGGGAAGGAACATTGATTATTATTCCACAACTCTAGAAAATCAATGCATCATGAGACATTAAATACATATATGAAAGGGGTACAGATAAGGGAGTATTGAGTCTATTGACGGTAAAGTATTATTTGCAAAAAGGGCCACTTCATAGTTTCTCATGGCCAAAACTACTGACTTAGGTCAACCACATGGTCAGCCATGGAAATCAGATAGATATGAGCAATCGATCAAGGAGATACACTCTACGAAATGTCCAGTCCTTACAAGCGCTGTAATTTTGAAATTTTAATTACCTTAGATTCGAATTGCAACGAGTCGTCTTCCTCACTGTGGTGAGAGTTACTCCATCGACGAAACATGGTGCCTGAAGCCACAAAAATTAAAGGAATTAATAATATATCTTTAAAAAACTATTGATGGCCTACTATAGAAGTAACAACTCACACCATATAAGAACATGTACAGATATTCAAAAGACTAGGAATGAGAGCATATTTCCTATAGGTAAAACAGACGGGAAAATAAATTACAGAGGCAAATGGAGCCTTCGCTCTCTAGTCCCTAACAGAACAAAAAAGGAAGGGCAAGAGAACTAAGCCCTTAATTTTAAGGAAAGAACAATATGATAATTGAGCAATGTAGATGTATTGCAATTCAACCACATTGATGCTATAGTGCAAAAAGTAAAGCCCATATATAGAATAGGCGACACTGCAACATCAACCATCAATAGTGTCACTATGCTTGAAGCTGTAAAACAATTGCAGCTCCCCCAAAGAAAACATGCTCTCAAATTCTTAATTTGCGAGATATTCATGAACTCGAACCAATGTGTACATTGCATACACGTATCCAGACAGATTAAAAAAAAAAAATTCCCAAGAAAGCACTAGAAATGCTACAAGAAAAATAACAAATTTGTCTCCATTGCTATCTTGTCGGAAGCTTATGTTCTATCAGCATTCTAGTTCTCCACATCAATCACGACTCCATCGGAATCATCGTCCTCAGAATCATCAGCCACAATTTCCCGATCAGCGCTATGCACGCTCTTCGCCAAAGCAATGTCCTCTTCGTCCTCTCCATTAACCACAATCGACGGCGGCCTATCCGGCGAAGCCTTCTTGACCGGCGGCCTCCTGCTCCCAAAACTAGTACTCATCCACACATGAAACAAAAAAAAAAAAAAAATGAGAATCTCAAACACGCACCATGGAAATTGAGGAAATTAGCCAGCTGGTGGAGCACTTGAGGCCGCGCTGTCACATCTTGCAGGAGGTGGGGAGAAGCCGGTGGCGAGGGGCCGAGGAAGCGAAGGTCCGCAGGAACGTCAAGTCCCTCCGGCTTGGTCCGCTCAGCCCCCGGCTTAGCAAGCATGTGGACATCGTCGTCCTTCATCAGGATGTTCTCGATCTCGTCGAACCACGAGAGCCCCGAGTCTGGAGACGACGACGACGTGTTCGTTGACGACCTCGTGCAGTGGTTCGTCGATTGCTCGCGGTCCTCTTGCTGGTCCGGTCCGGTGGTTTGTCGGTTGGAAAGAGGGAGGGCAGAGGGAGGGAGCTAGGTCTCGCAGTCCTCTCGCCAGTTCGGTGCAGTGGTTCGTCGGTTACTGGCGGTGGTTCGCTGGTTGGAAAGAGGGAGGGCACAGAGAGAATGGGAGGTCGTGTCCCGTTCATCGAAACGTGAGACGTATCCAATATTTTCTCCAGAAGAGGGCCCGCCCCTCCACATGGCACCTGTTGAGTGGCCGGGGACCACGCTAACGTGGAGCTCCCGGACCACCCTATATTATCTCCCTCCCTCCAGGTGCAACGGAACAAGCCGCAACCCCCGTGGTCCAGTCGTGACTCGCTACGTGTCCGGCCACAGCGTAAATCAACGCACTGTAGTAAACACGCACACCGACCCGCATTCCCCGCGCGAGGGGAAGAGGCTCCCGGAAGTCCCGTCGAGTCTCTCCGGTCAAATTTTGAAAGTTCAAAAAGAAGAGCAGCACACGCGCAGCCGGTCCAACCCGATCCCGATCGGACCGGACCGGTCCGGTCCGGCTCCTCCCTCGTCCGCTTGCGGTCCCTCCCTCTTCATTTCATCTTCGCTCGCCTTCTTCTTCTCCCACCTTTTTCCCTCTCTCTCTAGCGGGAGAGTTGCTTTGGCCCGTGAAATGCGGGCTCGAGCAGCAGCAGCAGCAGCAGCTCGCGCCTCGGCTTTCTTGTCGCCGATGAGGAGCGGCGGCGTCGTCGTCGTCGCCGATGGAGGCCCCCGCATTTCGCCATAAGAGGTCCAAGCTCTGCGTCGCCGAGCGGAAATCCGGCCGCACGCTCTCCTCGCGCGGAGGTGAGCTCCTCTCTCTCTCTCTCTCTTGCCGTCTGTTTGGGGCTCTGTCGTCGTGTTCGGCTACAGCCCTTTGCGAAAACGGGTATCACTAAAAATCTCGCATTTCTACAATATCGGGCACTGCTGCGAATGTGTGGGGAGCAGTGAAAGTTGCAGGGAGTGGCGGTTGCTCGTGAATGAGGGCACTCCATTCCCTAGTCGAGAACAAAGGGTCTGCTCTATGCAAGGCTCTGATAACCCATTGTCAAGCTACCGTAGGAGGAATCTTGCGTGATCTCTATACTGTCAATAATATATTAAGTGGGTACACAAAATGTGGAGAAATTTGGGTTGCCCACCAACTGTTCGACCGAATGCGCGACAAAGATGCAGTTTCCTGGAACACCATGATTTCTGGTTATGTTAATAGTGGTAAGCTGGAGAGAGCATGGTATTTTCTGGAGTCCATGAGACAATGTGGACTAGAAGTGGATGCTTATACTTTTTCAAGTATGCTAAAAGGAGTAGCTAGTGCTGGTAGGCTTGATCTCGGACAGCAGTTGCATTGCTTGATTTTCAAGCACGGATATGGCAGGAATGTTTATGCGGGAAGTGCTCTTTTGGACATGTATGCTAAGTGCGAGAGGGTTGAGGATGCATACATCGTGCTCCAACACATGCCGCAACGTAACTCTGTCTCGTGGAATGCGCTTATCAGTGGATTTGCGCAGAGCGGTGACAGAGAGACCGCTTTTTGGCTTTTTGATAGCATGGAGCATGAGGGTGTTAAGCCAGATGATGGAACCTTCGCTCCTCTCTTGACATTGCTCAACAACCATGAGTTTTTCAAGCTAACTGCACAGATCCATGCCAAAATTATGAAGCGTGGTCTAGAATGGAAAAATAATGTTTGTAATGCTGCAGTCAGTTCATACTCAGAGTGTGGCTCCATTGAAGATGCTAAGAAACTGTTTGATAGCATTGTCTTAAGAGATATAGTGACATGGAATTCAATGCTAGCTGCTTACCTTGTGCATGGTGAAGAAGATTCTGCCTTTAGGCTTTTTATTGATATGTGGTGGCTGGGCATTGAACCGGATTTTTACACTTACACAAGTGTCATAAGTGCTTGTTTTGAAGAAGCACGTAAAAATCTGGGAAAGTCCCTCCATGCTTTGGTAATTAAAAGAGGTCTGGAGCGATCATTACCAATCTCCAATGCATTTATAGCTATGTATATCAAATTGGGTAATGGATCCATGGACGATGCTATTCATGTCTTCAAATCAATGCAATCCAAGGACCGGGTCTCTTGGAATTCCATGTTGACCGGATACTCCCAAGTTGGGTTAAATGAAGATGCATTGGAACTTTTTGCCCAAATGAGATCTTTGAATACTGAGATTGATCATTATGCTCTTTCAGCAGTTCTCAAGTCTTGCTCTGATTTGGCAACTCTCATTTTGGGCCAACAAGTTCATGCATTGGCACTTGAGTTTGGCTTTGAGTCAAATGAATATGTTGGCAGTGCACTGATCTTTATGTACTCTAAGTGTGGCATTATTAAAGATGCTAGAAACTCTTTCAAAGAGACCTTCCAAAGTAGCTCAGTCACTTGGAATGCGATTATCTTTGCCTATGCACAACATGGTCTAGGACACGATGCGCTTGATCTTTTCCATTTGATGAGAGCAAGGAGAATAAAGCTTGATCACATCACCTTTGTTGCTGTCCTGACTGCTTGTAGCCACATTGGTTTGGTTGAAGAGGGCTATGGGTTTCTATTGTCAATGGAAACGGATTATGGCATTCCTCCCAGGATGGAGAACTATGCTTGTGCAATTGATCTTTTTGGGCGTGCTGGGCTTGTGAATGAGGCTAAGGCCTTGGTGGAATTGATGCCGTTTCAACCTGATATGATGGTCTGGAGGACTTTATTGGGTGCTTGTAGGAGTAGCGGGAACATGGAATTGGCTTGTCAAGTCGGGAATCAACTACTTGAGTTAGAGCCCAAAGAACATAGCACTTATGTTCTACTCTCGGACATGTATGGGCGCCTTAAGAAATGGGGTGATCTTGCCAGGGTGAAAAGACTTATGAGGGAAAGAGGGGTGAGGAAGGTCCCTGGCTGGAGTTGGATTGAGGTCCAAAACCAGGTTCATTCTTTTAATGCTGAAGACCGTTCCCACCCACTCTGTGAAGATATATACCCTGTACTGGAAGGCTTGATGGATGAAGTAAGAAAGTTGGGCGGGGATGGAAATTCAGAGGATTCATTGCAACAAATGGAGATATGGTTCGGGGCTCTTTGACATTGACATCTATTCATATTCTCTCAGTTGATGGCAACAAATTTCATTCGTTCAGGTACAGGTGCCCAGATAATTTTCTGGGCAAACATTTTGGGCAGCAAATAAGGAAGAAATGGAAATATGGTTCGGGACTTTTTGACAGTGACATTTATTCGTATTCTTTTAGTTGATGGGAACAAATTTCATTCGTTCAGCTACAGGTGCCGGATAGTTTTTTAATGCATACATTTGGTGCAGCGAATAAGGAAGAATGGTAAGCATTCTCCATTGTAATCATACAGAAACACAAATTTCATGCAGCCTTCTTCTCATTTTTTTTTATGCTAGATGACAAGGAGGAAAAATTGGTTTGTTGTGAATGTGAAGCATTCCCTTATTCAATTGAAGTTACAGTCTTCTCCAAATAGGAACTCTTGTCTTTGTTGCTTTTCAAGGGGAAAAAGCTGTGAAGCTGGGAGATGGGACTCAGCAGTGGTGGGGGGTGAGGAGGATGCCTTCCAAGTACGTCACGATTTCATCAGTTTATCAATTAAAAGTGACAGAACCTTTGCATTGGAGAAGAACCGATGACATGATTCTCATGTTAAGGTACCTTTAATCTTAGTGGATTCTCAGCTCCACCCATTATTTCAGTTTACGACAAGCTGTTGTCGTCACCAAATTCCTTGTCACCGGGTCATCCCTACCTCACTGCAGGTCAGCATCTCCGAAAGAAACATAGGACTTCACCGAGGGGAGATGCTGAGTTAACTTGCTGGCGAAGGAGTGTGTTAAAACTCAACACTGACAGGGCCACCAAAGGCAACCCGGGTATTGCCAGAGCAGGTGGTATGTTGTTCAGAGATGGAGGAAGAAATTGGATTGGAGGCTGCACAAGTTTGGTGGGCATATATGCTCTTCCACGAAGGCGGAATTTTGGGCTCTATACTGCTCGACCTTCGAAAGATGCTCGTAGTTGAAGTGGTACGACGAAGCGGAATCCTTTTGCTGAATTGAATCGAACGGCCACAATTTGGGATGCATTACAAGATCGGACAGCAGATTACTTTTGATTTTCCTTCGGCTTCTAGCCCTTTGTACCCACACAGGAAAAAAGAAGAAGAAGCAGAGTTTGATTTTTTCTTTTTTTTGGTCATAAGAGTTTGATGTTGACTCACGGGAATACAAAGATATTTTAATGTTCGCTCGCAAGCTTCTTTTTATACCATGATCAGGATTCCTTGTTTTTCTTTATTTTTTTTTTATATTTATTTTGGCCGTATCTCTAAACAAAAGGAGCCATGACAAAGAATCGAAAACATGGACTATATTTCTTTTATAAATTGTTTTTTGTTTTTTCGGGTGCTGAGGAACCACCTCAGCCAGTAGGCAAAGTGTAAATTCTCAGGTGCTATGTAAGCGGGAAAATCTACCATCTTGAGTAGACTTAAGTCATCAAGTAACTCCGCCGGAGCCTTTGCTTCTCAAAGATTTCGAACTCCTTACCTCTCTCGCAAATGTGAAGCCTACCTAGTAAAGTCACCACGGCCGGTGATTCTTTTATAAATTGTTTTTTTTTTTTTTTTGGGACGGGAAAGTTTCGGGAAACCACCACCCCGACGTCACGCTTAAGTCATCATGTAGTAACTCTGCCTCCCCGCAAAGATTCGTGGCCTCCACCGGGGAGGTCCAAGGCCCTACCATCCACGCCACCTTGGTCGGTGGTTCTTTTATAAATTGTTCGTCTTGTATGGGTGAAAAAATCTGAAGCGGATGAAGGGTACCATAGTATTTTTGTTGGGGACATAGCCAATCTTATCGAACGAAATCAATCTAGAAGACGTTTTTTTTTCTCGATTTCCGTCTTTTGATTTATTTGTCTCTTGAACGTAATGATAATTTAAATCAATTTATTTCCCATGGCGTTGAGCTCGTTCCCCCTCGTTGTTATCCAAAAGAAATATTACAAAAATCACTCTCTTCCATTTATTTGTATATGTTGTTTTAATTTCCTCTTTAATTTTTCCACTTGATAAATAGTGAGACTAAACTCCCAACGATAGAGGGAGAGACGGAAGTGCATACAAAGCCCAACGAACGGAAACTAAATACTAAAATATTAGGTCAATTAAAGTCCGCCCAACCATAATAATACATCAACTAATATGATGCATCTAACCCTTTCTTATAAACTTCACACTTTCATTAGAAAAAAAAATCACAAACTTATAGTATATATGTCAATTTAATCATAAATCTTTTCATTGACTTTTTTAATTCTAAACATTTTAAAATGTTAATATAGTCAATTGGTCGAAAATTACTAACGTAGATACGAGTTGTCTTATATAACACAATCAATACTAAGGTGAATAACTTTTTAATATTTTCCTTTTTTTCTTTATTTTTTCCTTTATTATTATTTTTTTTTTTTGCCTATGGGTAAGTGAGAGTCATCAGGCAACCCTGCCCAGATTGATAAAATGCTTAGCACTAATAAAGTCAATTTAAAATGTCTATAAAACTGCATCCGTACGAATTTATGGCTTATTTTACTAATCATCCCCTTTCTCAACACTAGACCTAAACAGGGATTGATTACGGTCCAACACGGCATGCCGCTTTTTGGCCGACCTCGGATAATGCTTGAGATGCAAGAACCAAATCAGCGACATCCACGTGAGAAGAGATACCCCCCCGACTTCAGCTCAGGCCGGTCCATGCAAAACAAAAGAACGAAAAAAAAAAAATCTGTACAGACAGATAGCACGTTCGCTGTTTATTGATGACTTCCCATACCAAAAGTCAAACTCTTCAATTATAATTAACATCAATATCAAAGCTACAATAATTACATCAAAAAAAAAAAAAAAAAACAACAACCATTTTTTGGTTAAACCGAAACTTAATCCGCCTCACGAAATTACAGAAATGCCCTGAGCCCATCGCCTTCGAGCCGGGAAAAAAAGGGAGAAAAAAAGGAAGCAATCTTCTCACACCTGTTCCTACCAAACTGCATTTCTTTAGCATCTTTCCATATGCTTTGACCATCAAGGACAGCGAAATGACGGCGATGCCCGCGCTCCGACGCGAGCGGGAGGCTCCGCCGAGGCGGGAGGTGGCGGGGGCAGAACCGGGCATCCCGCTCTCTTCCTCTCTCTCTCTCTCCTTCTCCCCTCACGAAGCGCCCCTGCTCAGCATCTCCTCGAAGCGCATGATCGAGTCGAGCCTCTCCAGCTTCAGGTCCCGCTTGAACCGGTTGATGAAGGCGTCGGCTTTCGCGTCGATCTCGTCTTCTTCCTCGGGCGCCGGCGCCGCCGCGGTGCCGCTCTTTTTCCTGCCTCCTCGCGCCGTCTCGGGCCTCCGGCGCTCCACCGGGTCCTCCTCCTCCTCGTCCTCGAAGTGCCCGACTGCCGACCTCTCGCTGGCTGACTTCTTCATCTTGGCGGGGAGCCGCCGCGCCGAACCCTCGCCGGGGGTGGTCGGCTTCGGGTCTGACCTGACCCTCCTCACTTGATGGTCCTCACGGGCCCAGCCCGCGTCGGCGTAGGGA
Source organism: Eucalyptus grandis (assembly GCF_016545825.1). Taxonomy (NCBI): domain Eukaryota; kingdom Viridiplantae; phylum Streptophyta; class Magnoliopsida; order Myrtales; family Myrtaceae; genus Eucalyptus; species Eucalyptus grandis. Next base: position 13,414,066 of record NC_052615.1, on the reverse strand, counting down.
ACCGAGTCGTCGTCTTCGGAATCGGAGTCGACTCCGAGGTGGTGAGGCGCGTCCTCATCCGGGTCGGGCTCGCTCGATCTGTAGAACGAAGACAACTTGATGGACTTGACACGCTCGAGGAGAGACGGGGCGCGGGCCAGCCGGGGCGGCTCGGCTCGGTCCGCGTACTCCGGTCCCGACGGACGCTCGTCGTGGTCGGCTTGCGGCTGGGGGTAGCTCGGCGCTTGGTACTTGTAGAGAGAGAAGTCGAAGGACTTGAGCCGGTCGACGAAGGAAGGCGCCCGGGCGAGAGGCGGCGGATCGGCCGGGTGGGAGAACTGCGGCTCCGGGTACGACGAGCCTTGGACGGGGAAGGGTCGGGCTCGGGATAGCCAGCGGGGTGGTCGTAATTGTAGTTGTGGAGGGAGAAGTTGATGGACTTTAAGCGCTCGAGGAGGGACGGGGCGCGGGCGAGCGGGGGCGCGTCAACGTGGCCGGCGTAACCGTGATCTGGGTAAGAGTGGGGCGCGTCAACGTGGCCGGCGTAACCGTGATCCGGGTAAGAGTGCGGCTCGTACCGGGCGTGCGCCGGCTCCGGCTCCGGCTCGGGGTATCCGCCGCCGTGGTGGCCGAACTTGTAGAGGGAGAAGTCGATGGACCTGACGCGCTGGAGGAGGGAAGGAGCGCGGGCGAGCGGGGGGGCGTGGTCGGGGCCGAGATGGTCGTGGTAGTGGTGGGGGAGCGGCTTCCTGGGGGAGGAGCTGAGGCGGGAAGTGAGGACGATGGTGCCGATGGTGATGTTGAGGAGGATGAAGAGGGAGCTGGGGGTGAGCCAGCCCTCCATGAAAGCCCACATGGCCTCAGTACACCCTTACTTTTCCGCACCTTCTTCTTCGCCTCTGCGCTTCTGGATTTTCTAGGGTTTCGTCTGGAGAGGAGAGGGAGAGAGACGGATGGTTTGCAGATGATATATCTCGGTTTGCCCGTCCGTTTCCGGAAATTCGTATAATTATGGGAATGGAAAAAGGACACATCGGTGTCAGCCACGTGGTATATTTTAGGTTGTGAAAAATCAAATGTTTTCTTTGGACGAAGACTTCGACGGTTGAGTCAAGCCCTACACAGCGACGTGACATCATTTGCACAGCGAAATCTAGTTCCGCCTTTCGGGGAAAAAAAAAATAAAGAATGAATAATTACACAAACCCTCTCTCGATTTTAACATAACATGTTAATTTATTTGAATTTTTAATTTATTCCGTTCAGTCTCCAAACTTTAACCTAGTTTCCAAAATTTCAATATATTTAATTCTTGATAGTTGACTTTTTATACATGTTCAATTTAGTTTTTAAATTAATATTGTCACAATGTTCGATATTGACCCCAAACTTAAATTAATGTAAAAATAATGTTGAATATTTTTTATATAGTTCGGAGATTAAATTGAATATTACTGAAAGTTTAAGAACCATGTTGAATACATTAAAAGTTCAAAGAATTACATTGCATATTAGATTAAAATTCATAGAGAACATTGAACAAATTAAAAGTTCATGAATTATATTACATATTGAACAAAGTTTGAGAATCATTTGTTTCATTTTATAAGTTTTCAGACTTTTGCACTTTGATGTCATTATCTTGGAGCTAAATTTGCTATGGTTTTAAAGGCAAGAATCAATATGCAAACGTGCCAAAGAGAGGCCAACGAAATTCCAAATTGTATGGTTTTGTAGGCGAGAATTGATATGCAAACGTGCCTAAGAGAGGCAAACGAAACTTGACATGCACTCTAATTGAGGCGATCAAACTTCCGAACGCTAGGAAGCCGGCCTGCGGTTTCATGCTCGAGCACAAAAGCGTACAAACGAGACTTCAATGGAGTGCGGGATTCGATGAATCTCTACTCAGTGAAAAGTAAATTGCGAGAAAATTAAATTGTACCAAAAAGAGAACGTATCGAAAGGAAAATAAATATGAAAGAGACTTCGGTGGACCGTGAATTCTAATGACCCTTTCATGAAGAGATTAAAAAAAGAAGAAGGAGGTGAAAACTTGATTGGCAAAGTTAATGAACCAAGAAATCGTCACATCGATTTTGTAGATGGGGATTATTAGCATTTTGTTGTGCTGGTAGATAGATAATATGTGGACATAAACTCTGAAAGGTTGCTAAAGGAAAGCGAGAGTGGAATCAATGCTTGGAGTGGCCACCGTCCATCAACTGACAGGCCCTTGTCTTCGTACGGGTCTCCCCAAATTTTATTTCCCAAAGAATATGACATTTCAGTAAAATATTTTTTTAGAAATCACTCTCTGGAAAAATGGCAATGTATCATTTTGATGTTTGACTGAAATTTCAAATTAAATTCAAATCATTTAGCCAATGAGATTTGACTTGATTTTCCTAAATAAATATATATTATTTGAGCGTAAGTATTATGCACATAAATAGCTAAGGATGAATATTTACACGAGACATGTACCACAGTTAACAAACAAAACTAGATAGGTTGATGAAATAGGCATGGGCACCGAGCTCTCGGATAGGAGCACTTGCACCGATCTAGGGTCCACAGAAACCGTGCTCAAGAGCTTGATGCTCGTGCTCAACTCCTTGGCTCCCTAGCCCGAATCCATAGAGGCCAAGCTTGGGTCCACGGAACTCAAGCCCCAAAGCACAACACTCGCTTGCATGTCCATTCCCGAGCTTGGGTCCGTCAAGGCTAGGCTCAAGACCCAATGCTAGTGTCCAATTCCCACTCGTGCCCGAGTCCATCCAAGTTGAACCCCAAACCCCTATGCCTAGGACCTCGTTGGTTATGCTTGGGTCCATCGAGGAGGAACCCATGCCTGAGCCCTAACCCCTTCGCTGGGGTCTATTAAGTTGAGGCTTAGGATCTTGGCACAAGTGCCCGAGCCTTGCATTAATGGATCGGGTGTAAGTTTCAGGACTAGGGCACGAGCATGGGGGTCTCAAATGTATTCTCGATGGATATGGGTGTGGGCGTTGGAGAACTGAGAGGCTGAGCACAAGCATTGGGGTCCCGATCTCAACATTGATGGACTTAGGCATTAGCATGGGCACTAGGATGTGAGCACGAGTGTTGGGGTCCCGAGCCTAATCTCAATGGACCCATTATGGGTATTGAGATCTCAGGCTCGACCACACTAGACTTGGGCTTTGGCGAAAGGGTCTTGTGCTCGGGCTACTAAGAGATTGGGAAAAATTTTGGGGTTTCCATGCTCAGACTCAAAGTATTTGGTACAAATGTTGAAATCTAGTCATATTTTAAAAAATGATTTCATATATTTTAAAGGAGAAAACATTTTCTTGAATTTTAATGTAGATTTTCCATTAACTAATAAACGTTTTGTGTAGACTTATTTTCTTAAGAGAATCAAATGTCGAAAAATGAGAAGAATATTTTTCGCGAAATAACTGAAGTATTGGGAGAAATTCTATTTCAGACCTTTTAGATTTTACTAAAACAAGTTGATTATGCTTCAAAACTCTAGCGAAAACTCACAACCGACAGCTCCAAATTAAGACAAATTAGTAAAGGTCACCTTCCGTAGATGCGAAATTTTACCCCAATGCAACCCCTCGAGGTCAGGCCTCAACTTAGATAGGTAATCCCTGGGATGATCGGAGAGCAAATGCATAATGAAATAATACCTGATTAATGATACAAACGTGTCAAATTTTTGTCAAATTTTGTCTAGAAATCGGACTAATTTGAAATCGAAATTCGAAGTCCTGGTTTCACATTTTCAACGATCGCACTAGTGATTGGAGAAATCGAGGAGGCATAAAAACCAAAGTTGCGATCCACACCGATGTGGACGATAGACACGCGTCAAAGTGATTTCCCGCAATCCCCGCAATCAAACGATCATCAATCGCAATCATTATCTTTAAAAAATTCAAGACGCATCAGTGACGGGCAGGATCACGCCGGGGACTAGAATATTCGGGATGATGGCCATAGCGGAACCATTGTATTTGTTTTTAGGATTAATATTAGCGAAAATCCTAAATGGATATATTTGAGATAAATTTATTCTAAATAATTTTTTAAGTAACAAAAACCTTAAATCGAAATATTTATGGTAAATTTGCTTTCCGTTAATTTATGTTAAAATTTAATTAATATAAAAAATCATAAATTGATACACTAATGACAAATAGATGACAAAATCCGAACTAATATACTGGGCCAATCGATTACACATCATCTAACTCAATAATTCAATAGCAAAATTCAACAAAATTTAATGAAATAGTCAATTTATCTGTGATAAATTAATTTAAGAATTTTTATAATATCAACTTTTCTCTTTTACAACGGAAGGTTAGAAGAGAGGTCGGAAGAAAGAGCAGCACATGTGACGGAAACATCTCTTATCATGAATAGAGGATTTGCCGATGAAAATGGTAACTTGGATGATTCAGAAAAGTCCATTTCCCATTCCAAAATGGTTTTGATCTCGACGTAGAGAAGGCGACATAGCACATAGCGACCGCAATGTTTCTTCCATTCTCTAGAGCTTTTAGGACATCGTTGTCCGAACGACGGTGGTTAGTCTTTCCTATTTTCTGACTCGCCTGGGCTTTTTGGTTACCACAGTGGAAGGTGATGTGGGAAAAGTTTTAAATTTATGCTTTATTTTCTATCCCCATTCCACAATTTTCCTCACCTCCCTGGTTTCCAAGCAAAGCAAAGTGCATCTCTATCCGGCATGATTGTCTCTTGTGTTTTTTTTTTTTTTTTGGGCGTTAGCGATCGTGGTTTTCAATCCGCTCCAAAAATGATTTTGTTACATGTAAGTAAAAAGGTTGAGCACAAGAACTCACCTATGAATGGGCTTTATCGAAAAATAAAGGACAAAGAACGAAATATCAAATGCGCTGAAGAAAATTTAAGTTGAAAAGTATTTAGATATGAACGGCGTGCATTTGGATTGATTGGCAACCCTCACCGAAGGCCACTACGGCTAGGCGAGGTCACCGAGCCCTCGCTCGCAGTCGACAAGGATCATCGACCCTTACCGAGGCCTCAGCAACTCCTGCCAGCCCTCACTGAGACCTTGCTAGCCCTTTCTAGCGGCAGCATGCCCTTGCCCTTGCTCTTTTTTATGTATATTTTATATATATTTGTGCTTTAGCTATGTCATCGCCACACAGGATAGATAAAATATTCAAAAAATTACGTCAATATTTTTATTAATTTAAATGGATGAAATTAACTTAATAATCTGATTATGTCAATTTGACAAATTTTAAAATTTAATTGTATTTTTTTTTTATAAATTTTAAGATTTAATTATGTTTTCATAACAAATTTTAGTATCACGAGCACTGCATATATTCGTTTGTTTTGTTACGGATGGAGTGGAAAAAGGACACGTCCACATGACTCACGTGGGATAGTTTTTTTGTTTTTGGTCGAAACACGTGGGATAGTTTTTTTGTTTTTGGTCGAAACACGTGGGATAGTTCAGTGGCTAAAAAAATCAAATGATTCCTTGAGACGAAGACTCGACGGTCAAGTCCTCCAGAGCAACAGTTATCATTTGCACCACAAAAACTCCTTTCGCCTTTCAAGAAAAAGGAATAATCATGTAGACAGTTTTTAAGTTTTGGCCCGATATATAATATAACCTTTAATTTTAGGTTAATGTGCAATATAATTCATGAACTTTTACTATATTTAATGTGATTCATTAACTTTTTATACACACTCAATTTAGTCTCTAAACTCTATAGACATGAACTTGAATTAATTGAAGAATAATATTGAATATTTTTATATAGTCTAATGATTAAAAAGAACATGTAGCAAAAGTTCAAAAACTGCGAGTCAAATTTTGGAGATTATTTGTGTTATTTTTGTTGAAAAAACCTAGATTTTTTAAGTTTGCAGACTTTTGCCTTTTGGTCTTGTTGCTTGGAGATAAAATTGCTGCACATCCCCTTACGAATTCATCGAGGCGACAAAACTTCCAGACTCTTGGACACAACCCGACGGCTTCATGCTCGAGCACAGAGCATATGAACAAGGCTTCGGTAGAATTTGGATCCTACCGATTCCTATCCGATGGAAAGTAAATTGAGATGAAAATTAAATTGCACTGAGACAAAATGAAATGCATAGAAAGGAAGTGGAATGCCACCTTAAACAAGAAACCCTTTCTGCATAGATTAAAAAGATGGAAACTTGATTGCAAAGATTAACGAACCAAGAAATTGTCACATCGATTTTGTGGATGAGAAAAAGCATCTTTTGTCTTGGTAGGTAAGACAATGTGCGAACATTAAATGTGAAATGTTGGCCCTTGTCTTCACGTGCATCTCCCCCAAAAACTTTCTCGTACTCCGGAGACCGATAGACCCCGCGCGGGCCACCATTGCGCCTCAGTCGAGGAGGTCCCGTGACGTCGTGGTCACTTTAAATTTTACGACCACCTAAATATGAGCTCTACGGAACTGAGCAGGTCCTTAAACTGCTCAAGGAGGTAAATGCGGGATAATCGCCATGGGGTGGGAGGCCCCATACTTGCCTCCCCATCCTCTCGGTTGGTTAGATAAACATAGATCGGGAATTTGGGGGCCCATAGACAGTGAAGGTAGACACTGCGTCAGGGAAAACTTTGGCTACGACTGGGTTGGCATGGGGTAACCGATTTGTTTAATATTTTTAATTTTTTTTAAAAGTCTTTTTTCAGAAAAAATAATAACATTTTTCTATGTTTGGTTGAAATCTGAAAAATGAACTGAAGAACATAAAAAAAATTTTAATTTGATTTTTTTAATAGATATACATTATTTGAGAGTTGTTAATATACACATGGACAACTTAGGAATAGTCGTGGGCATTGAGGTCCCATTGCTAGTGTTTGAACTTGACCTTAATGGACCTCGGCATGAGTGCCAAGACCCGAGCATGAGTATGGGGGTCCCAAGCTTGGCATCGATGGACTTAGGTGTGGGTGCCAATGATCTAAGCATGGGCTTGTGGGGAATTGAGCACGAATGCAAGGTCTCAAGCCCGGCCTAAATGGACTCGGGTGCTGGGATCTCAAGCCCCACCACGATGGACTCAAGCTTGGGTGTTGGGCTTGTGTTGTCAAGAGCCTAGGAACAAGCTTTGGGGTTCTTGTGTTCAAACGCAAAGTTTTTAGCCCAAACGTCAATGAGTAATTATATATTGAAAAATGATTTCATATTTTGTTTTAAAGAGGATATAATTTTCTTGAATTTAAGCATAGATTTTCCATCGACTATCCATGGACTAGTTTTCCTAAGAATACAAAAAGCCAAAAAACAAGATTTTTTTTTTCGAAAAATATTTTTCATGAAACAAACATATTGTAAAGAAAATTTTTATTCATAATTGTTATTAACCATGCGTCGAAACTCAAGTAAAAACTTATGAATCACGTCTCCCAATTAAGAAGGACCAATCATGTATGAATCAACATATTTCTAATCGATAATAGAAGTCACTTTCGTGGATTTGAAACTCAGTCTCCTTCGCATGATTGGAGAAGGAATACATAATGAAGCAATACCAAAGTAATACGTATGTGGATAGCTTCAAATCTAGATCTATTCAAATATGTTGGAATTCTCGCGTTATGTTCGAGTTTCTCTCTCGCGTTATGTTCGAGTTCTTCTTCTTCAACCTCTTTCTTCCCATCCTCCTCAACTCAACTTCTTCTTTTCTTTGGCTATCTTAGCTCCCGTTCTCTATCAAGTTTGTCTCCGCTTCATCCTTTCCCACCACCGCTCAGGGATTGTTCATCCTCTTCTGTCTCTCTAGTGAAATTCTGCCGAATTTCCATTTGCATGTTGCCGATCCTTGACATGCAACCCTCGAACTGTTGTATTCTGGTCTGGGTCCCTCTCCTTTAAACTTTATCTTCTCTTGCCATCAACGCCATGACTACGGATGAGAAAGATGACTCATCCCGTATCGCTTCCTTGTGTCACCGACTCGGAAGACTGTGTGCAAAACAAGAAATGGAAACCTGGGAAGACATCCAAGTCACCGACAAAATTAAAGAGTGTCGCCTCATACTGGTTGGTAATATTTTTACTAACCCCACTATAAATTTACCTGCTTTTCAAGTTGCTATGACGAAGGCTTGGCGTGTGGATCATGTGGATATATCTTCCAGTGATGGTTGCATCTATATCATCAAATTTCGCACCGAAACAGAAAAACGAAGAGCATTAGATGGAACCCTCTGGCTGTTCTCTGGTCATCTAGTAAATTTACGACCCTGGAAACCAAATATCCCGGTACATTGTTATGATTTTTCCACCTGCCCATTCTGGATTCATGTAGTAGGTTTACCTTTGGAATGGAACACCCCACAACTTTTAAGCCGCGCCGTTCAGCAACTGGGTTGTGTGAAGGAAGTCAAACATGATACATCTGGGGGAATTCGTGTCGAGATTGACCTGAAACAACCATTAAAATCAGGGAAGCTTATTAGTATTGCTGGAAAACCTCTTTGGCTTGACTTTCGGTATGAGCGACTCTCCCATTATTGTTATTCATGTGGGAAATTAGGACATTATGCAACATCATGTAAGGATTTCCCTTATGAGGAATCGCACTATGAGGGCCGGAAAACCATGGTGTATGGCCCTTGGTTACGAGCAGAGCTTAAACAGCACAGCCCCTATTGGGATGCTTTTTACAACCCTCTAGAACAAGTAGAATCAATGGAAGAAACCATACTGAAACTCCTCCCACTATCCACCCCCCTCTCTTAGCTTTACCTCCAACAGAGTCAGCTTCTGCGATTCGCCCCCCTTCCTCTGTTATCCCACCCGCCACTGTTGTGATGAATCCCAGAACCACTGATTTGGTCCCTGCAGATGCAAAGCTGAAAGGTACTCAAACTTCATCCCCTGGCCTTATAAATCAGAAAAAACATACATCTCCTAGATCATAGCTAGGAATCGGATCTAGTAAGAAACCTAAGCGATACTCCCCTTATGAGATCCGATCAAATACTATACCTGAATTGGATGAATCCTCTTTACTAGACACCCCTGTTATTGAGGTCGATGACCCCTCCTTTTGGGCTTTGGCGGCTGGCCCTAAACAGCCCCCACAGTCAAAATGAAAATGTTAAGTTGGAATTGTCAGGGGTTGGGCACTCCCCTGACAATTCAAGCTTTAAAGGCTTTAATAGCCTCTGAAAGGCCCGATCTTATGTTCTTAATGGAAACGAAAAATAAAGCTTCAGTATTGCAGCACTTACAGCGTCGCTTTTCTTTCCCCCACTCCTTTTTGAGGAATCCTGAAGGCTTATCTGGAGGTCTTGCAGTATTTTGGAATGACCTGTTTGACATTACAGTTATTTCTTCGGGTCAGTATTATGTACATATGCTAGTTTTGGATACTCAGACTTCAATATCAGTGCAAGTTACCTGTCTTCATGCTCCTACTTCCTTTCTTCCTAGGCAAGATTTCATGGAATACCATCCGCTTACTACATGAATCTACTAACTTACCCTGGTTATGTGTCGGGGATTTCAACGACTTTCAATACCCCTGGGAGAAGATGGGACGGAAACCAGCTAATTATCTCAGAATGTCATCATTTCGGCAGTTACTTGATGATTGTTCTTTAATAGAGCTGGATAGTAAAGGTTGTGAGTTCACCTGGTCTAACAATCGGGACGGGAATGAGTTAGTGAAGGAAAAGCTCGATCATGCCTTCTGCTCTTCGGATTGGCTTTTTCTATATCCATCTACCACGGTGTTTGCTTTACCATCGATTGGCTCGGATCACTCCCCACTTGTGTTGCATACCCATTATCTGCCTGTTAAGCCACAAAAGAGATTTCACTATGAAGCTTACTGGAGCCAACATCCAGACTGTACTCAAATAGTTCAGGCAGTTTGGGAGAGGACCCACTCTTCCTTACCTTCTAAATTGAAAGCTGTATCTCACCAGTTAACTCGCTGGAGTCGTTCTTGCTTCAGTAATGCCAGGCAACAGATTCTGCAACTAAAGCAACAGCTTCAGACCATCACAAATCAGAAATCATATCGAAGTGGAGATAAGGAGTTAGCCAATAAAATTCGTGCTGAAATTCACCAACTCTGGAATCAGGAAGAACAATTCTGGGCGCTGCGTTCAAGACTTAACTGGTTAGCATGGGGAGACAAGAACTCAAAATTTTTCCATGCTTGTACTGTACAAAGGCGACAGAGAAATAGAATTTGCTTACTTAAGGATGAAGACCAGAACTGGCATAGAGAGCTCGATCAGCTTAAAACAATGACACTGGGCTTCTTTACTCAACTTTATCACTCTGTGGGTCCCAGGGATTTTCTTCCATTTCTCTGCAAATGTCCAACAATAGTTACTTCCCAAATGAATTCTCATCTTATGAGTGCAGTAACAGAAGAGGAGGTCTCCAATGCTACCTTTCAACTGGGTCCTTCCAAGGCTCCTGGTCCTGACGGCCTCAATGGACTCTTTTATCGGCATCACTGGAACACCATCAAAACTCAAATAGTCAAGACTGTACAAGACTTTTTCCAATCTGGTCACATGCCTCCTCATTTAAACCGAACAATCATAACCTTGGTCCCCAAAGTTCATCGCCCTGAAAGTATTGAGCAGTATCGTCCTATTAGTCTCTGTAACTTTGCATACAAGATTATTGCAAAAGTCCTGGCAAACAGATTGAAATGTTGGCTACCCAGTCTAATTAATCCAGAACAAGCAGCTTTTGTCAGTGGTAGACAGATTCAAGATAACATTTTGTTGGTTCAGGAAGTACTCCACCAGTTTAAAGTTCGATCTAAAACAAAACAATTCAATCTTATCCTAAAGACAGACATGCAGAAAGCCTATGATCGTGTGGAGTGGGATTTCCTCGCAGCATATCTAACACAGTTGGGATTCACACCTCAATGGGTACAGATGGTTATGGCATGCATCACAACGGTTTCCTATAGTATTCGCTTCAACGGAGAACAGCTACCATATTTTACACCTACTAGAGGAATCCGCCAAGGAGACCCCCTCTCCCCCTACATTTTTATATTAATGGCTAATGCTTTATCAACAGTCATCAAGCAAGCAGTCGATATGGGTCATCTACAGGGGATTCAATTTAACAGAACTTGCCCTAAGCTTTCCCATTTATTTTTTGCTGATGATGCAGTGTTCTTTCTCAAAGCTTCACTCTCTGAATGCCAAAATCTCACTCAACTATTGCATCAGTATTGCCATGCCACTGGTCAACTTCTTAACAGGAATAAGTCTGCCATTTTTTTCAGCCCGAACTGTCCTCAAACTTTACAGGAGACTTTACAAAGCGAATTTCGAATACCTGTGGTGCGAAGATTCGGCAAGTACCTGGGCATCCCTTCTGATTGGGGGCGTTCCAAATGTGAGATGTTCTCCTGGATTTTGGCAAAAACGAATGCAAAATTAGCTGGGTGGAAGGAAAAGTTTTTATCTAAAGGGGGTAAGGAGATTTTACTTAAGGCAGTCATACAGGCCTTACCTCAATATGCGATGTCCCTTTTTCTGCTCCCATTGTCTCTCTGCAGATTAATGGAAAGCAAGATATCACGTTTCTGGTGGAGCAAACAGCAACATGAGTCGGGCATACACTGGATGAAATGGTCAGCGGTTAAACAATCGAAAACAGATGGGGGAATGGGATTCAGAGATCTAACTACTTTCAATATTGCGATGATCGGCAAACAAGCGTGGCGTTTTCTCCAGCAACCTCATGCACTTTGGACTCAGTTGTTCAAAGGTCTATATTTTAAACATGCTTCTTTTCAAGATGCCACTTCAGGCTATAGACCTTCATGGGGATGGAAAAGCATCTTAAAGGGCAGGGATGCTATAATTCCTAAAACTCGATGGCTGGTGAAAGATGGATCCAACATCAACATCCGAACAGATTATTGGCTATCTATTGGTAAATTAGGAGGCTGTGCAGCTGCAGGGGAACCTATCAAAGTAGCTGATATCTTAGATTCTTCGTCAGCAACTTGGAAACAGGAGCTTATTACAAATTTTTTCAATGACCAGGTTAGTGAAGCTATCCAAAACACTCCCATTAATTCATCGCTCACCTCAGATCAATTAGTATGGACAGCCACATCATCAGGAGTTTTTACAGTTAAGAGCTGCTATCACCACTTACTTTCCACAAACCGAACCTTACCTGTCACGGCCTCATCCTCTTATCAGCCTCCTCATCATCTGTGGAAAAGAATTTGGCATATGAACACAGCTCCTAAAATCCGAATCTTTTTGTGGCTGGCCTGCAAAAATGCCATCGCAACAAAAGAAAATCTATACATCAGACATCTATCTCATAATCCCTACTGTACTCTTTGTGCACAAAACATCCCAGAAACTGTTGAACATATCTTTTTCTACTGTAATTGGACTCGCAGCATATGGTCACACGCCCAGATTAGAATACCTCTTTCTCTTACCTCAGTGAAAAGATTGGATGCATGGTTGGCTACTCGCGCCACTCATCCTCTCTCCTCCCCGACCTTTGAAGTCATTGCTACCTTGTTGTGGGAAATCTGGTGCCAACGCAACACTGCTATCTTCCGGCAAAAAGTTCCGAATCCCCTCCAGGCGATAGATAATGCAATATCCCAGAGTCGAATCTTCACCAGCCTTCAACCCCCAAAATCTAGGGTTCCAAAATCTCAAGTCAGCAAGGATCACCGATGGAAGCCACCAGACACAGGTATAATCAAATGCAACATCGATGGGGCTTTTGTATCAGGCAATCGTCACGGAGCTATTGCTTGTATTTACCGAAATAGTAAAGGTGAACTCACTGATATGTTTACCGAGACTGTACCTGCGAAGTCGGCGTTCCAATCGGAGATCTTCGCGCTGATCAGGGCCCTCCAGCATCTCATCAAGCAGGATCTGCACCTCCATCGTGTAGAGTTTGAATCCGACTGCCTCATCCTGCTGGAGATCCTTCAACAGAAGCGGCCGCAGCCCTGGGAAGAACGACACCTTTTCGCTACCCTCCACGACCTCCTCTCCCGGTGCCCTAATGTGTCGCTCAATCATGCTGGTCGAGAGGATAACCTAGCAGCGGATTGGGCCGCCAAAGCCCATAGGGCCCAAGGCTTATCCAGCAATTGGATTGTTTTCCCTCCGCATCCTTTCCTGAATATTGTACTTAGTGACGCTCTTTTAGCTGGTTGTATTTCTCCTTTTACTTAATATATCAGCTATTTCGTCCAAAAAAAAAAAAAAAAGTAATACGTATGTGTTCAAATTTGCCTAGAATTCGGGTAAAATCTCAAGTTGAAATTCAATGTCGTAGTTTCACATTTTCAACGATCGTACAAGCGATTCCGAGAATCCGAGCGGCATAAAGGAATCAAAGTCGCTATCCACCGATGTGCGGACAAAAGACACGCGTCCAGTGATCTCTTGCAATCCCACGTCGATCAAACGCCCGTCGATCGCAATCATCATCTTCCAAAACGCAAGGCACGCCCGGCAGTGACGGGCACGGACATCGCGACTGAAATGTTTGTCTAATTCTTCATTAAGCTTAGATGATCGTTGTCGGAATGCGATAGTTCATCTTCCTAGTGATTTGTGCATAAGAAGCCGATTGCTTTCTTCCTTCCTATGGATTGTGACTTGCGTCTAAGAGTTTTTCGGACTCACGTATGTTATTATGAGCCGCGTATTCTTTTCGAGACGATTAAAAAGGGTTAAAAGAAGTCGGTAGAGCGACGGGTTAAGCTCCATTTGAGAAGTTAAGGAAAGAGGGAGGAATGAAAGTTGGTACGAAGTTAATGGGGGGGAAAACTTTAACCAGCCCACGAGCCCGGTTCGATCTCCCGCCTCCACGTGTCGACGACCCAGTCGAGACCATTGCGAGGATAGCCCAGGACGCGATCCTTGCGGAGAGACACAGCTTCCTTTTGTCTAATGGGCGATACTGTTTTTGGTTGGGGGAAGGGTTGAAGAAAGAGGTGGGGGGCGACATCTCGTCGACCTCCTTGTCGCCTGCATTATCGATTGTTGGGTTTTCTCACGGCTCCTTGTCTCCACCCCAGCATGTCGGCTGAGAGCGACGGCACGAGCCGCCACCCGAACCCGTGATATCGGGAAATATGATTTGAACGCGCAATCACTCGGTCAACGGTGCTTGTTGATTTGCTATTGAGGTCGGTTATTGACTTCTCCTTGCCGGCGTACCGGCTCCTAGTACCGCGGCCATGAGACCTTTCCCTAGAAAGTGTAATTCATTATTTTCGGTATCATTTGAAATGATCGAATCTCATGATCCGTTGAGATATCTCGCAGGATGTTGTCTTTAACGTTCTTACTCGTGCCGGCACCCAGAAAAGGGAAAAAAAAGCCAAGCAAGAGCCGGCTAAAAAGCCCAGCCATTCTCATCTTCTAGCAAGGCATGGGTCGACCCGGCCCAGAAAACTAGTTCGTTCGATCTTATCTATAAGGCCCCGACAGGGTTGACTTGGGCCGTCCTATTTGCGTGCAATCTCGAGCCTAACTAAACAATTTCCTATCAGAGTGCAGGACTCTCGCTCAAAGAAGAGCACGACGTTGTTATCTCGATCGTATGTTTTCCAAATGAATCGAAATGCTAATCATCTTACCTTTCTATCATTGGAAAGGGGGATTTTTACCTCGCCCGAGAAACGTCGATCTCAGTCATGTTCTCCCGCCGAAACTACGGCCTTTCCAGCAATCCCGGGCCACCACCGGTTGTCGGAAACTTGCCCTCCGACGAAGCCTCTGAATCTGTATTCACCGCGTACCAAGACGGACCTCCATACACGTTCAGGCTGCCGCCGCTGCCATTTTCTTGGCCTTCCATGTCCTTCGTGCATGACTCCTAGAGGCGCTCTCACGTCCCACCCTGCAAAAGAAACCTCGGAACACCAGTCCGGAGAAATGCCCATTTCCGACCCTCGTCCAGTTACGGATCTTGAGCCGACCCGTTTGACCTGCCTGGCCTCCGGAGTCGAAGATGCGAGGGAAGTAGATGAGGAGGGGAGCGTAGAGCGCAAGCGTGATCCAGAACGGAGGGTGCGAGGAGAGAGCCGGCGATTGCGCAGTCCATGCTTCGACGAGCAACTTCGCAATCCTGGTGGTGAAGAAGGGTGCTACGGAGTTCGATTCTCGACGGCTTCCGTTTCCTTCCATGGAAGAAAGAGTTTTCTTGAGAAAATGAGGTTGAATATAAGAAGTAAGGGACCATCGGCCGCGGTGGCTCTACTGGATAAGGCTCTGCTGATCCTCAACGAAGAGGTGAAGGGTTCAAAACCAGGAGGAGGCGATGAGTGTATTAAGTGTGACTTAGGGTGGTGGGTCCTCCCGCTAAGTGTCACTTTGGTGGTTTACTGGCGCGGTTGCCGACTGCATGGCCCGGTTCCTCCAAGACAAAAAATATAAATATATATATATATATATATATATATATATATAAGAAGTAAGGGTACGGAGCCAAAGCGGACAAGCATGGACGTCGGACTGCTATTAGAAACTTTTTGAGGTCCCGAATTCGATTCCTTGCACCTCCATTTCACTCGTTAATGAATTTCCTTCAAACATTTCATCACCTACGGGTCCCGTATGTCGAGATTTGAGTTTAATATTTTGATCCAATCAGGCCTACACATAAGGGGGAGTATTGATATGTAGAAATCGAATTATGCACCGTAACTTAATTTGTGGAAAATTGTCCAAAAAGTTATAAATCCATTTCACTTTCGTCAATTGGGTTCTAAACTTTTTAATTGTCATTTAAGTCTTAAATCTTATCACGTTTTGCCAATTGAGTCCATTCGGGAATGTTGGTCGGAAGTTGCTAAATGCTGGCCATCATACGTCGTGACTAGTATTGACGGGAGCAAATTTTTAATTATCTTTTTATCATTTCCTTGTTTTTTAACACACTTTGGCCAACAATGGCCGCTAGGTGAGGGCCAACACCGTCACCTATTGGTCAGCGAGGGCCATGACACCCTCACCTGTGGGCAGTGATGATCGGCTTGTGATCTCGGTGGCCCGAGTTTATAAAAGAAAACAAAGAATAGAAAAGAAAAGGAAAAATAAAAAAATAAAAAGAATATTTGTCATATTGACGTCGATTGTATCGCATAGGAATGTCATCGTTCATGATAGCGATTTCTAGCCAAAATTACTTTAATTAATTCGATTGGCAAAAAGTGAAAAAGATTATGACTCAATTGGCAAAATTTTAAGATTTATGACTGAATTAATAAAAATGCAATAGATTTAAAACTCGATGGTCATTTTTTTTCCCTTAATTGCTTACATTTTTATGATGAATGGTCACATATAGTTTTCCGAGTTTTTCTCGAGCATGTTATTGAGCTGAAAATACTCAATAATCAGGAACATCCCACGTTGCATATCTGAGGTTGTGGGGATTGCACCAGACCTCTACGCTTGAAACATTCAATTCTGACATAATTAAAGCTCAACTTACATAATTCATAATTTTCTACGACCAGCTCAATGTTGCACTAGGGACATGGAAGCTCAATGTTGTATTAGGGACACGGAAGGCGTTCATGTTTTTGTGTCCATCTCCACGTGCATGTGGATCTGAGATTACCATAAACGAGACCAAATTGTCTCTTGCATTTTCCTTAAAAAAAAAAGAAGAAAGTAAATAATAAAGAGAAAATTGGATGGAATATATTTGTGAATCACTGAAATGTTTGCTAAATTTTTTTTGAGAAAATTGCAAAAGCATGATATATTAACTTAATCAAGATGTAAATTGTTCTAAAACCTTAAGTCATCAAATAAAGTGTCGTTTCATATTTAATTATTCTAACATAAATTATTAAATTTAGTGCTATTCAATTGGATGGTCTTACATTAATTGCCATTACCATCAAGAAAAAAGCAAATAATTATCCCAACCACGCTGACATTTTGACCGCCCTCTTTTTCCTCCTCCAGATCTTCTTTGCCTTTTGCGCTATAAAACAACATGGATGGTCAGAATTTATCCATCAATTTGAGGCTATCATTCCAGTCTGATTAGGGTAAGTCATTTACGTTGAAATTGAATGTGACATGTGAGAGAATTTGCTCCTTCAAGTACAAATAATTTGATGATTTAGTTCACTGGTCTGGATTTTAATTCACATTTTATTTGTTAGCATGGTTCGTAATTTATAGCAAGATGAGTTTTCTCACTATAATATTTTAACAACTCAAATTGGGAGCGATCGATTTTATGATGAGTGTGTTCCAGATCAAGAACTTGAAATCTACCCCTTCAAAGTTGATCCATAGTTTATGGAATTGAGAATCAAATTGATTAACCCACCCTTGAAACTAACTTAGAGCCAAACTATCTGTTTCCAAGGTAGACCGAAACATTGGCCTTCCTTCTTTTTTTCTTCTTTGTTTTCATACTACAAAGACATGGAAGACCTACAATCTTGACAATTTCCACGTATCATGTTGACCTTAACGAAAAGTGACAGTTTAAGGGACTTAATTTAAGATTTGTCTTGAACCGGCTTGAAATCAATTCGTGACATAAAATCGGGAATTGAACTGGTCAAGACCGAATCTTGAAGTTTTTTTATCTAGGAAACAAATCAATCCCTATGTAAAACTAGCCTAGAGTAGGGGTATGCAGTGGAAACTGGGAATCGCTTGGAACCAAATTGGATCGGAATCGGTGGTCCTCAATTTCAATTTATTGGAATTGGTGGGTACTGGTTTGGTTCCAGTTCCAAGTGTAGAACTATCCATTCAAACAGGATCAATAATATATATGTAATTTTTAAGAAAAATCTACGACAATTTTCTTTTTAAGAAAAATAAAAACCCTAAAATCTCTAATTTAAAGTTCAACACCAATTGATTGAGTACTCATCTTGTCTTACTCTTACCTCATTTGACTCGTCTCGCAAGCTTAGCATTCCTTGATTTATGGCCTCAACTCTCAACATTCAATATGAACCCAATCTTTTTACTAACCTTGCAATTAAGAATAAGGAAATTCTTTGTTTTTATCTTTATTTTGGATTGTTGGAAAACATTGCACTAAGTGTGTGATGTTCAGTGGGCCCAATTACATGGATTTACCTAGGAACCATATCGAATTTATGGAATCAACAAATAGTTCTA
Source organism: Eucalyptus grandis (assembly GCF_016545825.1). NCBI lineage: Eukaryota > Viridiplantae > Streptophyta > Magnoliopsida > Myrtales > Myrtaceae > Eucalyptus > Eucalyptus grandis. The sequence goes on along the minus strand of NC_052615.1, from coordinate 13,395,885 downwards.
ATGTTTCCAAACCGGTTCTTAGTGACAGTTCTTGGTTTCAGGATAAGAATTGCCCATTTGGATCATATTCACTCTTAGCTTAGAATCAGCTGGGGTAAAGTCAGTTTCATGTTAGTTCTCGAGTTGAAGTGGCCTAGTCGCTCACCCCTACCTCAACTACCTCACGTCAAATCAGAATTTTCAAGATGCAGCCTACTTGGCAACGAGCTTTGGTCACCAACTTTTGCTTAGCCAGTCAAGATTCTAGATGATCAACAAGAGAATACGTAGCTCAACCAACATCATGGATCATCATCCTCTCCTCTCCTCTCCTTGGTCCACATTCACAACATCTAAAGATGATCTTAATCACAACAAACGTTCATAATTCCACAGGAATCCAAAAATCGCTCCAAACTTCCTCTGTTAAAAAAACGTGCGAAAATACAAAAAAAGGTTATGATAAAGTCGCTTCCACTATGACCCCCCCCCCCCAAAAAAAAAAAAAAAAAAAAGCTGGCTTCCGCAGCACACTTCAATAATTGATAGGTCACAAAGAATGCCGAAAGGATGTCGGCCCTCAATTTCCTCCATCTCCGTGGTCAAAGTCAGCACCTCATGAAAATTCTAAGAAAAAAATGTAAAATGAAAAGTGAAAAAATTCGTGCTATTGGCTTTCACAGCACGGCATTCAACGAGTCAAAGGGTCCCCTCGGTCCAACTTAGGAAGGAAGGAAGCTTCTCACGGCAAGAGGCAAGAGGGCCCCGCCCCAACCTCGTCTTTCCTGGAAACGTGTCGTGCCGATCGGCCGCCAGCCAAGTTGGAATTGAAATCTGGCGAACCCCGATTCCGTCCAACCCCCAAGAAACCGCCACCGCCCCGCCCGCCAACGCGGTCCAGCTTCGACACCCCCATCCATCCCCCTTCCTCATCATCGACAACTCATCCTCCAATGCCGTTGGGTCGGCGCAATTCGCAACACCGCGCAAAACCGAACGATGCATTCGAGCCGAATAGCTCCCATCGACGCGCTTATCGGGCGTGATGTCGTGTATAAATTCGATCCGCTTCGTCCATTTGAAGATGGTGAGCGAGGATTCGCTTGTAATGCCCTTTTAGACATGATCAATTCACATGCTCGATCATTAAAAACCTGTTAAATTTATCAAACGAAAAGTAAATTGGATCGGGTTTTGAGTTGGATAAAAAATGAATCGAATCCAAAAAAATCTATTTTAGTTGTTTTGACTTGTTTTCATGTGATACAAATTATTTAATTTGCCTTTTTGACCTGATCAATTCACATGCTTGATCATTCAAAATATTACTAAATTTGTTAAACGAGTAGGTTGGATCGAGTTTTAAATAGGATAAAAAATGACCAACCCAAATAAATTTATTGTAATTGTTTTGACTCGTTTTCATGCGATACAAATTATAAATCCGTTTATAACCTGTTTATCACTAACACTATATTTAAATCACTTTACTTAATAAAATTAAGCTATTTATGGCTCGCTTAGCATTTAGAGATTAAGAAATGGGTCAATTACACGTCCTAATGGGTCTAGACACTGTGTGCTTATTCGGGTTTCGATGAAATCCGTCTCGGTTGGGCATTTCCGCGTATAATGCTTTTACATTTTCTACCTTTTTTTTTTCTTTTATCGCCAAAGCATGGTGGGAGTAGAGACACGAAAATGCCAAATCGTGGAGATTGACGCGCGATGATCGTCCTCCACGTCGACCAAGAAATTCTCTCTCTCTCTTTCTCTCTCTATCAATCTCTCTTAATTTTCCGGGCTTATCGCTAAATCTCGGATTAATCAAGGGACAAAAATGGGATTTCGCGTTGGGGGTGGGCGGTTTACTTAGTCACCTTATCTTCGCCTGTGTACGTACGAACGACGCACTTCCCGATGCACCCCCGGCCACGTCACCCCGCACGCCCACCAACGCCCGATCCGATCTCCGACCGTCCTCGAAGCATCCGATGTTTTCACCCCCCGCCCAAACGAAAAAGCCGTGTCCAGCAAGCCGACCGACTACCCAGCCAGCCGACTCGGTCCGCCCACCTCGCCACGTCATCCCCCCCACCAACTTGCCCCCGGTCACCTCCTCCACCCCAGCCCCGCCACGTGTCCCCTTCCCTCCAACGGCTAGTTCAATTTAACCGCCAACGCGGATAGGAACGAACGAAGGAAGAATTAATTTCTTTTCTTTTTTATTTAAAAAGCAAATCTTAATATTCCCCCCCAGAGCACACGCGCGAGAATTCCAGTACCTTCGCGTGAAGTAATTAATGGGAGACCGCGTCAGATATTTTTTCCCTCTCCCTCTCTCTCGCCTCCTTTTTCAAAATCTCCCCTTTTTTCTACTTTCTTTTTCTTTTTTCTCTCTCGCTTTTCATTCGCATTTCTTTAGTTAGGAAAAAGGAAAATTAAATTAAATTAAATAATGCGTCCGTCTTTTAACGGCTATATAAATAAGAAGCGTACCCGTCCATGGCATTTTGACGCAAAGCGTGAAGAGGAAGCGAAGCCACACACGCACGCTCACACTGAATCGATCCAATAGCGAGAGAATCTAGGAATCGTCGAATCCGACCCAGGTTCGTGTCTTCAGCTCTCTCTCTCCGTTCCTCCAATCTCCCGACGAATTCGTCGCCCAATGGTGGTTTTCACGCGTGGTTTGCACGCTTCGTTCGTTTCCTGTTCGTGGGTTCCAGTGAGACTTTGACTGACTCTGGTTTTGGTTTGGTTTCTGCAGAGGGAGTGCGAAGGGAAATGGCATTGTGCGGGGATGATGCGGTGGTGCTGGGGTTGAAGAAGGGATGCTCCGGAGCTTGGGAGAGCGAAGCGAGGGATGGGGCGGAGCAGGGGTTGGCCGGGTTCGGGCTCGTGAAGTGCACGCGCGGCCTCGGGAGGAAGAGGGTCGGGATTTCGGAGGGCCCCGAGGCGGCGGCGGCGGCCTGGCGGGCCGAGGACGCCGAGTTCAGAGCTCCGCTGAAGAGGCAGTGCAGCGCGAGGCTGCTGCTCGACGGCTCGGAGGAGAAGGCCGGCCTCGAGGCCTTGCCGCAGGACATTCTGGTGAGTGACTTCGGTCAATGTGCGGTTTAGATTGTGATATGGGATGGTTCTTGTTGTGGGTTCTGATGATTGAGCATTTGGGTTTTGGCAGATTCGGATACTCTGTCGCGTCGAGCACGGCGATTTGAAGCAGCTAGTTCGAGTGTCCAAGACAATCAAAGAAGCTGTAAGTTCATCATCTGTGATTAGTGCTGCAGTTTTCTATCGCTTAATTTGTTTCTTTGGGGGGCGGCGGCTGATTCGTTTCTTCCTGTCGCAGACTGTTGTGGCGAAGCAGTGGCATTTCGCGTACAAGACGCCCACGAAGATCCGGGCGTTCAGGAACTCGATTGATTTGCAGAACCCGAGTGACTGCGAGGAGATTGAAGCTCCAAATGCCCCGTTGAGGACCTTCAGGTCACGGATTAGCCGGAAGAAGCTGGCAGATGTTACGGCAGTGCTGTTCGCCTCGCCCGATGAAGGGCAGTGGACCAGGAGAGGAGGTTTGTTCATGGAAACTTGAGATATGAACTGAAGCAGCTTAGTGCTCCGGATCCGGGTTCTGTAGAGTGTAGATAAGTTTCTTGTTGTAGATTGGTTGACACGGATCAGGCAAGGAGAGAGAGATAGAGAGGGATGATGAATAGGGTTATGATGTACATGTAGAAAGAATCATTGAGCCACGGTTTCTTCAAATGTTTCATTGAAGAATGTATTGGCTTCAGAAGTTTATTTTTCTTGTGTGTACATTGTAAAGAGAGAGATTTTTAGGCGATTCCGGAGTTGTTTGAAGGGCTATCCTGTGGCCCTTCCCATGCTGATAAAAACCATTAGAGAAGAGGAGTGTACGGTGAATTCTGCATACTCTCCTTGTTCTGTGTAATAAAACTCAGAAATGATATATTTGCTTCTGTTCTGTTCTGTTCTTGCGTGTTTTCATTTTGAAATTCATGGCCCGACTTGCACCACCGTCTCTTTCGTATGCTTTTGAAAATTGAACTTTGAATCTTTTGAGGATTTGCATTGACATCTCCAAGGTTTCTGGAGAGGTATTAATTCGGCACGACCTTGGTCGACATTCCTAAAAGGTTCGCTTTTGGGTGCTTTTATGTCACGACATGATCGTCGACCAAATGGTGGATTGAATGATTTGGTTATTACATTTGATACTTAGTGAGTAGCTGGTGAACAAGCATGTGCTATTTTGAGATTACCTAAAATCCCCTATCTCATCCACCTAAAAATGGAGAGCATTACACTTCTTGGGTGTGAATCAGAGTCCTGTTTATCTGAATATAAGAAGAAGATTGATGCGATTCTCGGCAATAATGCTCAAGTCACGCTAATGTAATTTGCAGGAACAACCTGATAAAAAGCACATCTTGTAATTGCGGATTGTAAAAGCTCATGCAGCATCACCAGAAATTATTAAGCAGGTAGGCAAAATCCAGTTCATTGCAACAAGAAAATGAGAAAAGAAAGGGTTGGTGATACAGATCGTTTTAGTATGGAAATGGCTTAAGGAAGTGAATGACTCGAGTTCAATTAGTTTGTCCAAGCCGGCAAGAGAGATGTTGTTACTTCTTTCTTCTGCTTGATTGCTAGACTCTTGCCGAAGACGAATAAATGCTTAAATCAGTCTCAGAAGCTCAATAAAACTTGAAACTAGTGAAGTTTGCTTCCCTGAATTGAGAGTATGAGAGTTCAAATGCTCTCTTTGAAGAGCAAAAAGCACACCCAAACTGCGTTATGCCTGCCAAATTTTCTGATGCGTTGGATGGGTTGTGTCGTCTTTGCAGTCGTTAGAAAACGTCATTATCGCTCTTGCAGAAGACTGCCACTGGAAGTACTTTTGATACCTCTCTATAAATTCCGAATAACATTTCGGATAAAGCCGATTCCTTGCACTAACCAGGGCAAGAGCGTCCAAATTGATCGCCTTGTGCAGAAAAAACTTGACCAGTTCATGTTCATGTTGCTGAAACCTGAAGCCTTTCACTTTGACAAACTTGAGGCAGCAGAGAAAGCCGAAGGACTCGATCTCTTGCTTCTGATGCAGTTCCCAGTAAATGCTCCCTTCAAAAGAGCAGTCATTAAGCTGCAAAGATCAAAGCAAAGCCTTAGGCATTGAAAACAAAATCTCCAGTAGTCTTCTTTAATTGAGTAGCTCAGCAACATTTCCATGAAGGAAAATCCAAGTTAATGAGCTTACATCGATGAATACTTTCTCGATCATTGGGCAATTACTGAGAAAGGCGGCAATATCATAAGTATTGCAATAGACTCCGCCTTGCATGATTAGTTGGAATTCCTTTAGATTGCGATACCAAAATGGCAGTCCATGCATGTTGTGCTTTAAATCTTCGTAATTTGGAGATATGCCCTGAATCCAGACATTATGGTCATTCAATAACTGTGATAAGAAGTCGATATCCTACTGAATTAGACAATGTTTTTGAAAGAAGGCGACTTATCGGAATATGAGGTACCTCGAGAAAGATGCTGTTCACTGTGAGAACGCTAACGCGAGCGAGATCGTCGACAATGTTCCGGACGAAAGAATGTCTCATGAAACCTTTTGTGGGAACGAAATTCAGTACTACATCCTTCAGCTGCGATATCTCCTCAAAGAGGAAGAGAGGTACTAGGCCATAGAAATGAAACGTGCGGAGGCTCGGAGCGTTGATTTCAATTAGTGAAAGATCCGAGCAATCTCCCACCTTTAACACCTTAAACCTCTTATGATTCTGTGCGGACAACTTCAGCTGACCGATGGCATCACAACGTACCAGTTCAAGAGTCGCCAGGAGGGTGCAATTGAGAATCAAAGTTTCGACCATCTCCGCCGTGATTTCGACCTTCTTCAGAATCAGGGTATCCAGGAGATGCAGACTAGTGAGATTTGGCGGGATATCAATTTCACAGAAGGTCAACTTCAAAACTCTCAGCGACTCGACATCGATTAAATCGCGAGAAAGCTCGAAAGGCTCGACCCTCGCTGCGATGAAGTTCAGCTCCAGCTCCTCCACCCCTTTCGAAATCGAGATTTCGATCCACTTCCTGACCATGGCTTCGATATCCGTTGGATCGATATACAACTTGAAGCTTTGGATCTGAGGACCCGCATGAGCCCTGAAAACGCGGTCAATAATCGAGACAGCTTCCAGGATGCCATGGTGCGTTGTGAACCATCTACCAAAGTGTAGCATCCTGCTGAAAAGCCAAACTTGCTTGAATCTTCTTGATACGAGTCCGGCCCTCACTGCCTGTTTGATGGGCAAGAGCCTAAAGACATGCTCTAGCACGTCGTTGGGAAGCTCGGGCATCCGCCTACTCCTGATCCGGCGACTCTTCGGAGAAACAGGAGGGCGATCATACTCCACCTTGATCTTTTCGGCAATGGCAGGACCATTCTCGTGACTTCGCTTCACTTTCTCTGGCCAATCAACAAGCTTGTATCGAAAGAGCCGGTTCTTTCGAAATTCCTGGTGATACTATGAAAAATTGTGAGAAGCACAGAAGGAATAATGCGTATTTATAAGAACAGAAGATGTGCTTTCCAAAATGTGTTTCTCAAAAACAAGGACAAAACATAAAGGCCACCAATCCTCGTTCCATAAATGAAAATAAATATCAGCATGGTCTTCTATAAGATGTCTGCATTGTTTTGCTTGCCCAAACAGTCATCTCCTTCGAAACATGAACGATCCTTTTTAAGTAATGTAATAATTTTCACTTCATTTTCTTGCCATACTGATTCGAGCTGTTTCGGCACTCTAAATGCCTACAATGAGATAATGTATGCTATGACGGTTGCCCGAAACAAACTCTAGCGAACGGTTGTCGGTTTTTGTACGGAAACCCAAATTCGAACTCGCGCCGCCTACCTTATTTTTCAAACTAGTCGTGTGCCAAACATAAGTCCGATATTAGAACCGTCGAACTTACTTTTCATGGATGACTGCTTCCCCAAAAGTGAATGGCTAATTTTTGTCGTGAAAAAGACCAAGGATAATGACACAAAAGATCCTTGAACTTTGGCTCATGTATGTAATGTGGTCCATGAATTTTTTATTTATTAATGTAGTTCATGAACGTTTAATTTGTTCAATATGATCCTTGAACTTTTTAAACATGTTCATGTAATACTTGAACTATATGAAATTATGTAAAAGAGTCAGCCCATTAATTCATAATCAAGGACAACATTGTGCATTTTCATATAGTTTAAGAAACTAAATTAAACATATATTAAAAGCTCAAGGATTATATTGAACAAATTTAAAGTTGAGGGACCATATTATATATTAAGCCAAAATTTAAGGATCATTAATGTTATTTTCTCAAAAGGCCGTAATATTCTTTTTCACCGTCCTCATGTGCTTGACTCGACTCGACATGTTAAACACAATGTAAATGTAACCGCATTGCACGACAATTGAAAAACGGGAGGGAATGGTCGGCAAATTAACAAGAAGAGGGAATGTTCAAATTTGAACAGGTGATCTCAACTCCACTACTGCGTCCAATGACCAAACAGTCACAAGTGGCCGAGCGAGGCATTCGTACTATGAATCGGATGCTTGGTCAAGGAAGCGGATTAAGGCTCAGGAGAGGTCATGCTGCTGCACGGACAAATGGTCAAACATTCCTCACATTCCCAGCAACCTTACATGCACCTTTGGCTGGAAAAGAGAAAAATTAGACCTCAGCCGCCTCGATGGCACAAACACCGGTCATCACCGTCGTGCTGCCACCACGGCTGCACTACTGTCTCCTGCGCCTTCGATCCATCAGAATCAGATGAGGCCCCTGCATCCGATTTTCAGAGCTAGAGGCTCCGTCAAGCTCTTGAATGGGGAGGGCGTGACGCCATCATCAAACTCCCACTGGCACAGAACGACAGAGATTAAGACATGAAAGAGATATTAGAGTGATGGGCATGAAATCAAGTCGAGGCGGACGCGAAGCAGGGGTGGTGGTCGTGCCGGGTTGGAGTGGGAAGGCAGTGCCTCTGATGGAGAGGCGTTGGTGTATGCTAAGAGGGTGTGGTAGAGATTGAAACAAGCTCGGCAGCAACATAACCTCTCCCATACGGATTGATTTACTTCGCTGGACAAGAAGAATGTTCAAACAACCTCGTGAGAGCAAATTGCAATCAGTCCGAATGATCATATAGGTTTTACTTTCAGCCACTGAACTTCAGTGTTGCCTCAATGGAAAAGTGTACTAAAGTAATGGAGCAAACACTCCAACAGTGAACACTTTCCGATTGCATTTTGTACAGCACAGAGAATAGCGTTATTGCATTCATTTGAGCAACTGAGTGCAGGCACCGATTTATCATCTCAACCTTCCAATCCCTAGTGGCAAGACCTCCAATTTCTTTCTTAATTATTGCACAGAAGCTACAATAGAATTGACAGGAAACCGGCAAGCATTTGTTAACCAAGTACGTCTAGTCATCATGTTGCATGAAGCATAAGTAATATTAGATTGGACTTCCCAACAAAAGAAGATGAAGGTTCTAACATGTTTCTAAATACACTATTTTGTTGAAGAAAAGTGACCAAGAAATATACTACAGCCGGGAAAACTAGCTTACAGAGAAATGCATCCATGATCATGAAGGGAGGTCGGCACTTAGCAGTTATGTAACTGGTGGGCTTGTAGACAAAACCTTTGCCCCACCAGGATTTCTATACAGCCAAAAGCAGCCACATCAATCTCGCATGGGTTTAGATGGAGACTGGCAACAAAGAGCTAGCGTGTCTTCTTGTCCTTTTTCTTGTCCTTTTTCTTGCCCTTATTTCTCCCCTTCTTATTCTGCACCTTTCTCTGTGATTTATGTTTTGTCACTTTCTTGAATGATTTCTTATTCACAGGTACACCGTGCCCTTTATCAGCTCCAGTAGCTTTGTTGGTCCATGACTTCTCAATGGGATCATTTTCTTCGTCCGGGGCGATCTCACTTGTTTTCACAGTGACCTTCATGTCTCCATTATCATATACTGCCATTCCTTTCCTCCAAAATTTCAAAAATATGCATTAGCAAATGGCATATATCTCACATGCCTCATACTTAATCCACCTGGACCCAACAAGTTAAGGGAACAAAAGCAGCCATTTACAGCATCACCAAATCACATTAGCCAAAATCCCCTGGATAAAGTATATTGTGGGAGATCTTCATAATGTCTGGTGGTAAGACAAACCAAAATCCACATTGCATCTTATCAGAAGAAAACAAATTTATTTTGAAGGTTAAAATGCATTCGATGACAAAGATTCACAATCAGTTAATTTGACCACGTGGTATCAACAAATGGCGAAGCTGCTGCATGATATGTTTGCCACAAACTGACTAATCTTTCAACAATACAGAAGAACCACAGAGCTTTCATAACCAAATGAAGTTAAGGTACATAAGAGAGGGATAAGCATCAATCAATCACCAAGATAAGAATTATGACCTACCATATACCAGAGTGACAAAAATTAACTATATAGAACCCACTGAAGTTATTAACTCATGATTGGTTGCTCGAAATGAGGAAACCAAAAGACAACAAAAGCAGTCCATTAGACCTTTAGATCCTCGAAATAAGCAGTACATAATCTCATCAAAGTTCGAAGCAATTGAATTTACCTGATGTAGATATACGGGGCTCCGTTTCCTCATCATTCTCTAAGAGCTCATTGTTTTCATCAAGTTCAGTGTCATTGGAGGGAGGACCTCCATCATAATATGCAAGCTCTCTTTCTAGCTTTCTCTGGAACACAAATTGCAAGGTTCAATTTAACAAAGTTGCTAATACAACAAAAATCAGTCCAATGCAATGCCCTCCAAACAAATATCTAAATCAGACATGAAGAATATCAAGATTGAAATTAAAAGGTATAAGAATGTGAAGAGAAATGAAGGGAGGTGATATACAAAAGCTGCAACAACATACTAACATACAAGTGTTGTTTCTTCTTCTTCTTCTTCTTTTTTTTTTTGGCTAAAAGGCAACAGACTCAGATCAAGAAAGAGCAAGCTGGCTACTTTATTCTGTAATTTCTATTCACTCATAAGGCATCCACCCAAGTAACAGGGAAGAGAAAAGCTAAGCAATGCGATTTGGAGTAGATTGAAAAGCAACAAGTCTGATCTCTTAAAAGTTTAGAACTGTCACTTAGAGTTAGAGGACATAAAAATTCTGTTGTGGCATCAGTTTCAAATTTGGTCTCTTCTCTTGTTAGGGGCATACAAAGGGACTCTATTTCCAAAATAGGGATAAAACAGAATGACATACTGTGAAAGTCCTAAAATGAATTAAAGAAATGCTGGTCATGACTTCAGTTTTACAAACTCAATCCACAAAATCAGAACATGAATACACTCTGTTTTTGGTCAGGATTTGAAATCCACCTTGCTCATCTTTTTTTCAAAGCCTACTTGACGTGATACGCCTCGCTCATGAAAAACAAAGGTAACACAAAAAAGATGATTCATATGGCTTAGAAGATTCTTTCCCCCAGAACATGCAAAACTGCCATGTAAGTGCCATACATGAAGGCAAATCCATGATCAACACCTTCACATAATTACGATTAAGTAACTCTTATTCAGCAAAACATTGAATTGATACAGACGAATGAACTACAAACAAAAAAATCACTCTTAGGATCCACACCTCAAAAATCATCCGTTGCATTTGATTCCAACTAACAAAGGACGAACCAATTTCAATTCCATAAAGCGTCAAACGAATAAAAAAAAATTCAAAACCAACACATTCAAACCTAGGAGGCGAGGAGAGAGCAAAGTTGACAAGGTGCATATACCTTCTTTCGCTGCTCGATTCGCTTGCGGCGTGCCGCCTCTTCTTGCTTCTTTTCCGCTTCCTTTCTCCTCTTCTTCTTTCTCTTGTGGAACCCCGTCACATAGTCCCTTCGCCAAGACCCAAACTACAAGTCATAAACACAACAACCGCACTGCACTCTCTCTCTCTCCCTCTCACACACACACACACACACACAGAGGTTCCAACTACACGGAATTACACGACAACAGATTCAAGCGAGCAAATTTCACATGTCCAGCATCGTTTCCTCAGCTCACCAACTCAAAACTCAAGTGCTCTGGGATCAATGCACGTTCATCGTCACCGGGTCGATCAGCACGACACCAGACGTCGAACCTACGCGGGGGGAGCACGACAAACCCATGCTCGGACCAATCCACGCACACCCTTCTTCCGGATTACCGAAAGCGAGCGAAAGAAGACACAAGCACGTCACATAGTTAATGCCAACTGGTCGTGGTGGTACCTGAGGTCTTTCTCGTTGAATGCGACCGCGAGAGCTTTGTTCTTGAGGGCTCGCTTCTTGATGTGCCGGCCGCGGATGCGGGGGGCGTCGTGGCTCGCGTCGTCTGCAAACTCCACCTCGTTCCCCGACATCGGCCACGACCCACCTTCGGATTCTGCTCGAGCTCCTCGCTGGTTGAAGAAAGGCGCGATCTTTCGAGCTCCGACGACCCGGTTTGGTGGCGCGCGGTTCCGGTTTTAGGGTTCGTATTGGTTGGGCCGAGCCTGCCAGCCTCTTCCATGAGAACCCACAAAACCCAGGAAGGGAAAAAAAAATAATAATAATAATTTTTGAAGAGCCTAGCAGCCTCTTCCTTGAGAACCCACAAAGAGAGATCCCCATAAAAAAAAAAAAAAAATAAAAAATTGAAGAGCCTAGCAACCTCTTCTATAGAGACAGGGTCTTCTTGAAACCGATCAAGTAAGGTCGATTCGATCCAATTTCAAGATCGAACTTGCTCAACCATTCGGCTTTCATTGTTTTCTGTTTTGTGAGGTGAATTGGTATTTGGATACAACATTTGCTTTATCTCAAATCAAATATAGTTTATTAGAAAACAAAATTAATTCGACAAAGCATACTGAATTTGTTTTTAATTTTCTTGTTCTAATTTTACATTGGATATGCTTGAATGGATGATGTCTTTTGGTGATCAAGCTTGTACCTATTGCCCACATTATGCCCCTCCCTACCTATTGATCAACTTTTCAAAAATTTGAACGACAGAATTCACATGACTTTTAAAGGAAGTTAAAAGGCAATTAGATCCCAATGCTCTTACTTTTTGCAGGCTGATTAGTTTGTCCACACATGGAAATCATACTCACAATTATGCCGGAGCATATTTCACCCCTTACATTATTAAATCTACCCAACTTACACCAAAAAGATAACATCGTTGTTAATCATTCAATTGCAATTTAAAGTGGTGGTTCCAAATTTATTTACTTTATTTTTTCTTTTTCTTAGTTTTTGTATACCTATGTAAGATGCACTCACCATAATTAATAATTCTGCAGGTTTAGTTTTTGTTTATTGTAGGTTTCTAATGTATAGTAAAGGCATTATGTTTTATTTATTGTTAGATATTCTTATTTAAAAAATAGTTTTGTTGAAAAGAGAAAATTCCAAGAAACGCAATCCTAAATTTGTGAATATATTCAAGTATCGTCTAGAAAAAAATTTAACATAAACAACTTTTCAGCACATTGACTTCCTTTTAATATTTTCACTTTTTTTTTTTTTGTGACCCGGGGAACCTCATAATATTAATATTTTCACTTTTACTATGTATATCATCGTTAAATCCCTTTTTATTGATTTTCTTCTTTTATATACATATATAAGGTAGAGTTTGGTTTTTTTGGTGTAATAAAATCACAGTGATATTCTCCAACATGAACTACTAAAAGATGAAATTTCACTAAATTGAAACATTGCATAGATTAAGAATTTTTTCTTTAATGCTAGTGAAATATGGTTATTTTGGATATCAAGATATCTCATTATGCATAATGTTCTTAGTGTATTTCTAGATATTCTTCTAACATCTCACATATCCCATATAAAACTATCTCACCAAAATAATAAGAAAAAATAAATTATTTAATATAGTAAATAAAGAGACTTGATATATATTTTAGGCTAATGAAATTAAAAAGTAACAAGTTCATCAAGTAAGTTAGCGTTTGAGATAACAAGAACTAAGAATGGGTAAGTTGTTATAAAATAAACGTTCAAGAAGAGGTTTTTTAGTTTTTACTATATCAAAGTGTAATCTTTTGAGTTCCGACATTCCACTTTTGGGGTTTGTATTGTTTGGTCGGAGCTTACCAGGCTCTTTTGTGAGAACCCACAAAACTCAGAAAAAAATAAAACAATTTTTGAAGAGCCTAGCAGCCTCTTTCTATGAGACCGGGTCATCCCGGAACTGATCCGATAAGGTTAATTTGATATAGTTTTGAGATGGAACAAGCCCAACTATTTGCCTTTGATCGTCTTTTGTCTCGGGAGATGAATTGGGATCTGGACGGGTCATTTGCTTTATCTCGAAATTGGATATACTTTATTAAATTTTTCTTGTTCTAATTTTACTTTTGGACATGCTCGTATGGATTGGTCGTGGTGATGTCTTTTGGTGATCAAGCTTGTACATATTGCCCACATCGTGACACTCCCCATTGATCAATTTTTCAAAAATTGGATTACAGAATCCATGGGATCTCCATGGTTTTTAAAGTAAATTAGATCCCAATGTTATAACATTTTGCAAGCTGATTAGTTTATCCACACATTGAGAACATCATATTCACATTTATGTCTGCACTTTTTTCACTCCTCATATGACTAAATCCATCCAGTTTTCACCCAATTGGAATTTACATTGAGAACATCATATTCACATTGCCCTTAGTTATTCAATTGGAATTTAAAGTAGCAGTTTTAAATTTATATACTTTCCTTTTATATATATGTGTGTGTAAAATGTACTTACCATAATTAATAATTTCGTGTATTTAGTTTTTGTTAATTGTAGATTTCTGATGTATAGTATAGGCATTATGTTTATTTATTGTTAAGTATTATTTACATAAAAACTAGTTTTGTCAAAAGAGAAAATTCAAAAAATGTAGTCCTTTTCTATGTTGTTGATGTCGAGCAAATTTATGAATATTTTCAAGTAAAGTCTAATTTTTTTTTAACATAGACATCTTTTCAACACAATGACTTCTTTTTCTTTCAGTATTTTCACTTTATTGTATATATCACCAACAAACCCCTTCTTATCGATTTTCTTCTTTTATATACATACACCATATACATATAATGAAATGACCAAATGAAGCAAAAAAAAAAACTTTTTTGAAGATTATAATAAAATCACAGTTACGTTCTCCAACATGAACTTTTAAAAGATCAAATTCAACTAAATCAAAACATTGCATAAATGAAGTTTTTTTCTTTTTTTTGAAAAAGCTAGTGAAATATGGTTATTTTAGATTGACAAAATTAATCTCACGAATGAATGGTTTGCGAAAGAATATTAAGATATCTCATTATGCATAATGTTTTCAGTATATTCATAAATATTCCTTTAACATTTTACATGTTGTGTGTAAAAAGATCTCGCCAATATAATCAGGAAAAGAGATAAATTTGTGAATATGGTAAATAAAGAGACTTGATATATATACACATACACACACATATTATGCAAATGAAATAAAAGAAAAAAATAAGAAGTTCATCAAGTAAGTAGGCTTTTGAGATAAGAGGGGCAAATAATAGATATGTCATTACATCAAAGAATGTCTTTTTTTCCCTATTATTGGTGAGATAATATGGCACGGAGCATGAAAAACAAAAGTATGTGAAAAAGCTACTTATGGTAACTGGATTATAAGTGGAAAACGAAGAAATAATAAATGTGGCCATCACTTTAAATTGCAATTGAATTATTAAGGGTGATCATCCTTATAATGCAAATGCATCATAAACGCATTTGAACAATTCGCGTTCTGGATTAACTTCAAGAACCTCAAAACCATTTGTTCTCATTACAGCAGATGAAAAATGAATCTCTGCACTATCACGTTCACTTCTATTTCTGAGGAGAAGAATCTTTCCCTTTAGATCATGGCAACACGATGGAGTTCAAAAAATTCCTGCAAAATCTATGTTTCACTTCTCAAGCTTAGGAACTGAACTTTTTCTTTGATTTTCCCACATTGCTTTGTTTCCCTCTAGATTGGCAGGAATGACTTTAAAAGCGGCACTAAGAGGATGACGATGATGACGATGACGAGGATTATCGCGTAGCACGTCCATTTCCGGGAGCTCTTCTGGTGCTCCCTCGCCTCCTGGAGCTGGCCGGCGCCCCGCCGCACAAATGAGTTGGCGTGAGTGACGTGCGACTCGATGTCGTTGAGCTGGTGGCCCTGAGCCTCCACGAGCGCGGCCATGTCCAAGAACACTTGGTGCAGCTCGAGCAAGTTCTTCTCGATCTCCTTCACGGCGTCGTGCCTCTCTTGAATCTCCGATATCGTGTCGAGAATCTGGCCTCGCCCTTGTTCTTGGATCGCCTTCTGCAGGAAACTCTCGCTCTCGCCGCTCGAGATCAAGTTCTCGATCGTCTCCTCGTCCGCCTTTTGCCCCGTGATCGTGAAGTATCTCCGCTCGACCGTCTCCTTGTACTCCTCATTCATTTTGGCCCTCAAGCTTTGGAAGTCATCCATCAAGTCCTTGAGCTTCTTCCCTAGCCCGCCAACGACCGCCGTCCTCGTCCGGTCCGCCGATGTGCCGGGCCCGCACCCGGGTATGCTCCGGTGGGCCACATTGGACCGCTCAAGGGCCTCGAGCTTGCCCTTGATGATTTTGGCCCGCTTGAGGACCTGCCCGACGTCGGCGTCCATCCGGGACCGGAGCTGTTTCATCGTGTTCGCGTTGTGGACGGTCTTGCTCTCCTCGTTGGCCTCTTGCAGCCTCTTGTACAGCTTCTCGACCTGGTTCATGTCCCCCTTCACGTTCTCGACGTCCTCGAAGAACTTTTCGAGGTTCACCGTCTCCTTTCCAGCCTCCATTTCGTCGAGGTAGTTCTGTTGCTTGAGGTCCGTGTATTTCTTGAACGAGCCGGAGAATAGATCGTTCATCTTGACTAAACTTTGCTTCTCCTCCTCTTAATCTCCCTTTGGATAATTGCCAATTATCCCCTTTCCCTTCTGCTTTTGGTGCAAGGACACGAAGGAACCCTAAACGCTAATGGTCAAGAGAATCATCATCTGCTTCAATGTCTTGAAGATCTTTCTGTTTTCCCTTATGACGGAAGGATGGGAGGGGGTGGCAAACAGCAGAACAATCAAACCCACCAGCAAATCCGTGCATCATACGAGCTTTCCATGATTTTTGGGGTTTGAGGTTAGAGTTGCAACACAAGAGGGGGTTGAGGTTATTTTTGGGGCTATAGAAACATATGAGAGCCGTTCAAGAAAGCTGAGCATCTCCATTGGTTGCTCCTGGGGTAACATGTGGCGTCCTGTCTTTCATGAAAATTCGGAGGATTGGGTTGTCAAAGTTGACTTGGTCTCTCTCTCTCTCTCTCTCTCTCTCTCTTCCCCTTTCTTGCCTAAGAATACATGTTGACTTCCTGCATCGATTTAACTGCATAACCCCCTAACTACAAGATCAACCGCGCCGCATGTTCACGAGACGCTAGTAAGAATCCTGTGTTTGTCGAATGCATATGTCAAGATCTTCTTGTGATTGATGAACAGTTGCTTGGAATAAAGCAGGTACCTACTCGAGCGTGACACAAACTTTACTGATGAACGAAGCTGTTCTTGGTTAACCTACCCCCCCACCCTCCTCGATGCCGAAACTCCCAGCTCACCGGTCGTGACAAATTAGACTCTGTTCCAAACTGATTCAATACAGGGACATTACAATTCATGATGCTCATAACACAAATCGTTAGGATGCAGGATTTCCCAGAACTGAAAGCTTCATATGCCTAATCACATTCGGTCTCATTAGAGATAGCGGCATAATGCAAGTAGGAGGGATTGAGGTGTCGCAGACAGCACTAGATGTATTCGATGGTTGAGGATGAAAGGGAAGCGTCGTCTTTCCATTACTCGAACGTGGTCCTATTTCGCTTTCACTTTCTCCCATCTTGCTCCCAGCTAGGAAATGCCAGGGCTTATCCGATTCAATGAGCGCATCAATCAATCTTATTTGACTTCTTTCCGTGGATTGATAACTCAAAATTATGTTCCAGAAGCAGATAAAGTGATCTGCGAGATCACTACAGATTTTCCGATAGAGCCAATCAACAAAACTGGTACGACATACCCGACTGATCAATTCTAAAACAAATAAGTCGATCCTGAAGAGGATGATGGCCAAAAGAGAACCTCGAAGAGTATATGAGGATCGACCCAGCTCAGCTAACATAAGGTTATTTCCTGTTTCACTTCCAGTCTATACACACATCCGGACATTGTAAACCGAATATAAAGGACAGATCCAAATCTTTATAAGGCCGAATTCTCATTCTTACAGTAGCGAAATCAAAATACCATCACTATCAAAACGCACACAATCGCAGAATCAACAACCCTTTCAAGCTCCAATTCGATCCAATCACATAACAGCAACAATATGAAGAATTATCTACCAGAGAGCACTTGCGAATAGAGAGGTAAAAACCAAAATCAATTTGGTTAACAAACTTAATAAAGCACACTCAAGTACCGGCATTAGGCAATGCTGCCATGAATGAATTGTATGAAGACTCCAGATCAAAGTGGAGCTGCCGAGACTGCTGCTCTGTCAACTCGTCTGCTGCCCCCATCTTGGAAAGCCTAGAAATCCATTCCTTCATCTTCATCTTCCCCTCAAAGTTCGGTGGCAATATCGTCAGCTTACTGAGCGAGGTCGAGAGATCGGACAACAAAGGATGGACCTGATCCACTGCCACCATGTTCAACTTCAACGAGTCCATCGCCGTGATGAAGTTCTGGACGCACTCTGCGACAATGGCAGCCGACGTGGTGGTGCTCGCAGCCGCGGCGGCACGGTGCTCCACCGTGGCAGGAACTCCCGAGACCACCAGCCTATTGATGGCGGCCGGGCAGTCCATCTTGTACGTGTCGGCGAAGCGCTCGATGCTGGGGATCGTGTCCTTCAAGGTGGAGGACAGCGTCTTGAAATGTGCGATGAGCTTCTGGCAATTGGTCTCGTACTCGGAAGGCGAGATGGTGTCGCGAATATACGCCTTCTCCAGCTTCTCGGTGGTCCGGATGATGGCATACAGCTCGGCGAAATTCTCGTACATCTCCCTTTCGCGCTTGTCATTCCATAGCTTGACCTCCATGATCGATTTCTCGGAGAGATACTGGTGAGTGTGTATGGAACCGGGTAATCGAGGGAGGGAATTACGGATTCGGGACGGTGTGGAGGATTGGAGAAGGGAACGGGACACGCGCAAAGAGAAGAAACCTTCTTCACTGAACAGCCATTACGACAAAATCAGCTAATTCAAGCTTTCGAGCTCGACCCAACATTGCATAAACAGCATACATACAAAGCAACAATCGCAGAGAGATAAACAGCGGAATTTACGAAGACCCAAGATACGAATCATCGTACTGGGTCGATGGGGGACCAAGATCATCAACCAAAGTTCCCTCTTTTAACATAAAAAACAATTAAAGACATCAAAAAACGAAAGAACGAAAACTTGGGCATTTCGCAATAAGAAAATCAAAGCACGAAAATCTCGACGAGTCAACGACCACCATCGGAAACGCGCACAAAGATGGGAAATTTACAGGAAACCCAGAATCAAAAGAGAGGGGAAGGACCACCCGTCTAACCCATGACTCCGCAGAATCGAAAACCAACGATCGGTGAAACCAAAACCTCAGGAAACACCCGAGAAAACCCTAGATCGAACCCGCATGTCCAAAGCGAAAGGACCGTTTACTGAAGATCGCCGTGGCGACGAAGTCAAAATGGACGACCCCACACGGTACTAAGCTCGAAGACGACAATGAATCGGGGGGCATACAGAACCCAAAAGATTCAAATATAGGAATTCGAGAGATGCGTGACGAAGAGGGAAAGAGAGAGAGAGAGAGAGAGAGAGGAAATGGCTTACAAAGAGAGAGGACGCGGGTTCGGGTGTCGTTGAGCTCTCTGTGTATCTCGTGAGAGAGAGAGAGAGAGAGATGGAGAGGGGAGGAGAGGGAAATGGAGATGGAGATGGCAAGCTGGGGAGGAGGACTTGCGATTTTCACTTTTCTTTTCTTTTTTTTTTTCTAAGAATGGACGATGTTCTTTTTGTTTATTTGTTTTTTAAGAATAGAAGATAAAGACTCGATTTTGCATGCTCAGAGCCTCCTTTATTTTGTACTGTCCAACTTTCAAAAAGATATGAAAAACATTGTATGTGGATGTTTTGGGTGTTTCGAGGTTGAAAAGAAAAGATAAAGTGTGTTTGTTGAAAGATTTAGATTGAGAGAAGAGTGAAAAAAATAAAAGTTCAGTTGATAAGCGCTTTGAGTATTGGATGGTGGAGTTTGATTTTATAAATACTTAATCCAACCGACTTAAAGCCAAGATGGACAAATTATGCCAACGTAATGATATAGACGTGTTTGAACTTTGGAAAAAGAGTTTGCTGTAATGGCTTTTACATTTTGAAGCTCTCTCTTAGGACACACTAAAGCTGTATCTGGGAAGAGGGGAAATGCAAGTAAAAAATGTGGAATGTTTTCAATTTTTATGAGGAAAGGAATGAAGGTAAAATTGAATGGTTCCTTCATTTGGGCTCCCAAATTCGTTTTTTTTTATCCACTTATAAAGTTACAATATTTCTTTTTTTCTTTTGATTGCGTTGAAACGACTTTATAACTCAATTTTTAAAAATCATCTCTTTCATTTTCTCTAATAATTATCTAAAATCTCTTCTTTTCTTTTATAATCACCCCATACAAAATTGAGTGTAACTTGCTCGCTGATCAAACAGAGTTAAGAAGTTTGAAAGCTTGATTTCTTTCTCTATAATTTTATTTGAGTAGTGCCTTCAAGCTGGATGTGAAATGGGCATTTTAAATGAAGCATTGAATAGTGATCGGATAGTGACATTTGGACATTAAATCCGCGTTTATCGAAGTCAAATAAAATACAAAATCTTAACCCCTCTCCCTTCCTTTCTCTCCTCCGCCCGTCACCTCCGTTGCACCTCCTGCCGCCGCCCGCTTCCACGACCTCCTTCACACCCACAATTCCCTTCCCTCCAAAAATTTTTTAGGCTTCCTAATTCCTTATCTATCTTTTTCTTTTCGACATAAAAGAAAATAAAAAGATAACGCGGGTCTAGCATCCTAGGATCTCCCACCCATTTCCTCTGTTAATCCTTTTAGGGACTTGCTCCGGTCCGTCCTGCCCCATATGACGGTAGAAAAAGCAACAAAGGGAATGGATCGAGTATGGAGAAGACAATAAATTAGATGAACACATATCACAGTCTTGAAAATAAGACGGAAGATGGCATTAGAGCATGGCACAACGCAATCTCATCTTTGATTCGTTCTTTTTTAACGAATGCCAACTTTATAACGTGTGTAGTGGTATTGGTTCGAAAGCCATCTTTGAAAAAACTCACTTTTAATCATGACGACGCACTAAAAACTCCTTGAAAATCAAAACCCACTTTGTCTTCAGACGTCAACACACACCATGCCGCGCGACAGCTACGACACAAAAATCAAAAGAAAAAAAGGAGGGAGGAGGTGGAGGAGGCTGGCTGCTATATAGCGTCGTCCTTAATGGCAGACCCGCCCCCTCCATCAATCGCGCTGTACCTAAAAAACGTCGTTGTGCAGGCAGGCAGAGAGAGAAAGAGATAGCGTGTTGGATGGGAGCTATGATTGGAGGATTACGCCATCTGCGTGTAGCAGTTGAGCGGTGAGGCGAGGAGGGAAGCTGATGCATCATTGAGGGCGAAGTTCCTTCTCTCTCTCTTTCTCTTTCTCTGTCTGTTGCTGTCACTAGGGTTATGGTGGCGTTCGAGGTTCCTCTGAAGTTGACGTCTCTACCCTAAACCAGGCTGCTCTGCCTTTTTCGCTTCTCCCTAATCTGATCTCATCTGATCTCTTCCCTTCTTTTTCTTACTTTTCTTTTATCTTATTATAACCTCGTTTCATCAGCATCTCCTCCTTGATGGAGAAAGGCAACTGGCGCTGCATTTCTAATCCCACTCCGTCGCTCGGTCTTCTCTAAGATCCAGTCGTGATGGTGTCCGCTCTGGTTCCTGATTCGTCCGCGTCTTCATGGCTGAAAAAGAACCGTGTTGGTTTGAGATTAGGCGGCCAGAAATTAGAGACAAATCTGATGCCTTGTGATGTCATGGAAGGGGGGGCCTCCTGGGCCTCCCTAACCAGCACGATATCATCATCACTAAATTTTCTTTTTATTGGCATATATACGCTTTTTGGATTTAAGTTTTGTTGGTTTCGTGAATATGATTTGAAAAATATTTAATTTAAAAATGGTCTCTCGTATCACTTCAAATGATCAATCAATAAAAACTATATTCATTATCAATAACCATTTATGTCTCGGCATTTTCGTTAATAGTAAAAAATATTTTTCAATCATTCAATTTTATTAGTGATATACCAATCATTTTCATACAAATGTTTTTTAAATTATTTATTTTTCACGAAAGAAACAAGCTTTAATTTTCGTTCGTGTGACATGTTGTTGCAAGGTTATAGTAGACTTTAAAAATTAAATGTTGTGTCTCAATTTTTGAGATAATTATGTGATCTCTCTTTTGCTAGAAAAGCTAAGTATTTGTAATGACAGTAAGGTCATTATACTCCTTTCTATGTACAAAACCTATCCCATGCGTGGCATGGATTTATTCTAGTGTCTCTTTTACGACGGTCATTCATGCATGAGCTGTAAACGTGTCATGTCCGTGTTGATCCTTTTAATCCATTTAGAACGTGCCTAGTCACATGTCTCAAAACACTACTTGTACTTATAGGACATGTTTAGATGCATGTAGCCACGTTTACACATATCTTAACACATTTTCTCAAAACTCATCATAAGAGTTCATAGCTTGAGTGATTAAATGTGCCGTTTTATGAAATTGGGTAATGCACTGGTCGCTTTAGGTTCCGATTGTGGCATGATTGATACGTGTGTCGCATTTAGATTCGACCTAAATTTGATACGACATGAAGACATAATTTGTTAGTTCTACCTTGAAATCTGGCATATCATTACAAAAATTGCTAGATTATCTTCTCATAGTTTGTCGCATCATTTAACGTATTGCTTTAATATTGTCTTGCTATACTTAATACTTAGACAAATCACTTTATACTAAATACTTCTTTTTTATACAATTAGAGCGCATTTGATAATGTTTTTTTATTTTTTTTTTTTTTTCCAGAATAGAAAAAGAACAAAATCCATTTTACTTACAGTCAATTAATTTTTCTATTACATTTGGAACATAAATAAAAATTTAGTAAAAATATATCTGTTTATTTTGTGAACATAAAGAGGAACAATATCATTTTAGAAAAACAAGCTCAACATAACCTAATTCTTGTCTTTACATAATTGACACAAGGCTTGGGCCCACATTTGGACCGAGTCTATTGACTTGATTTGAGTCCCCATTTTTTGGATTAAAATAGCAAAATATTCAAAAATTTAGGGAAAAATTTAGAAATTAAAATTTGAGTAGTTTTACTATATTTTAGTGTTAATTCCAGTTTAGAATTAGTTTAGCATAAAAAAAAGTGAAAATATTCTGAAAATCAGATTTAAAATTGAATAGGATCTTTGGGTTTTACCATATGAATTATTAAATGCCATTCTGTCTTAAAGACAATGCTAGGTTGCAACAACTTGGCAACTCTATTGAAAAAAAGATATCTTCTTCCTTTAAGATTCTATTTAGATATCCTTTAAGATCATTTGCAATTCTGTTTTAATATAAAATTAAATGGCTATGAACAAATCTTTTGTATTACCATTTGTATTGTGTTTATAGCAGTTGAATAAGCTTAGGGGTGAGCATAATCATGGTGAACGGTTCCCATCTTGGAATCGGGAACTACCCATTAAGAATCGATTCAAAAAATTGGAACTGAGACCCATTCGTTGGTTCTATGAATCCACTGGGGAGCTAGACCGTCGATCCAATCCAATTCTCAAGTAGATCCATAGAACCGGTCCCCAACCCCTACAAAATGAACGATATCGTGATGAATCTAGTTGCTATTTAGAACCCCAAAGCTTGTGCGGCCTTATATTTGAGTTAAACTATGAGCCATTGATTTTGATTAATTATTGAAAACTATAGGGTGGAACAAATAGACAATACTCATTAACTAAGAACTTAATGTCTTTGAAGGTCATGGTAAAGTCCACTTAGTGTTTCTTGACATTGGAAACACGTGGAGAATTAGACTCCACATTAAAAGTCCTAGCCTCCACATAAGTTAAAACATGAATTGCTTGATCCATCTTTTTTCAATGTCAACCTAATTTAATCATGGAAATGGCTAATGAGAAACTTAATTATATTATTAAAATGAGCCGTTGGCTCTTAATTTCATACCATGATGACAAAAATACCACAACATTTAAGGACATCTCTAATAAGTTCTCTCCTTCCTCTTCGTTTATTTATTTTGTTTTAATTGAGAAAGCAAGTAAATGGATTATTAGAATGAAAAAAAGAAGAAGTAAGGGGGTTAATCCTATTACAAACTCAAGAGGCAAAATTAGTTAATGATGTCCAGTAACTACAAATATACATATATATACATATATATTTGGTTGAAAAACTACAAAATAATTAAGTAATTAAGATGGGATTTTTTTTTTTTTTTCAAATATATATATATATATATGTATATATCGGTACGGTTTGGGTGGGGGTGGTTTTATGCTGGAATTGGGAACCAAATTAATACTCACTTGTTTCGCTAAATTGGAAGTGAGAACTGGACTAGCTACCATGGGAACCACCGATTCTGGTTTGGTCTAGTCTGGCTTCAGGCAGTTTTTTATTTTATTTTATTGGCACATCCCTAAATAAGCACATGTTCCATTGATTTTCGATGTTATTTACTTGAATGTTTGATGAGTTTGCTAACTTTAGGATTGCCTTTATCATCAGTTGTTTAGTCCTTGCACATTGCACCAAGCAACGCTTGCTTTTCTTCTTGCAGTTAAAAAAGCTCAAAAGGTCCATGCATCTTTTTATTGTAATGCCCAAAAATTTATTGTCGACCTCTTCATATTGCGAGTTATAAACCAGCGAGATTCTTTGTTGTTATTTCCGACCATCCATCTTTGACTAACTATTAAGTTTGATTTTTCAAGGCTATATTAGAAAATATTAATAAGTTAAATCCTTATCAAATTCCAGTTTTATTTAAACATGAATTGTTAAGTTTCCTATGATATTTTTATAATTAAATGAAAAAAAAAATAGAATAGAATTTATAGGATCGTAGAAAATGCATTTATGTTTTTATTTATTTATTTTAAAATTAAAAATTTTGTGTAGTTATCAAACGCATTTTTCTACTCAAAAACTTGCCTAGAGAATAAAATTAGAACAAAAGAAGAATAAAATTAGAAAAAATTATTTATGAGAACAAAAACGATACCGTATGCACCCTTAGAAACTAAAGTTTCTTGGGCTTAACCTATTGTTAAACACTATAACCCAAGCGGATTTGGGTCAAAATGGACCAAATGGTGAAGCCCAAAGAGTGGGACCCCTTTTGTCTCGCTTTGGCCTTTCGAAATTGTCCTTGCATTCTCTATACCATCTTTTGTCCCCACTTTAATTTACTTTTCTCATTATATAACTGTTTTTAAAAACTAAAACTGTAAAACCTTCGAAAATAGGAAAACAACTCACTACTTTTTTAAATTCAAAAGGCACCCACTACCTAAATAAGAAAACCCACTGAAATTTATCAACAAAATGCACGTGGCACGCAAAGCATGCCATAATTTTAATTTACATTTGAACCCCACTAGGACAAGGAATCTATTTGATAAGTGATGATTAATGAAGAAAATAAAGATATTCCTTTTTCCTAATCCACCATTAAATCAACAAATCTGGTTTTTCTATCTTCTTTGTACAAGAATTTGCATCAACGCCACAAAAGCCCTAACAGTCATATGGAATCCAGCTGTCTTTGGACCCAACTGTAGATGACTCTTTAAAATAAATTTTCACAAACTTGGGTCCCAAGGAAAATGAATAAGAAATTATCATTTTTGTCACTATGTTTTTAAAATGAAAAAGAGATTCCTCTCATTTGCAGTCCTGTATCCCACGACTAACCATCTCCTAAAATTGATTTACCGATTCTTATCTTTGCAACCTTATTTCTCCATAAAACCTATTAATGAACACTTCGATTTAATGATTTAGCTCCTCCTGACTTTGCAACAGTTCCCCGTTTGATGGAAGATGTGAACAAGAGTGGCAATTATCGATTGGTCCGATCCATGAATGTTGCCATTATTATTATTATTATAGAAGGTGGTGACCCTAAGAAACTGATCTAACACTCATTATCTTCCCATGTGTCGTCTAATTTCACATGCCAAGTCGGTGACACTACCCTTGCCTCCGGTATCGCCTTCCAAATGTTTTCCATGCTCTCATTTGATATCCTCGTGCTTCTCCTCAAACCTTTGCGTCCTAGAATTAATACAAAAGATCTTGAGTGTTTAACTATTTCACATTTTATTATGTGAATAGTTTATTATGAAAAAAGGATAACACAAATGTGGCAGAGGAAAAGCTACTCCTAATTTAAAAATAATTATTCATACAATTCTTTTATGCTTTATATATATCTGCATATAGTTTGCCACATTACTTAACGTGTTTGATTCAACATTTGTAAAGGACCTTGAACCTTTGAAGGCCGTTGGCAATAATTCCAAAGGCCTTCAACGTAAATTTAGGATTTCCAATCTCCCTTAACTCAATGCAACTTATACCCAATATTTGTATTGCAGCATTTTTGGAATGTTATTCAAGGGTTAATGAAAATTTTACTTTAAACTTTTCCATCCCTAATATTTATGTATTTCTATTTGACCCTCAACGATCCACAAGGCTTGTCGAAGGTCTTTGAGGGTCGTTGAGATTTGGATTCACACGATCTACGTTTGTTGAGATTTGGGTTCGCTGAGATCTAGGTTTTCTGAGACTTGGGTTCGCACTATTCGGGTTGGCGAGATCTGTGGTCGCACCATCTGTGTTTGTCGAGATTTAGGTTTGCAAGATTCATGTTTGCTGCAATCTGGGTCATTGATGTCGCGCTCCATCAAGGTCACACGACCCTCAGCATCACCTAGCCTAGGTTATCAGAAGTTGTGCGACCTTAGCGCCGTCTCACCTAGGGGTGAGCATCGGTCCAGTGTCAACCCGGGACTAGCTTAACCTAGCCGGTTTTGATTCAATTTCCTAAGAGATTAGGTCGGTTCTTGGTTCTGGGATCCCTAGACCTTGCATTGTGCGGATTAATCCTCGATTATGAGAATTTAGAATTGGTCCAACCTGAACAAACTTTGTACATAATATATATTATATAATATATAATATATTATCTATTTTTGTCCACTCTAAATTCTAGCATCTCCTTCTCTATTCTTTTTGTAGTTTACTTTGTCGTGTAAATTAGAAAGTAGAAAGAAACACTATCCTAATTTGATAAGAAAAAAAGAAATTCCCTTCACTTGCCTTGACCTCACTCGGCCACTTGCCTTGCTCACCGCTCACCTTGTGGCTCACCTCTCTTCGCCCGCCTTGTTTGCCTTGTCACTTGTGTCGTCATCACTCGTCTCACATGTTCGTTTTTATGGTTTCCTGAGAGATTGGACATGTTATGTTGTATTCATTTGTGTTGATTTTGTGGCTCACCTCTCTTCCCCCCCAAACACACCCAAAGGGAAAAAGAAAAAACCATAAAAAATTCAAAATACTAATAATATATTATTAAAAAAGTGCCACGTTTGGTGTCTGCCATCCATGTAAGTAATTTTTGACCAAATTGGTCATATGGACTAAATTGATAAAAAATGAAAATGTTTAAAACTGAATTGGTAAAAGTGTAATATATTTATGACTTTTTGGGCCATTTTCCTGTCTCTTTTGGGCTTTAACCTTTGTTGGACAATATAATGTGAGCGGAGTCGGGTCAAAATGGACCATTTGGTGAGGCCCAAAGAGTGGAGCCCATTTCGTTGCTGATCGTGGGTCCATCACTAGAAAAGAAGGGAAGCGATATAAAGAACCGACAATTGATGATTAATAGAGGAAATAATAAAGAATTTGCACCGTTGAAAAGAAAGAAAATAAAGAAAGTAAAGAAAGTAAAGATATATATTTTTTTCTATTTTACCTTTGAATAAACATATATGGTTTTTCCATCTTTCCTGTACAAGAATTCGCTTCAACCCCACAAAAAGCCCCCCAAAAAAGGTTTTGGTATCCTAAGAACAAAGAAAAAATCATAGCTATCTTTGGACCTATTAGAAACAATTTTCACAAACTTAGGCCCCAAGGGAAAATGAAAAAAAAGAAAAAATCATCATTTCCTCCCACTATGTTTTCACAAAAAAAAAAAAAAAAGAAAAAAGAAATTCATTCTTCTCATCAAACCTTTCACTTTGCTCACTCCTATGGCATATTCCATGGCCCTACGTTCCACGGCTAATCATCTCCTCAAATTGATTTGACGACTCCTGTTTTTGTAGCCTCATTTCTTCGTTGAACTTGTTGATGAATGCCTCGACCCGATGGTTGAGCTCGTCCGGGCTCAGCTCCTTCCTCAGCTGAATGGCGCGATCCTTAAACGTCGCTGATTTCTGCATCGAAGGCGACGGCGACGGCGGCGGCGGCGGCGACCCCAACAAGCTGCTCCGATGGTCGGCGTCGTCCACTTTCATGGGCCACTTGGTCGGCTTTGCTGCCCCCGCCTCGACTATTGCTTTCCATACGTTCTCCATGCTCTCGTTCGATCTCCTCAAGCCTTTTCTCGAAACTTTGCCCACTAGAAACAATACAAAGTCAATTACATCAATAAAAATAAATTTCATGAAAAATATATTGACTTCAATTCATAGATCCGTTGACCGAAATATCAAAAGACACAGTCCCGTCATCCTCGCATGTAATGCGAAATCTGGAAATCGATACCACCTCACTTTGCCCTTCTTACCTTGAAGGCGGTCGCCGTTGGCAGCTTTCCGGCGGACGAGCCTCGGCGAAACCGGAGCTTTCTCCGACGAGTCCGCCCGCTTCCGCGGCGTCGACGCGGACCTCCCGAACGCCACCTTCCTCTCCCCTTCGCAGTCGCCGTTATATCCATCTCCGCCCCCGAATCCCACGCCATTCCCCTCCACCACTACCACTCTCTTCTCCTCGAAAACCCTGTACTCGTCGAAAGCCTCCGCCTCCACCGGCGGCGGCGGCGGCGCTTGCTGCGAAGGTGCCTCCACGACCGCGATCCTCTCCGGGGCGGCAGCCTCCGGCTGCGGGCGGTGGAAGCACCTGGAGGTGGCGGCGATGGCTAAGATGATGCCGTTGACGACGACGAAGAGGTACGGGGGCCTGAACCACGAGAGGAGCGAGCCCAGAGCGGGAGGCATCCGAGGGGCCAGAGGGTCGGCGGAGGTCGATGGAGCGGAGGCGGCTCGGAGGGCGACGGCGGCGATGGACACCGCGCCGGCCGACACGAGCAGGGCTTTCAGGGACGCCATCAGAGCGCTCGACGACACCATCTCGACAAGATTGTTTCAGCAGTGTAATCTGAGAGTGCGAGCTTTGCGAAGTGAAGTTTCGGTGATGATGATGATGATGATGAGAGCATCGGCTGGAGTTCCGCAGAGCTATAAATAGACGAAGACGAAGGAGACGAAGAGTGTAGAGGGAGACGCGGTTTCGGGGGTGATCTGGAGCCGTTCGATCGGATCCGACGGCGGGCGTGGGAGCAGCGCTGCTTCCGTTGGTGAGGTGGAGTCCCTGTGGGGCCCCACTCCACCTTCTTTTCCTTTTTCAAATGATATTCGTGGAATTAAATCGGCCAGTTGACCGACTTTCTGTTTGACAAGTCGTGGCGAGGGGGACTAGAAAATTCAATTGAGATGTTGACCGTCAACCTATCGATCGATTCCAAACGTAGGACATCCGACAGTTCGAGTTCGACGTCTCCATTTCAATTACTTTCAAGTTGATCTCGCTCGATGCAGGGGATAAGGCGATCTCTCTATCTAGTATGTACGAACATTAACCGCGTCCGAAATTTTGAATGCTCGATGTTGTTAAAATTAAAAAGAAATGCAGATGTGGCCAATATTGATTAGCTTTAAGCCAATGGAATATAGTCATCGGGATGCGTTTCGACGGGAGCAACTCATTGATCGTGATGACATGCATTATCGATAGCGATTGATTGAGTGTGATCCAAGAAGTATCATTCATCTAAATGTAAAAGCAAAAGGAAAAAAAGAAGGTAAACCGATAATATATTTTAAATACTCTTTGTTGATTATATTTTTTATATACCATTCTAATTTTATTATTGCCGAAGTTGAAATATATGGAGTGCTTGGTTGTCAATTCCCTCTTATCTTTTTTAGAGCTTCGTGATGCTCGTCTGGCTTGCTATGCTAGCAGAGTAGCAGGACCTAACTTCCAATTTTATTATATTTTTAGAATTGAGATGTTATATGGTAATTGCGTCCTAGGTGCAATCACGTCGATTTAAGCCGACCTTGAACATGCGCGAAGAGTGCATGTAGCTTCATCAATGAAAAAATCGAAAAGCCAAAAAAAATGTAAAAAAAGAAAAAAAGAAAAAGGAGAGGCCCCAAAAAGCTAAAAGAAGAAAAAAAAAAACGGATTGCTTTACGTGTTAAGACTTTTTAATTTTTTTAAAAAAATATTAAAAAATATTAAAAAAATTAAAAAAAAATTAAAAAAAAGGGGGATTGCTTTATGTTTTAAGGTATCTTGATTATTTGCAAAGTAGGTAGCCTTTTCTAACTGCTCATTCCATCCAGCCATTGTTCGCGGCGTAGCTTGCCATTCTGCCCCATATAAGACGGCATCCTTAAGTTAATCTGAACAAATTTGGGAGCTTAGTTTAATATGGATTGGGACTGAGCACGCTAATCGTGGCCCGGATTGTTCCTTGGTCAAGGGCTTATTGTGGCCGAGCTTATTGCCCGTGGTGAAGGTCATGGCAAGCGCAAGGGTCTTGGCCGAACGTGCGTGGGGTCAAGCCTATACAGATTATGACAAAGGCCTTGACCCCATGTTCTTGCAGGAGGTTGGGGGTGTCGGGAGACCTTTAGTTCAAGAGTTGAAAATCCCGCGTTTGAATTTTGCCAATTTCTTACAAAATCTCTTTGGATTAGAGCGATTTGTATAGGTCAAATGTGTCGACCTAATCGATATATGAGGTTAGGGGTGTATTCCATATCCTCACCGTTACTTTGGATTTAGGGAGCAGGAATTTCCTCCTCCACTATACTTAAATTAATATTTTTTTTTTTGCCGAGTTACTATTAAATGAAGACACTTAATAATCAATTAATGGAAGATCTCGTTGAAGATTTGTATGATTATTAACGAGAAGACCAATGGGATTGGGACACATGAGTGTAAGGTTTCATTAGGTAAAATCCAGAACTAAGCATAGATTTAAGGAAAAAAAAACGTAGACAAAAATCGAGCAACGAAAGAGAACCATCTTTATCGGTGCCAATTTTAAAAAAGATACATCACGAGTTGAATTTTCAATGGTAGATTTATCTATCCATTATTTTTTGCAACTTTTTTTTAGATATGATTGTCACATCCTCTTAGATGAACTTGGTGTTTGAAATAACAATATTCACTCACTCGAATAAGTCAACATGCCCCTTAATCAAACTCATGCGATTGGATTAATCAACTCGGGTTGTCATAAACAATGAGGGTCGCTAGGCAAGAGCGCTCGAATATCAACAAAGAAATCATTTCTAGAAAGAGGAAATCGTCTTCCTCGAAACTCGCATGAGATGCCATCACCCATGATGTTCAGACACTGTCTTCTCGGCAGAAACGCACGACAAGTGGGGTCAACCCCATTGGCTCGAAATGAGTACAAGTCAACATCATTGACTAGAATCGAAGGTATCGTGTACACAAGTGTATACGTCTTTCGTATGCCAAGTACCAAACCTACAAAACACCAACTTCACATCTGAAAAAATAAAATAAAATTGGAGACGCCTCACTATTCAATTTGACTCCAGGTTAATCAACTTCACATCCCATCTCTTCCATATTAAGATCAATCACGGAGGAGGGCACATATTTTATCTAATCTTTATTGATTCAATACATCGGAAAATACATTTGTACACGTGTCACTCATATATATATTTTTATATTTGTATTTATATTGACGAGTAATGGATGTTTGAGGATGATTGACTAAACCGACGCGGATTGATCGGATGAGAGCTATTCAACTTGCGTTGTGGCGTTTACAAAGATAAAGTAGATCGTCATGTTAAACACATATGAGAAATAAAGAACCATGGATTAGTTAAAAGCGATTGTGGATAACCATATCCTTTTATCATATATTATTTGAATTGTGGGGTCGATTCAAGCCGCGAGTTAGCAGCTTTAAGATTGATGGTGTTTCCCCACACCCCACGGACATGGCCTTCCGCATGTCTCCATCACTTTAGGATGGTGCTCTCTGTCCTCCTCGCTTGTGTTGAAAAAGGGAGATTGTTGGTCGGTCCATTTAAAACTTGGATAACCTTTTGAAGCTGATATTTCCTCCATTGGAAATGCTTTCGAGAAAATGAAGGTTTTTCATTTTTGAAGTCGGTCTATAGATGCTTCGTACTCGTACACACTGCACGCTCCTATGTTTTGCAGGTGGTCGACGAGGGAGAGAGAGATGATACATCGTTCAATTGCAAATCATATGCCATGCTCACAAAATGACATCATATAAATTTGACGTGCCCAATTTTGTATTTCTCATAATTGTGCGGTTTCTTTTTCCTAAGTCACTCGATTTAGAAATGACTTAGATCTGTTGGTTATTGGTTGTGAATTGCAATTCAAGGAGGGCTTCTGACATTTTGGGTTGATTTATAAATCCTTTGTTTAAGGTTTTTTTTTTTTTTTTTTTTTGGTCCTCTCTACTAACGCCTACTTTACACTCACTCACTCTCAGACTACTTTTGCCCTGCCTCTTGCAGGGCGTGGGAATCGAAATTTACTCCTGAAATTTACTCGTCCCCACCCCATCCCCTGAGAAGGTAGGGATTTGAACCCCTCATCTCCCCTTCTATGTTGGAAGGGTGGCCACTGGGGCGAATCCCAGTATGAAGATTTGTCTAAGATTAAATCATATAACTTTTTGCTCTTTTAATTTATTTTGGAAAA
Source organism: Eucalyptus grandis (assembly GCF_016545825.1). Lineage (NCBI taxonomy): Eukaryota > Viridiplantae > Streptophyta > Magnoliopsida > Myrtales > Myrtaceae > Eucalyptus > Eucalyptus grandis. The sequence continues at coordinate 13,363,451 of NC_052615.1, read as the reverse complement.
GGGTATGAACTTTTTCTGAATATAAGTTTGTCAAGGAAGACCGCAGCAGAGTTCCCGCTCCACACGAAATCGTACTCCTCAAGGCAGCATTGCCGTCCAGAAAATTTACAGGATAAGGTTAAACGGGCCCCACTTAAATTAAAGAAAAGGCAGGAAACGTAGGACTTTTCAATCGTCCGAAAATAACTGCCGGTCTCGTCGCACCCGCAAAATCCGAAACCGAACCGCAACGGTTGATCTGCCGACACTACCACCTTTCTGTCCTCTTGCTTGGGCTCTCTTCGTATCGGTAGTATCGCTGTCGTCAAATTTTCCAGGAAAGTGAAACCCCCTTCTACACTTCAAAAGTGGGCGGTGGTCTCCTGATCCCAGAAATGCGTGAGGGTTAGGTTTTGCTTTTTCTTTACCAAGGTTTGATCATTCTTGACCTTTGGAACCAGTCAAAAACCGACCCGGGTTCGAGAGCGCCGGTCTAATTTAAACTGTTTTTTTTACCTGCTCTTCCACGCTCTTTTTCTTTCTGTGTAATTATTTTAATTGTGTCTCTTTTGTGGTGTTCGGCTTTAAGGTGAAAAGGGCAGATTTCTTCCCGTCTAAGGATTTGAAATTGGAGGATCAATTCTTAATCAACAATGCAAGTGCAAACTCATGAACTGAAATTTGATCCACAATTAGTAATCATTTTAGTAATGGTAAATTTTGTTGTTGTTGTGTACATTATTTTATGTTAGTAAATTGCGTTATTTCATTTGATGAATCGCCTCCCTCTCTCCCTCATGTCATCTTATGTTAATTGTATGGACATGCTCCTCTATCATCAACATGTTGAACATGGTTTCTTCCTCTCTTTTTTTTCAGTCGACAACGGGTACAATGTAATGGAAGGTTTCGAGCATTCTACATGCATACGATTCTCTATTCTCTCTTACAATACAACCGCCGAAACACACAGGTCGATTGCTCTCTAACCATGGTTTAATTATGGAAGGAAGATGATCTTCAATTCTCTTGGCACCTTTATCACATCTCAACAAATCCTAATCAGGGGTATTTTAGTCATTACCTTGACAAACACTCTCATTCACATGGGATGATGACTTGCATGGATGAGACACTGACCGGTAGAGTTGATTAGGTGACGGTTGAAGCAGTTTTATCACAAGTCAACATAGGAAAAGAGTGTGGAACAAGCCGTTAAATGAGCACCGGCCAAATCCTAGGTTGTTGCCAAATAGCGTAGTCCTAGGTCAAAAGGATCTTTCTGGTTGTTATAGAGAACAACTGTATATTCCTATCAACGGAATCTGCCCATTATCTGTCCCATTGATTTAGGGCCTTTTACATTTCATGGGCTTTAAGACAAAGCTTGATTTGATTTCGATGTCATTTCTTTGATTTATTCTCATTTCAATTCATGATCTAAACGATGAAAAGTCACCTTGCTAAGAAGGGAATGAGATAATGTTTTGTCCATCTTAAATAAAGTCAATGGTAGTAGCATACAAGATTAAACTTTTCGACCTTAGATAAATCTATCAAAAGACAAGGTGAATATGCTACCAATTTTCTTATTCCAAAACTTTAGGGCAAGGAAAAAATTGATAACATGTTCTTGACCTTTATAGATGAATGAGAGAGTTACAAGAATAGCTCTTCTGATTTTAGTATGTTATGGAGAAGGACAAGAGTTTAGTAATTAACTAGTTGGTGAACCTCACATGGTCCACGGATTAGATTTTCTTCTCATTATTTGTAATCATAAACCAACAATTGGTTTTTAGCATATAAGGTGTATAGAATCCTGCCAAATATTAAATCTAGACAATTTATTTTAAGAAATTTGAATGCTTAAAATCCAAATTAGAGTTTTCACTAATCAATTTGAATCAACTATTCAATCTTTGAATTGGGAAGCTTCATCCTAAAGTTCATCTTTAGGGTGTAGCAGAAATTAGAAGATTTCCTTACAAAATTTTAAATAAAGGAATGATAATGTGAGCAATGCATGTCCACTCACCCACAAATTGAAGAAAATTTTTTGGTCTTTGTGATGCATTACTAATGTGGAACAAATGGTGGATAAGTTTCTTTAACCGATTAGAGGACTAAACTGTTAATGCACAAAATGACATTACCAAATAGTTGGTGCTCCAAATGAAAGATAACTTGAATCACCATAAAGTTTGAGGAGCATTAACAAGAAGGATGGATACTAATAATTAACAAACTTGAGTAGCTGAGTGGCAAAAGGTATGATAGAATTCAAACGGAAAGCAAATGTGATAATTTTAGGGGAGAATATAAGAAATGGAAGCAATTGCTTTGCAAGGAAACAAGACTAGGATGGGATTCAAAGAAGAAAATGATTGATGTGAAGGAGGAAATGCGGGAGAGGAAAAATTAAATCTTTATCACTTCTTATATTACCCTTTTTTAATAGGATATTCTATGAAAATGTTCCATTATAACATGCCAATCTTAAGTTTAGGATAAAGGCATACCTCGGAGATTTTAAAGTTTTGTTAAATAGAATGTTCATAGATAAACGATTGTTACTAGAGATATCACATGGATATTTGCACAAGGTTATATACTAATGAGGATATTGAGAGCACACAACTTAATATCGGTGATGGTGTAGAATATATTGATGATAATTTAGAGTGTAAATTGTCGAACCAATTGAAGGTAAGAGCCATAGAAGAGTGGCACAGAGTTTATAAAGGCAATTCAAGGAAAGAAAGAAACGAAAACAATTGGATTAGCTCCGTTGAGTTTAGGACCATCATCGATTCTTGACTTGTCGAACTATTCGGGTTCGCGCTATAATGAGTTATGCCGTGAGTATGCTTGAGAAGCTTCGAAAAGCCAAAAAACAAAGGAAATTATTGTTTTGTGGTTAAGACTTTCTCAATTCTTTGCAAAATAAATAAGCCTTTTCCAATGATCATTTGATTGAGCCGTTATTTGCGGAGCTTGCCATTTCAAAAGCATCTAGGTTTATAGGGATTAAAAATATCGTCATCGTGCACCCCCACCCCACATAAGAAGGCATCCTTAAGTTAACTTAAACAAATGATTTCCTAATTCTTCGGTATCCAGTTCTTCCTGCTACTAGAAAATTCTTGATCGTATCAAATCACGATGATCAATCAATCCCAATAAGTATGGAGAAAAAGAGTAAGTCAAGTCATCTCAGGGCAAACTCTTTTTGGGTCGTTATAAACGATGTCAAAGTAGTATTCTTTACCGAGCAAATGGGTGGACATTAATACGAAATTTGTAGACGCCTCACTTTGGATTTGACTCAACATGAATCAGCTGTGTTTCGATGGTGATGCAATACAACTTCCAGATCTATGGTGTCCACGCTTCAAAGATGAAAAAACTCCATCTTTTCGAAACGTTTTCCAAAAGGAAAAAAAAATCAGCTGAATAACAAAAGATTATCCTGGTTTTAAATGGACCGACCAACAACCCTTTATCGACACAAGCGATGAGAGAGAGAGAGAGAGAGAGAGAGAGAGAGAGAGAGAGAGAGAGAGCACTATCCAAAAGTAGTGGAGACATTCGGAGGCCGTGTTCGTGGGGTGTGAGGAAACATGATCAATCTAAGCTGCTAATTCACGGCTTGAATTGACCCCCCAATTTGAATAATTTATGATAAAGGGTAAATTATCTACCACGGTTATTATTTAACTGGACAGGTTATCTATTTGTTAGATATGGTTATAGTTGAAATTGAGAGAATATTCGCTCTTGTGCTCGTCATGCAATACTTGACTTTATAGACCACAGGGTGAGCCAAATGACTCTTGCACGTTCAATTGGCTGAAAGGACTACATAAATTTTGTGCAAAAAATTGTGATTAAATTGATAGAATGAAAAATTTTAATAATGAATTGGCTTATGTACAATATATTTAAAACTGATTGGGTAATTTTTTCCAAGTCATGAGGAGATCTTATTAACAAAAAATAATAAATAAAAGCACAAAGAAGTCATGTGAATTACATCGACTTTATCGGAGTTAAATGCTCATGTAATGATCTAGCATAGCCAATAAATGAGGTCACATGTCAATTGTAATTAATTTTGTGTGATATTTGTCAAATTATGTAACATTGCTTACTTTCTTTATATACATGTAATGTTACTCCACTTAAAAGTTTAAGTTTTTGATTTGAACTTTTTAATATGATATAAGAGTTGGGTTTTATGCGGTTTATTTCGCCCATGTGACCTCACATTTTTCAAATCCCACGTGCTACTTTTCTCTGGGTTGCAGTATGCTCAAAATTTCTAGTGTTGTTCCTAACCCAACTTGCAATATGCTCAAATTTCATGTGTTATTTCTAATTTGTCTTGCACTATACTCTTATATACATGTGGCATCCTTCCACTTATAAGCTCATCCTTTTGGATCAAACAATACATCACATAATCAATACCATTTCTTTACAAGTCACTCATTTTGGAAGTGGCTCAATTTCTCGGTTGTTGGTTGTGAATTGCTATTATAGGGACGTCCGAGCATTTAATAACTTCCAAACAAGAGATCTTTTGTCCATGGCTTTAGGGTTTAGTTTTATTTATTTATTTTGTCTTCAAATCCGTTAGGAAAAGGGTATAAATTTGATTCCTAAACCAGCATATTTCCAATATGGCCTAGAAATGCACAATTTATGCGATCAAATCCTAACTTGTTTAACTTTGTGTGAATCTAAATCTATTCGCTCAATCCCTCAATTTAGATTAGATGGACTCGTCATGAACTTGCTCTAAGAAAACAAAAATTCAGGTGAGATTAAAAAGAAAAAAAACTAATGTAGCACGAAAGAGAGTTCCCCTGCTCCACATTAAATCTTAATCCTTAACGTGGCAAAACATCATACATTTTTCCACCCGAAAATATTACATGATAAGGTTAAACGGGGCCCCACTTGAATTAAAGAAAACGCCGGAACGTTGGACTTTCCAAACAACTACCGGTCGCGGGCAAAAGGAGACAAAGTGTAGGGGAGCCCCCTTAGGCAAACAAGAAAGCTGCAAGGGCACAACAACAAAACAAACACAAAAAAAGGCCCTTGACCCGTAAAACTCCGACCCGAATCGTAACGGTGCACCTCCCGCCATGACCGCCTTTCCCGGTCCTCTTTCTCGACCCCTCGTCATGTCGGCAGTATCCCTCTCGTCTAATTTTCCAGGAAAAATTGCAGGGAAAGTGAAACCCCCTTTAACCCTTCGAACGTGGGTGATGGTCCCAGAAATGCGTGAGGATTCGGTTTGCTGCTCTTGACCTTCGGAGGCAGTTGAAACCCGACCCGGTTTTGAGAGTGACGGTTTAATTTTAGTTGTTCTTACCTGCTTATTGATTCTCTTTTCTCTTTATGGTTATTCTAATGTCTTTCCTACGGTGTTATGCTTTAAGGTAAAATGGGTGGTAGATGCCTTCCCGTGCAAGGATTTGAAAACGGTAGGTGTGAGATGGATGGGATGACCTCGATTGTTTTTTTGTTTCTTTAATGATGGGATACTTAGATGTGGTATCGCTAATTCCATCATGTATTTATCCTTTCGAAGGTGTAAATGTTGTTCTTATCTTGAATCCAATGGACAGTATTGCCCATAAAAACATACATTCACTAACCAAACTCATGGAACTTTGACACGTGATTAATCATAATTTTTTATCTAGAGAATTCTCACTCTTTTCTTATCTTGTCTACATGAATTACATGGACATACTCTTCTTGCACCAAGAATTTCAGAATGGTTTCATTATTTTCTTTTACACCAACAATAAGTGCGGCATACCAAGAGTTTTTGGTGCGATATAATTATCGAAATACACGAGTCGATTACTATCTAGCCAAAGGATTCATCATGGAACGATAGAGATCTTCAACCATCTCAGCGCCTCTAATCATGGATATATACTGGTCATTTGCTCATGAACACTCTCTTAGACAATGGCTTGAATTGATGGGACACCGACGGGTGGAGATGATTAGGTGACGGTCGAAGCAGTTAACTCAAAAGTCAAGATAGGGAAAGAGTGAGAGGCAAGCCGCCATATGAGCACCGGCCAGATTCTAGGTTGTCGCCAAATGGCGAAATCCTAAGTGGAAAGGATCTTTATGTTTGTGACGAAGACCAACCGTTGCATTCCCACGCACAGAATCTGAACTATCATCGTAAGTTGCAATGAGATTGGGCCACACTGATTTATGGCCCTTTAGATTTCATGGGCTCAGTGACAAAGCTTGACTTGATTTTGATGCCATTTTTTTTTTTTCGCTCTCTATTCCAATTTTTAGGCTATATTTGATTGTCTAGATTTTTAAAAGGATATGATTGAATATGATAAGATATAAAATCCAATGATTTTATTATATTCTATCAACTGTTTAGTGATTGCAATAATAACGTCGGATATATTCACATTATATAATGTATATTATTTAATATAAATTGCATACTAATATAAATAAACTAAAAATAATATAAAATGAGATGGTAAAAATCTCTCACGACAATCTCATCTACCTTATTTTTATTTTATTTTCTATTTTATTTTCCTCTCTTTTTAAATTAATTCCTTTTTTCATTTCTTTCTTCCCTTTCCATCATTCTCTAATAAAATTTTATTAAATAGTAAACTATACTAAGATACCTAAAATATGTAATAAATATAAATATATATTTATATAAATATTGAATTTATTTGATAAAATATAGTTAAATTTGAATACATAAATAAAAATAAGATTAAATTAATATAACTAAATTGTTATTTTTTGTTATTTTGAATTTCTTATATTAGAATTCAACTATTATTTATATTGAAATGTAATTTTAATTTTGTTAATTTAAGATTATTTTCATTTGAGGAGAATTTTCTTATTATGGATATTAGATATTATATTCACTTTTATTCCACCTCCCTTATAGGATAATTTTATCCAATCTATATCTCCCTTATATCCGACTTTATCTTATTTTGAGTAGGCACCAAACACAAGATATGATAAATTTTATCCTATCTTGAATTTTATTCCAATTGCCAAATGTAGCCTTAGATGATGAATATGAACCAACTCTAAGTTCTAGCTTTTATTTTGTCGCCCATTCAATTGAAAATTGACTGCTCTTTATTTTTTATTTTTATTTTTTTTGGTAAAGACTGCTCTTTATTTTTCATAAATGCAACTCTCATCGAAATCCAACATAACTTTCTACAAATCTGGAAGTAATTTCCTTGAATGTATAACTGCTTTACACTTTTTTCATCAAGATGTCCTAAACGATAATATTAAAAAGTAGACAAATTACCTATAACCACTATAGTTGCAGTCATATCACTGATAGTGTCTCCTTGTAGAAGGTAAAGTGGACTCATGTGCTTTATCTTTTTTACTACTTTTTTCCCTGAGGTTATCTTTTACTCTCCACATCCAAATGTTGTTATCAAACCTTCTTGGTCAAGTTTACTAATTGAGATGGGAGTTTTATTTAATCCTAAAATATATCTAGTTTTACGTAAAACTAGATGTCCTTCAACTGAGATGTTCACAGTGACTATTTATTTTCAACAATCGGACACACGATTTCTTACAACCACTTGCTCGAAATCTCCATTGGCATAATCAATAAATATGATCAATAATAAATATGCCTCTTTAGGAGGTGCAATGGAAATAAGCACCAAAATTAATAAACCACTTGTCTGTCATCATGTCAAATCTCACAAATAAACATAAGTTCTCTAGCAAAGGTTCATTGCTAACCACATTAGCTCATTGATTCTCATTTTGCTGCTTCTTTTTGTAAGCTTCACATTGAAACCTCCGGTGTCTAGTTTGGTGACAAAACCAACACTCATCTTTAGTATCTTTTTGTAAGCTTCTTTTCGTAAACTTCCCATGGTTCTCCACTACTAGTACCGTTGAAGATGTAAATGACAAAAAATTATCTCCACTAGAGAGTCTTCTTCGCATCTCTTTATCCATGATGTTGCTCACAACATTATCAAGAGTCAAATCATCATCTATGGTGCTCGAACTTTCTTGCACTATGGTGTTGTAACTTTCGGAAGGGAACATAAAAATAATAGAGCTTGAAACTTCATATCTAGATTTATGCTTGCGGATTCCAATTGACTCGTGACCCCTGTGAAACTATTAATATGTTCTGCTATAGAACCTTTGTTAGATAACTTTATATTAACTAGTTTCTTTAGCAAAAATACCTGATTTAACGTGAACGGCTTCTCGTCAATATTCATTAAAATATCCATCGCTTCTTTTGTAGTTTTTATTTTCGCGATGTGATACCCCATCTTTTTTGTCAGCCCTAAACGAATTGCATTTAATGCTTTTCGACCAAGAATTTTCCATCTCGATTCTACTGTGGGATCCACTTTTGCAATCTCAGGTTTCCAACCCTCGAGTGGTGCATAGAGATCTTTTTGATAAAGATAGTCATCGATTTGGATACCAAATTTTAAATCTTGCCCATCGAATTTATTGATTCTAATTTGATCTTCCGCCATACTATTTGCTTTCTATTGAGCGTCATTAAAAACCCCTTGATGGTCTCAATTAGCTAACTCAGGCTCTAATACCAGTTGTTATGAAATCGCATGTCGGTTCTAGAAAAATAACGCAAGAAAAAAATTCATAGGTGGAATATAATAATAAAATAGTAGAATCAGAAACACAAACTCGGGCTATGTCCCCGCGTAAAGGCATTTTGCGAATCTATTAGAGTTTGAAAAAAGTTGGAATACAGTGATGATGTTCTTTTAAGGTTAAGGCACAAAAAGATTGAGAACCTTCATAGAGAAAAAAACTTACTTTTTTTCTCCTCTCTTTTCCTTTCATCTTTATTTTCTTTTTCAACGTCTTAATGGTTAGCATTTAATTATTGCCTATATAAAGGTGTAGCATTTAACCTAAAAGCAAAATTAATGGAAAAGACAAAAAAGTCCCTAAAAAAAATTTGGGTTTGTCTACGAACAGTACACATTGCACGCTCCTATGTTTTGCAGGTGGCGGATGCGAGAGATGATATATTGTTCAAATGCAATTCATACTCCATGGGTCCTTTGTTTCTCCATTTTCTTTCTTTTTTATTTAAAAAATCGCATTACAAAAAACCCATAACGTTTACCAAACAGTATTAGCACTTCGTGAAAACCTTTAGTCGTGAAAACCTTTAGTCTAAAGCCTTTTGCACTTATGCATGGGCATTGGGTGAAAGCTCCCTAAGCACCCTTAGGCCCCGTTTGGTTCAGCATTCCCAATGGGCTTTCAACCCCGAAAGTCCTTTGGAAAAAAATTTAAGTATTTGGTTAAGCATTTGGAGGTGTTCTTGGCCAAATGCTGGCCTTTGAAATGCCGAAAGCCCAACGCAAGTGGGGACTGCTTTAGGCTTTCAATATTTCGGAAATGCAAGTCCACCTCTACTATTCATCCGTTGACTTCTTTTTTTAAAAAAAAAAAAAAAAACCGATCATCTTCCCCACCTCAACCACTGTCGATCGGTGACGAGTTTCATCGGATTTTATTTTTATTTTTAAAAAATAATAAAAACCCTTTGCAAATGTTGGGTTCACATTTTTTTGGTCATTTTTATCTTTTGACAATCAATAGCCCAATGTTTTTTTTATCAATACACTAGAATGATTATTAATTAACGAAGATGATTAATACTACAATAATTAAAAAAATTATTCAAAGTTGAAAACAAACCTAAAAGAACCCTAGGCCAAAAGTTGAGCTTTGCATCTAATCTATAATCAAATTCTTTTAATATAATTTTTAAATAAATTTACTAATATATATATTTTACATCACTCTCAACATGAAAATGTAAAATGTTATATAATTATTGTTTCTTTTTGCAATTTTAAAAATACTAAAACTAAAATACTTAATTTGGTCACACTAAAGGGCTTTTCAAATATATGTTTATCAAACAGTCTTGCATTTCTCTAAAACACTTTTCAGTTATAGTTTATCAAACAAGTCTAGCATTTCGGAAAACATCTTTACCTCAAAGGTATTTGCATTTTCCCAAGAGTATTTCCCCAAAGCCGAACCAAACGGGCCCTTATACTTAGCACTAACTTCTTTAGTTCTGTCCAAGTAGCAACTAAAGCTTGCTATTTGTCTCTTTTGGTAACCCATTGTTAGACACTATAATCCAAGCTGATTCGGGTCGAAATGGACAATACGGTGAGGCCCAAAGAGTAGAGCCCGTGGGCCCATGACTACAAAAGAATGGAGGCGATATAAAGAACTGACAATTTATAATTAATAAAGAAAATAATAAAGACTGACCAAAACAAAAAAAAGAAGAAGAAGAAAATAATAAAGAATTTGCACCGTTGAAAATAAAGAAAATAAAGAAAGTAAAGATATTCCTTTTCCATTTCAACATTGAATCAACATATCTGGTATTTCTATCTTTCCTGTACAAGAACTTGCACCAACCCACAAAGGCCCTTATAAAATATATGGCATCCAAAGAACAAAGAACAAAGAAATAATTACAACTGTTTTTTGGACCTAACTATAGTATGACTCTTAGAAATAATTTTCACAAACTTAGGTCCCAAGGGAAAATGAAAAAAATAAAATAAAAATCATTTCCTCCCACTATATTTTCACAAAAAAAAAAAAAAGAAACTCATTTTTCTTGTCAAACGTTTCACTTTGCTCACTCCTTTGGCGAATTCTACGGCCCTACGTTCCACGACTGATCGTCTCCTTTAATTGATTTAATGACTCTTGTCTCTGTAGCCTCATTTCTTTGTTGAACTTGTTGATGAATGCCTCGACCTGGCGATTGAGCTCGTCCGGGCTCAGCTCCTTCCTCAGCTGGTTGGTGCGATCCCTAAACGTCGCTGATTTTCGTATCGAAGACGGCGACGGTGACCCCAGCAAGCTGATCTGACGGTCGGTATCGTTTACTTTCACGGGCCATATCGTCGATTTCCCCGCACCCGCCTCAACTATCGCTTTCCATATGTTCTCCATACTTTCGTTGGATCTCCTCATGGGTTTTCTCAAAGTTTCGCCCCCTAGAAATAATACGAAGTCAATCACATCAATAAAAATTCGACCCAAAAAAATAAATTTCACGGGAAAAGCGATATTATGTGATTATTTATATTGACTTCATTTCATAAATCCGTCGACCGTCCCGTCATCCTCGCATGTAATGCAAAATCTAGAAATCGATATTACCTCACCTCACTTTGCCTTTCTTACCTTGAAGGCGGTCGCCGTTGGCAGCTTTCCGGCGGACAAGCCTCGGCGAAACCAGAGCTTTCTCCGACGCGTCCACTTGCCTCCGTGGCGCCGATGCGGACCTCCCGGACGCCACCTTCCTCTCCCCTTCGCAGCCACCGTTATATCCATCTCCGCCGCCGAATCCCCCGCCGTTCCCCTCCACCACCACCTCCACTCTCTTCTCCTCGAAATCCTTAGACTCATCGAATGCCTCCGCCTCCACCTCTGTCACCGGCGCAGCCTCCGCTACCTCCACGACCCCGATCCTCCCCGGGGCGGCGGCCGCCTCCGGCTGCGGGTGGTGGAAGCACCTGGAGGTGACGGCGATGGCGATGATGATGCTGTTGACAACGACAAAGTGGTACGGAGGCCTGAAGCATGAGAGGAGCGCCGCCAGAGTGTCGGCGGAGGTCGATGGGACAGAGGCTCTGAGGGCTGCGGCGGCAATGGACACCGCGCCGGCCGACACGAGCAGGGCTTTCAGGGACGCCATCAGATCGCTCGGCGACACCATCTTGTTTCAGCAGTGAAGTCTGAGAGTGCGAGCTTTGCGAAGTGAAAAGTTTCGGTGATGATGATGATGATTGATGATGATGAGAGCATCGGCTGGAGTTCTGCAGAGCTATAAATAGACGAAGACGAAGACGAAGAGTGTAGAGGGAGACGCGGTTCCGGGGCCGATCTGGAGCCGCTCGATTGGATCCGACGGTGTCGCGTTGGTTTTGGGAGTCCCTCATCTGAGGGCCCCACCCGTGGGGCCCACTCCACCTTTTTTTCTTTTCCTTTTAAAATGAAATGCTTGGAATTAAATCGGTTAAGTTACCGACTGACGAGATCAGTTGACGGGCTTTCTGTTTGACAAGTCGTAGCGAGGGGGACTAGGAAATTCAATTGAGATGCTGACCGTCCACCGACCGATCGATTTGAAACGTGGAACACCCGACATTTCGAGTTTGACGTCTCGATTTCAATTGCTTTCAAGTTGAGCTCACTTGATGCATGAAATGAGGCGATGATCTATGTAAGAACATTAATCTGGTCGAAAAGTCTGAACACCCGACGTTGTTAAAATTACAAAAAGCAAAAAAAGAAAAGAAAAGGCGGAGAGATGGCCAATGCAGCATTGAGTTAATTAACTTTAAGGTGATTTCGACAAAAAAATAAAAACTGTAAGGCGATGAAATATAATGATTGGATTGTGTTTCTGGAACAACTCATCAGTCTTGATGATACTTTTGACGGAGATCTGCCAAATTCAACCGTCCATATAAATGTAATAATGAAAATAAAAAGTAACCCAATGATATCTTTTGAGTGTTCTTTGTTTATTATTAATTTTTGTTATATCTAGTGGAGGAGTACTTTCATATGCAACTCTAATCTTATCACCATCGATTCTCTCTTAAATTTTTAGAGCTTCGTGATGCTCGTGCGGCTTGCTATGCTAGCAGAGTAGCAGAATCTAATTTTCAATTTTATTGCAGTTTTAGAAGTTGAGATGTTATATTGTAATTGCATCATTGGTGCAATCATGTTGATTTAACCCGAGCTCGAACATGTGCGAAGAGTGCATGTAGCTTCTCCGAATCAAGCTTGTCCGTTCAAAAAACCAAGCTCCATTGAATTTGAGGCGATCCGATGAAAAAATTGAAAAGCCAAAAAACCCAATAAAAGAAAAAAGAAAAAGGAGAGGCTCCAAAAAGCCAAAAGAAGAAGAAATAAAAAAAGGATTGCTTTACATGTTAAGACTTCTCAAAAGTTTAATAAGGTTTTTAAAAAGGGGGATTACTTTGTGTTTTGAGCTACCTTGATTATTTGCAAAGTAGGTAGCCTTTGCGAACGGTTCATTTGATCGTTCGCGGCAGAGCTTGCCATTTCGGAAGCAATTTTGTTTATAGGGATTAAAGAATATCAACATCATGCCACCCCAACGTAAGACAGCATCTTTAAGTCAATTTGAACAAAATTGGGAGCTTAGTTTAATGTGGATTGGGACTGAGGGTGTTAATCATGTCCCGAGTCATTCCATGGTCACGGCCTTACTATGGCCGAGTGCATTGCTCGTGGTGGAGGTTTGGCCAAGCGCATGAGTCTTGGCCAATCGCGCATGGGATTAAGCTTATATAGATTATGAAAAAGATGTTAACCCCGCGTTCTTGCAGTAGGTTGGGGGTATCGGGAGATTTTCAGCTCAAGAGCTAGAGGTTACCCGTTCAAATTTTACCAATTCCTTGCAAAATGATTTTGGATCAAAGCGACTTGCATAGGCTAGAGGTCTTCCCTTAATCAATATGAAGTTAGGAGTGCATTTCATATCCTTATTATTACTTTGGATTTTGGGGGCGGGGGAGGGAGGGAGATTTCCTCCTCCACTACTCTTTTTTTTTTTTTTGGCCAAGTTACTATTAAATGAAGACGATTAATAATTAGTTAATAGAAGATCTCGTGAAAAATTTGTATGATTATCAACAAGAAGACCAATGGAATTGGGATAAATGAGTGAAAGGTTTCATTAGGGGAAAATCCAGAATTTGGCATAGATTTAAGGTAGAAATGGTAGAGAAAAATCGAGCAACGAAAATGGCCCATCCTTGTTGGTGCTAGGTTTGATGAGTTGGATTTTCCATAGTAAATTTATCCATCCACAACTTTTTTGGGATACAATTACTGTATCATCTTAAATGAACTCGGTAATTCGAAATTACACTTGTCACTCATTCGAATAAGCTCAACATGTCCCTTAATTGAACTCCATGCGGTTGGATTAATCAACTCAGATCATTATAAACGATGACAATCGTATGGATATCCAAACGTAGAGATCATTCCTAATTTGGGTTGATAATCGAATAGGGCATAGAGCAAGAAATCTCCATCCAAGGTAAAACACATTAAATTCAGAAGTTGATGTTACGAGCTTCCTCGAAACTTACATGAGATGTCATCACCAATGATGTTTATTTATTTATTTATTTTTTGGTCAAAGATAACTTTTGATTTACTAAAATTAGTCAACTTCACATCCCATCTCTTCTACGTTAAGATAAATTATGGAGGAGGGCTTAGATTTTTTCTGTTCTTTATTGATTGAATACATCTACAAATACATTTTTCCACGCGTCACTCGTGTATGTTTTATATATGTGTTTATATCGATGAGCAATATATGTTTGAGGATGATTCACTAATAAATCGACATCGATTAATCGGGTGAGGATTGTTTGACTAACCTCGTGGCATTCACGAAAATAAAGTGAAGTGCGATGGTGAATACATAAAAAAGATAAAGAAGAGCAGATTAATTAAAAGCAACCGTGGATAACCATACCCTTTATTGTATATTCAAATTGTGGGGTCAATTCAAGCAGTGAATTAGCAGCTTCTAGATTGAATGTATTTCCCCACACCCCACGAACATGGCCTTCCGCATATCTCCATCACTTTAGGATAGTGCTCTCTCTCCTCCTCGCTTGTGTTGAAAAAGGGTGGTTGTTGGTCGGTCCATTTAAAACCTGGATAATCTTTTTAGCTGATATTTCCCTCTAGTTGAAATGCTTTCGAGAAAATGGAGGTTTTTCCATCTTTGAAGTCGGTCAACAGATGCTTCGTACTCGTACACACTGCACGCTCCTATGTTTTGCAGGGGGCTGGCAAGGGAGAGAGATGATACATCGTTCAAATGCAAATCATACGCCATGCTTGTGGAATGACATCATATGGATTTGATATACCCAATTTGTTAATATGACAGCACATCACATGGTCATGCTATTTCATTTTTTCTGAGTTACTCGATTCAGAAATGACTTAGATTTGTCGGCTGTTGATTGTGAATTGCAATTTAAGAAGGCTTTTCGGCATTTGGGGTTCAGATTTAGAGATATTTTGTCTACGGTTCAAGGACTTACCTCTTGTTTAATTTATTTTGAAAAAGGGTATGAATAACGATCCTTGAACTTGCTTTTTTTTTTTCTCCCTCTACATGGGTCTTGAATTTGCTGACTTGCACGATCAAACCCTCGAACTCTCTGTCCAAAAAAAAAAAAAAAAAAAAAAAAAACCCTCGAACTCTCGAACTTTTTCTGTATCTAAGTTCATCAAGGAAGACCCTAGCAAGAACGAGAGTTCCCGCTCCACACGAAATCTTAATCCTCAAGGCGGCATTGCCGCCCAAAAGAATTAACGGGATAAGCTGAAACGGGCCCCACTTCAGTTAAAGAAAAGACAGAAAACGTAGGACTTTTCAAACTTCCGAAAATAACTACCGCTCTTGTCGCACCCGTAAAATCCGAACCCGAGTCGTAACGGTTCATCTGCCGAGACGAGCACCTTTCTTTGTCCTCTTGCTCGACCTCTCTTCGTATCAGTAGTATCGCTGTCGTCAAATTTTCCAGGGAAGTGCAGAGAAAGTGAAGCCCCCTTCTACACTTCAAACGTGGGCGGTGGTCTCTTGATCCCAGAAATGCGTGAGGGTTAGGTTTTGCTTTTTCTTAACCAAGGTTTGATCTTTCTTGACCTTTGGAACCAGTCGAAACCGACCCGGGTCCGAGAGCGCCGTTCTAAATTAAACTTGTTTTTACCTGCTCATTCACTCTCTTTTCCATCTCCATCATTAGTTTAATTATGTCTCTTTTGTGGTGTTCAGCTTTAAGGTGAAAAGGACAGATTTCTTCCCGTGTAAGGATTTGAAATTGGAGGAGCAATTCCTAATCAACAATGCAAGGAAGTAACCACTTAAATGAGTGTGAACTCATGAACTGAACTTTGGTCCACAATTAGTAATCATTTTAGTAATGGTAATTTGTGTAAGTTACGCTAGTAAATTCCATTATTCCACTTGGCGAATCACTCTCTCCCACATGTCATCTTACCTGAATTGCATGGACACACTCTTCTTCGATTGAGATCTTACCAATGGGTTTCTGTCATAAATTTGAGTGAAAAATTGGAGGGTAAGTGTATTGTATATTGCTTTTCACTGATTAATGATGTACAATCTGATTCCTATTTATAATACATAGGAGCAAAACTATCTTAGGAAGAAAAAAAATATAGAATGTGGAAAAGAAATTTTCCTAATACACAATATTCTAATTTTCTAACAATAGACTAATCGGCATCAATTAAAATCAATGTCAAGATGGCAATGGTATCTTCAACAGTTTCTTCCTTTTTTCTGTCGACAATGGGTATGGTGTATCGAAGCTTTCGAGCATTTTATCTGCATATGATAGGGTGCGTTTGGTTGGACTTTTGGGGAAAGTCTTTGGGAAAATGCAAAGGACTTTGAAGTTAAGGGGTTTTCTAAAATGCAAATTGCGTTTGGTGAATTGTAATCTAAAAGTCCCTTGTAAAGTACCTTTAAGCAAAATGGTGTTTGGAAAAATTTACATTTACAAAGGACTTTTATAAAAAAAAAAATTAAAAAGAAAAAATAAATGGTTGGCCGGCAAAGGGTAGGGACTGCCGGTGATCGAAATTGTCGCCGGCGGCCGAGGTCTCAAGTTGCAAGACCTCACGCGCCGCCGGAGACCACAAGTCCTCCTTCATCTTCCGCTCCATCCACCGCCGTCAAGTCTCACCCCCGCCCCCGCCTCACCGACGCCACCCTCACCGTCGTCGTCGTCGCTTGCGGGAACGCCTTCCTCTCCCTCGACCTCTCCGAACTCGGACGACCCGGATCTGGTTCGCCGGAGGTCGGGCGACCAAACCGGGTCGCGGCCACTCGACGACCCAAATCCGGGTCTCGGTGACTCGGGCGACCCAGTCGAGGTCGCACGACCTCACCGCGACCGAGATCCGGGTCGCCCGAGTCGCCGCAACCCAGATGACGGGTCGCGCGACCTCCGGCGACCCGATCCGTGTCGCCGGAGGTTACACGAACTCGCCGCGACCTAAAGGTCGCGCGACGCGACTCCCGGGGGTCACCGAGGTCATGCCATTGGCTGGCGACGGTTGCCGTGACCACACCGGCCTCACGCCGACCTCCGTCGAGCCCGTCGTCGAGCGCGTCGTCAGCCCCTCGCAATCTCGCTCACCAATCTCAACGAAGAAGATGGTGAACGATTCACGAGGGCAAAACCGGGAAAACGAAATGTTAGTAAGGATATTTATGGAAGAAAATTTCTCACTTATTGGCCTCTCAGCATTCCGAGAAATTTGAATGCCCAAGGCAGCCTCCTACTCGCCTTGGGCTTTCAGCCTTCCAAAGGCCTGCTTTGCCTCAATCATCTTTGCAAAATAATCTCCCAAACACCAAATTTTAGCCCAAAGGGCTTTGAGTGCTCAAAGTGGCTTGGCAAAGCCACTCCCAAACGCACCCATAGTCCTATCTCTCGTGCAACGCAATTGCCGAAACATACAAGTCGATTACTTTCTAGCCATTGGTTCAGGGCCCTTTACATTTCGTGGGCTTTAAGACAAAGCTTGATTTGATTTTGATGTCATTTCTTTGATTTATTCTTAATTCCATTCATGATCTAAATGATGAAAAGTCACATTGCTAAGAAGGGAGTGAAATTATGTTTGTCCCTCTTAAATAAAGTCTATGGGAGCAGCATACAAGATTAAAACTTTTCCAACTTACATAAATCTATCAATAGACAAGGTATATGTGCTACTGATTTTCTGATATGAAAACTTTAGGGCTAGGAAGAATTTGATAACATGTTCTCGACCTTTATAGATCAATGAGACAATTTCATTAACAGCTCTTCTGATCTTATTATGTTTGGAGAAGGACAGGACTTTAGTAATTAGGTAGCTAGCAAACCTCGCGTGGTGCATGGATCAGATTTTCTTCTTAATATTTAGAATAAAAAAACGATCATTGTTTTTTTAGCATATAAGGTGTATAGAATCCTGCCAAATACTTAAAATCCAAATTAGAGTTGTCATTGATTGATTTGAGTCAACTGTTAAATCTTTGAATGATGCTATTTATCATCTTAGGGAAGCTTCATCCTAAAGTTCATTTGTAATGGGTGCAGTAGATATTAGACGATTTTCTTTAAAAATTTTAAATAAGGGAGTGATAATGTGAGCAATGCATGTCAACTCACTCTTTAATTGCAGACAAAAGTTAAAGTCTTTATGGCGCATTATAGATGTGGAACGAGTGGTGGATAAATTTCTTAAATTGATCAAAAGGATAAACTGTCAACGTGCAAAATATTATTACCAAATACCGAGTGCTCCGATTGAAAGATAACTCGAATCACCACGAAGTTTGAGCAATAATGGGATGGATGGATACCGATAATTAACAAAATAGAGGGGTTGATGAGTAAAAAGTATAATAAAATTCAAATAAAGAAAAGATTACAGCTGTTTTTGGACCTAACTATAGTATGACTCTTAGAAATAATTTTCACAAACTTAGGTCCCAAGGGAAAATTTTAGAAAAAGACATCATTTCCTCCCCCTATGTTATCAAAACAAAGAAAAAAAGAAAAAAAGAAATTCATTCTTCTTATCAAACCTTTCACTTTGCTCAGTCCTTTGGTGAGTTCTATGGCCCTATGTTCCGCGGCTGACCATCTCCTTGAATTCATTTAGGGACTCCTGTCTCTGTAGCCTCATTTCTTCGTTGAACTTATTGATGAACGCCTCGACCCGGCGGTTGAGCTCGTCCAAGCTCAGCTCCTCCCTCAGTTGGTTGGTATGATCCCTAAACGTCGCCGATTTCTGCATCGAAGGCGGCGGCGGCGGCGGCGGCGGCGTCGTCGACTCCAACAAGCTAATATGACAGTCGTTGTCGTCCGCTTTCATGGGCCATGTTGTCGACCACGTTGTCGACTTCGTCTTAACTATCGCTTTCCATACATTCTCCATGCTCTCGTTCGATCTTCTCATGGGTTTTCTCAAAGTTTTGCCCCCTAGAAATAATGCAAAGTCAATTACATGAGTAAAAATTTTCCAACTAAAAAACAATTTCAATAAAATTCCATTAAAAAATACATCAATAAAAATAAATTTCATGAAAAAAAAGTGATATTATGAGATTATTTATATTGACTGGATTTCATAAATCCGTTGACCGTTATGTCGACACGGTCCCACCATCCTCGCCAATTTCTTATTCACATGTAATGCAAAATCTAAAAGTTGATATCACCTCATTTTGCCCTTCCTACCTTGAAGGCGGTCGCCGTTGGCGGTTTTCCGGCGGACGAACCTCGGCGAAACCAGAGCTTTCTCCGATGAGTCCACCTGCCTCCGCGGCGCCGACGCGGACCTCTCGGACGCCACCTTCCACTCCCCTTCGCAGTCACCGTTATATCCATCTCCGCCGCCGAATCCCCGGCCATTCCCCTCCACCACCACCGCCACTCTCTTCTCCTCGAAATCCTTAAACTCATCGAACGCCTCCGCCTCCGTCAATGGCGCGGCCTGCACGACCTCTACGACCGCGATCCTCCCCGGGCCGGCGGCGGCCTCCGGCTGCGGGTGGTGGAAGAACCTGGAGGTGGCGGCGATGGCGATGATGATGCCGTTGACGACGACAAAGTGGTACGGAGGCCTGAAGCAGGAGATGAACGCCGCCAGAGTGTCGGCGGAGGTCGACGGGACAGAGGCTCGGAGGGCGACGGCGGCGATGGACACCGCGCCGGCCGACACGAGCAGGGCTTTCAGGGACGCCATCAGAGCGCTTGACGACTCCATCTCGACAATGATGGTTTCGCAGTGGAATCTGAGAGTGCGAGCTTTGCGAAGTGAAGTTTCGGTGGTGATGAACTGATGATGATGATGAGAGCATCGAGTGGAGTTCTGCAGAGCTATAAATAGACGAAGAAGACGAAGACGAAGAGCGTAGAGGGAGACGTGGCTTCTGGGGTGATCTGGAGCCGTTCGATCGGATCCGACGGTAGGCGTGGGAGGAGCGCTGTTGCGTTGGTGGGGAGCCTGGCCTGGGGAGGGGGTCCGTGGGGGCCCACTCCACCTTCTTTCCTTTTAAAATCGGTGAGTTGACCGGCTTTCTGTTTGACAAGTCGTAGCGAGGGGCACTAGAAAGTTCGATTGAGATGTTGACACGTCAACGGATCGATCGGTTCCAAACGTAGAACATCCGACGGTTCGAGTTCGACGTCTCGATTTCAATTACTTTCTAGTTGATCTCGCTTGATGCAGGGGATAAGGCGATCTGTGTAGTATGTAGGAACATTAATCGGGTTGAAAATTTTGAACGCTCGATGTTGTTAAAATTAAAAAAAAATGGAGAGGTGGCCAATGCAGGGTCGGGTCGGGTTAATTAGCTTTAAGGCAATGGAATATAGCCATCGGGATGTGTTTTGACAGGAGCAACTCATTGATCTTGATGATACCCGTTATCGACGGGAGCGGGCCGTGTGGCTTGCTATGCTAGTTGAGTAGCAGAATCTAGTTTCTAATTTTATTGCATATTTTTAAAAGTAGAGATGTGCAATCAGGTTGATTTAAGCCGAATTGAAACATACATGAAGAGCACACGTACCGTCTGTTCGAAAATCCAAGCTCCTTGGAATTTGAGGCGATCCAATGAAAAAATTGAAAAGCTAAAAAACGTAGAGAGAGAAAAAAAAAAAAAAGGAGAGCCTCCAAAAAGCTAAAAGAAGAAGAAAAAAGAGGATTGCTTTCACGTGTTAAGACTTCTCAAAAATTTTAAAAAAACTTATAGAAAAGGGGAATTGCTTTATATGTTAAGGTATCTTGATTATTTGCAAAGTAGGTAGCCTTTTCTAATGGTTTATTCAATCGAGCCGTTGTTCGCGGCGGAGCTTGTCATTTTGGAAGCAATTTTATTTATAGGGATTAAAGAATATTAACATCATGCCACCCCCCACATAAGACGGCATCCTTAAGTTAATTTGAACAAAATTGGGAGCTTAGTTTAATGCGGATTGGGACTGAGGGCGTTAATCATGGCCTGGATCATTCCTTGGTCGTGGCCTTACTGTGGTTGAGTGCATTGCTCGTGGGGGAGGTAATGGCTGAGCGCATGTGTCTTGGCTGATCGCGCATGGGAACAAGCTTATATAGATTATGACAAAGATGTTAACTCCATGTTCTTGCAATAAGTAGGTTGGGGTGTCGGGAGATTTTCAGCTCAAGAGTCAGAGATCACCCGTTCAAATTTTACCAATTTTTTTGCGAAATGGATTTGGATCAAAGTGACTTGCATAGGCCAAAGGTCTCGACTTAATTGATATATGAAGTTAGGAGTATATTTCATATCCTTATTATTACTTTGGGTTTAAGGAAGGTGGAGGGGCATCTACTCTTAAAGTAATTTTCTTTTTGCCAAGTTACTATTAAATGAAGACACTTAATAATTAATTAGTGGAAGATTTGTATGATTATTAACAAGAAGACCAATGGGATTGGGACACATGAGTGAAAGGTTTCATTAGGTGAAAACCCAGAATTAAGCATAGATTTAAGGTGGAAAAAGTAGAGAAAAATCAAGCAATGAAAAAGGCCCATCCTCATCGGTGCTAATTTTAACGAGTTGGGTTTTCCATAGTAAATTTATCCATCCATAATTTCTCATAACTTTTTTCAGATACGGTTATCGTATACTCTTAAATGAACTCAGTGTTTGAAATTACACTTGTCACTCACTTGAATAAGCTCGGCATGTCCTTTAATTGAACCCATGTGGTTGGATTAATCAATTGGGATCGTTATAAATGATAATGGTCGTGCGGGTGTTCAAACATATAAATCATTCCTAATTAGGATTGGTAATCGAATAGGCCATAGGGCAAGAAATCTCCATCTAAGGTAAAACACATCAATCTCATAAGTTGAAATTGTGAGCTTCCTCGAAACTCACATGAGATGCCATCTCCCATGATGTTCTTCTTATTATTATTATTTTTTTTTTGGTAGGAGATAACTTTTGATTACTAACTCAAAGATGGATTACCATCACTCACGATGTTCGGACACAGTCTTCTTGGTAGAAAGGCACGACAAGTGGGGTCAACCTCATTGGCTCGAAACGAGTACAAGTCAACATCGTTGACTAGAATCGAAGGTATCATGTACACAAGTGTATACCTCCCTCATATGCCGAGTACCAAACCTATAAAACACCAACTTCACATTTGATATATATAGGGAAAAAACCACCAAAAACCCCAAATTTTGCCTCAAGTGACACATTTACCCAAAATATTTTTTTGTGACGTGAAAAATCCCAAACTTTTCAAACTGTGACACATTTACCCCAATCAAGGACATTTTTGTCTTATTTTTCTATTTTTCCTTTTTTTTTTCTTCTTCTTCCCTCTGTCAGCCATGGCGGAGAGAAGCCGGCGTCTGGTGAGGGTTGCCCTCGTTGGCGTCGGGCAAGGGCGGCCCTTAGCTGAGTCGGGTGAGGGGTGCCCTTGCCCGACGTCGGCGAGGGCAGCCCTCACTCGATCTGGCGAGGGCAGTCCTCATCGGCGTCGGGCGAGGAAAGCCCTCGCCCTACGTTGGCGAGGGCCTGGCGAGGGATGCCCTCATCGAACTCAGGCGGCCCTTGCCTGCGTCGGGCGAGGACATCCCTCGCTTGATGTCGGTGAGGGCGGCCCTAGCCCGATGCCAGCAAGGGCGGCCCTAGCCAGCCTAGGCGAGGGCGACCCTCGCCCTATGTCGGCGAGGGCAGCCCTCGCCGGACGCTGGCTTCCCTCCGCTGGCTAGTCGGCGGAGGGAAGAGAGAAGAAAAAAAAAAGAAAAAAATTTAAAAAGTAAAAAGACCAAAATGTCCTATAATTTAGGGTAAATGTGTCACACAACAGAAGTTCAGAGTTTTTTGTGTCACAAAAAAAAGTTTGGGATAAATCTGTCACTTTGAGCAAAATTTGGGGTTTTTCGTAGTTCTTTCCCATATATATATTGTAGACGCCTAACTATTTGACATCCCATTGCTTCTATATTAAGAAAGATTATGGAGTAGGGCAAAGATTTTATCTATTCTTTATTGATTGAATACATCTAAAAATACATTTGTACATGTGTCACTCGTATCCGTTTTTATACTTGTGTTTATACGATGAACAATAAATGTTTGAGGATGATTGACTAAATCAACGCCGATTGATCGAATGAGGACCGTTTGACTCGCCTCGTGGCATTCACGAAAATAAAGTGAAGTGTCACGTTGAATACATAAAAGAGATAAAGAACAACGGATTAATTAAAAGCGACCGTGGATAACCATACCCTTTATTGTATATTCAAATTGTGGGGCCAATCGAATTTTGCCTCTAGGCAACCTATTCTCTCGTTTTGTCGAGCTCTCTCTACCTCCAATGGCAGTTTTCTTTAAAACCCTCATCCATAATTCTCTACAGAAAAACCAACAGTATCCTACAACAATTTCAACCCATACACTACATTAGCTTATCTCGACTTGGCAACTCACCCAGTCTCCCCAATTCTGGTGTTAATGTTCTCTTCTCACCTGTTCCGGACTGCATGGCTTGAAGGGCGTCTTGTTTTTCTTGCATCGGCTTCATCCCTCGTCTCCGTCAGACTCAGGATCATGGTGCCTTTGCCAATTTTGATGCCGATTGTCACGGGTTAGCTACTGCATGTCTTCTTTACTTGGTGTTTGTCTTGCATGGGATTGCATTGTCGTTCTTCTCCACCCATTGCACCTGTCGAGGCCTCTGTCGCTGTTCTCTGCTTAATTCGATGAGATTATCCGCAAGATGAACTCTAATGAATCCGCCACACCTTCACGTCTAGAGGCTCTCTATTCTAGTCTTAGTCGTCTCACTACAAAACATATTATCGAAGATTGGGATGAAGCACCACTTGCTGACACGGTAAAGGCATGCCGTTTAACTTTAGTTGCAAAAATTCTGTCGGATCCATCTATTAATCTTCCAGCACTTCAAACTACGCTCCGGAAAGCATGGCGAATAGATTCTGCAGAAATATTACAGAGTGAGACAGGTTTCTATATCACAAAGTTTAAGACCCATGAAGATATGCAAAAAGTTCTTGATGGTGGACATTGGCTCTTTTCTGGCCACTTGGTTAATTTTAAACAATAGATTCCTAATACTCCTCTACACTGTTATGACTTCTCAACCTGTGACTTTTGGGTACAAGTCATAGGCTTACCTCTTGAATGGTCTTAGAACGTATGCTAAGAAAAGCTGTCCAACACCTTGGTGAGATTAAAGATGTGAAGATGGATTCAAAGGAATGCTATCAAACAAAAACAGGTAGAGTTCATGTCCAACTCAATGTAAATGCACCTCTAATCACAGGAAAACTAATACGAATTCAGGGCAAACCTTTTTGGTTGGATTTTCGATATGAACGGCTATCCCATTTCTGTTTTTCCTGTGGCAAACTTGGACATTACGCAATGTATTGTAAAGATACAATACGAATTCAGGGCAATACGAATTCAGGGCAAACCTTTTTGGCAACCTTTTTGGTTGAATTCAGGGCAATGTATTGTAAAGATATTCCCTACTCTGAAGATAAACACGAGGGAAGAGAAAAGATGGCCTATGGACCATGGCTCCGAGCTGAAGTTAAACTGCACAGTCCTTACTGGAAACTCTTTTATGACCCACCAATCTCTACAGAGCAGACAGAATAAGTTATTCTTGAAACTCCCCCTACAAGGGTCACAACAGCTCAATTAATGCCTCCTCCATCTATGATTATAGACAATACTTCAAACAGGGATATCGAAGATTACCGCAATAAGTCTGCTGTACCTTTAGCATCAAGTCCACAACCATTGGTAATGCATAGTACACCCTTGTAGCTGCTGACCACAAGCTAAATGGTGTTCAATCCTCACCTATGGACAGCAAAACATCTAGGAAGCAAATTAATCCTCGCTCGAAACCCCTTCTTGGATCAGCCAAAAAATAGAGAAGATATAGTCCATATGAATCTAAGAGTATTATCATTGAGGAACCTTCTGACCTCAATTTACTGGATGCACATGTTTTCCTCGCGGAGGAGACTAAAGATCGGGCTCTGGTGGCTGGCCCTAAACAGCCACCTGTTCACAAATGAAGCTCATCTGTTGGAACTGTCAGGGTTTGGGCAATCCCCTGACAGTTCGAGCCCTACGGGTCATGATGACCGTAGAAAAGCCCGACATACTACTTCTTATGGAAACTAAAAATACTGCAGCAAAGCTGAAGCAAGTGCAACAAATTCTAACCTTTTCTCATTCCTATTTTGTTGATCCAGTGGGTCTGGCGGGAGGCTTAGCCGCATTCTGGAACGATCCCATATCTTTAAAGGTGCTCACAGCTACACAATATTGGTTTGATATGAATTATGATTTAGGCCAGCAAAGAAGGACAACTCGTATTACCTTTCTCCATGCTCCAACTGATTTCCAACAATGCCAGGTGGTATGGGATGATCTTCGGCACATTCACTCCCACAATACCTTGCCTTGGCTCTGTGCGGGGGACTTTAACGATGTGCTCTACCCTTGGGAGAAGATTGGTAAACGACCTGCCTTGCTATAACGAATGCAATCATTCCGAACTATGTTAGATGATTGTGCTTTCACTGAATTAGAAGGCAAAGGTTGTAAATTTACCTGGTTGAATAATCGAGACGGAGAGGAGCTGGTCAAAGCAAAACTGGATCGGATGGTATGCTCGATGAACTGGCGTTTACTGTTTCCTGCAGCAGAAGTTATTGCTCTGCCACTAGTGGGTTCTGACCACTGTCCCCGGTGCTTAATACATCACCATTTCTTCCTAAAGTGAGTAGATCCTTTGTCTTTGAGGCCTTCTGGAACGATGACCCTGAATGCAGCCAGCTTATTTCAGAAGTATGGAACTCAGCTGACTCACAATATGCTGATTTTACTCTGAATGTCAGGAATGTGACAGCAGCCCTTCAAAGATGGAGCCGTCGTAAATTCTCCAATGGTCAACAACAACTAGTCATCCTGCAGGACAAATTAAAACATCTTATCAATCAGACTTCTCCGGTTGACAAGAAACATGTCTTATTTTTGAAAGACGAAATCAGACAAGTCTGGCAGAGAGAGGAACAATATTGGGCCTTACGGTCTAGAATTAAATGGCTCAAATGGGGAGACAAGAATACTCGTTTCTTTCATGCATCAACTATTCAGCGTCACTAACGGAATCGTATAACCATATTACAAGATGAAAATCAACAGTGGATACGCGACTTACCAGACCTTCAGATGATGACTCTCTCCTATTTTTCCAGACTCTATACTTCAGAGGGACCTCGTAACTACCTCCCGCTCCTCGACCAATGCAGGACAGTTGTCACACCAGAGATGAATCACCAGTTGACAGTTGCTCTCACCCTTGAGGAAGTTCGCCAGGCTACTTTCCAAATGGCAGCTACCAAAGCTCCGGGACCGGATGGCTTAACGGGCCTGTTTTATCAAGAGCATTGGGAAACAGTTAAAGACAGCCTGTTTGAATTAGTCCAGAATTTCATGCTATATAAGGAAATGTCTCCAGGTCTTAATCAAACTATCCTCACCCTCATTCCCAAAACTTCCCAACCTGAAACACTGGATTAATACCGCCCCATAAGTTTGTGCAACTTTGCATACAAAGTTATATCCAAGGTGCTTGCTAATCGCCTCAAACCTTTCTTGACTGTTCTAATTTCTAAGGAACAATCAGCTTTCGTTCAAGGCCGCCAGATCCAAGACAATATTCTAATAGTACAAGAAGTCCTTCATCATTTCCGCACGCACCAGACTACCAAAGCTTTCAACGCTATTCTGAAAATAGACATGAAAAAAGCCTACGACAGAATTGAATGTGATTTTTTACGAGATTACCTCCTTAAGCTCGGTTTTCATCCAAGATGGGTCGATTGGATCATGTTATGTGTTACTACCTCCTCACTCGGTGTGAAATTCAATGGTGAAATCCTACCCTATTTCTCTCCAACTCGAGGTCTGAGACAAGGTGATCCCATCTCACCTTATCTATTTATTCTTGTGGCGAATGTTTTATCATTGTTAATTATTCAAGCTATCAGTTTTGGGCATCTTAAAGGCTTGCGGTTGAATAGATGGTGTCCTACTTTATCGCACTTATTTTTTGTTGACGACGCCATCTTCTTTTTAGCTAGCACAACTTCAGAATGTCACAATTTAGCAAATCTTTTGAACCTCTATTGTGTGGCTACTGGTCAGTTAATTAATCGT
The DNA here is from genome assembly GCF_016545825.1 of Eucalyptus grandis. Taxonomy (NCBI): domain Eukaryota; kingdom Viridiplantae; phylum Streptophyta; class Magnoliopsida; order Myrtales; family Myrtaceae; genus Eucalyptus; species Eucalyptus grandis. The sequence goes on along the minus strand of NC_052615.1, from coordinate 13,335,985 downwards.
AACAAGTCTGGCCTTATCTTTTCCAAGAACTGTCCTATTACTTTACATCAAAATATGGTTGAGGAGCTTCGGGTCCCAATTTTACAAAGGACTGGAAAATATCTAGGCCTACCGTCGGATTGGGGCAGGTCAAGGAAAGAAATGTTCTCATGGATTATTGCCCGAGTTAATGCTAAGCTTGAGGGATGGAAGGAGAAGTTCATTTCTAAGGGGGGTAAGGAAATCCTAATTAAATCTGTTATTCAGGCTATTCCACAATATGCAATGATGATTTTTCAGTTGCCTATTTCTATTTGTTCATCTATTGAGAAGTGTATTGCGAGATTCTGGTGGCGAACTAATCAGCAGAAGGGAGGGGTGTATTGGAAGCGATGGGATGTTTTGAAAACTCGAAACTTCAAGGGGAATGGGATTTCGTGATCTACTCTCTTTGAACAAGGCACTTTTGGGGAAACAGGCTTGGCGAATGTTAACTAATCCTCACTCGCTATGGGGAACTTTGTTTAAAGCTTTGTATTTTCTCTCTTCAAATTTTCTGTCGGTTGTCCGAGGAAATAGGCCGTCCTGGGGGTGGCAGAGCATCCTACAAGGAAGGGACTCTATTCTACCAACTCTACGCTGGTCTGTTGGGAATGGGGCTTCTATTCGTATTCGTGGTGATCGCTGGTTACCTATGGGAATCATCTACGGACCTACAGCTCAAGTAGAACCAGTTAGAGTGGCAGATATTATTGATCAGGATACCCAATCCTGGAAGATGCCACTAATTAGGAAATTTTTTGAAGAACAAGTGGTTCAAGAAATACTATCATTACCTATCAGACCACTATTTTCTGAAGATAAACTTATATGGTCAACTACAGCGACTGGAAAATACACGGTTAAGAGCAACTATTATGCAATGGTACAATCAAACAGCCAACTACAAGAGTTACAGGGTTCAAATTCTTACCGAACTAATCAGAGTCTCTGGCGGAACATATGGTCCATGAAGACTATTCCCAAAATCCGTAGCTTCCTCTGGTCCGTATGCCAGAATGCTCTCGCAACCCGAGCTAATCTCTTCAACCGTCGGATTGTTCAAGACCCCTTCTACCCAATCTGCTGCCAATCTGTTCCTGAAACAATTGAACATTTGCTTCTTGAGTGTTCATGGACGTGCACTATTTGGTCACACTCACAGCTTGCTATATCCTCCTCTACAGCTTCCGTTTCCAGTATTACACAGTGGCTAATTGAAAATGTAATGTTACCTGATCCCTCTCCCGGGCTAGCGGTAGTTGCCACCATCTTTTGGTAGATCTGGAAGAAAAGAAATCATCTTATTTCTCGGAATCACCGTCCGAATCCCTCCATGGTAGTGGAATCGGCTCTAGCACAACTATCAGCATATCAGTCTTCTGTTGCAGGCATCTACCGATCGAGTTCAAGCTCTGGCCTTGACTCTGTTCCACCCGATCAGCTTTGGCGACCTCCGGCACAGGGCGTCCTGAAATGTAATATCGACGGGAGTTATCAAGAGGGCAATTCGGCAGGATCTATGGCCAGTATTTGCCGAGATGATCAAGGTAAAATCAATGACATTTACTCAAGATGTTTTCCAGCAACCTCACCTTTTGAATTGGAGCTCCAGGCGCTCAATCTGTCTCTCCAACATCTCTATCATCGAGGACTCCACAACACCCCCATCGATCTTCATACCGATTGTCTTCAACTAGTTGAGATCGTGAATGGTCTTCGCCTGCCGCCATGGGAGCAGAGGCCAGTGATCGAAGAAACCCTATTTTGGTTATCCCACTTTTCTCTTCTCTCTTTGCGACACTGCCGCCGAACGGCTAACCTAGTGGCTGACTGGGCTGCCAAAGCCCAGTTAGCTCACCCGGCCCAAAACTTCACTCTTTCTCTCCCGCTGGATCTGCTGGACTTATTGTATGCGGATGCTTTAGCTGCAGGATGTAATTTCCATCTCTAATCAATACATAAGTGTGTTTATGTCAAAAAAAAATTGTGGGGCCAATCCAAGCCGTGAATTAGGAGCTTCTAGATTCAATGTGTTTCCCCACACCCCACGAACATGGCCTTCCGCATGTCTCCATCACTTTAGGATACTGCTCTCTCTCCTCCTGGCTTGTGTTGAAAGAGGGTGGTTGTTGGTCGGTCCATTTAAAACTTGTATAATATTTTTAGCTGATATTTCCCTCCAATTGAAATGCTTTCGAGAAAATGGAGGTTTTTCCATCTTTGAAGTCGGTCAACAGATGCTTTGAACTCGTACACATTGCACGCTCCTATGTTTTGTAGGTGGCCAACGAGGGAGAGAGATGATACATCATTCAAATGCCATTCGTACGCCATGCTTATGGAATGACATCATATGAATTTGATATACCTAATTTGTTAATAAGACATCACATCATATAATTATGCTATTTCGTTTTTCTTGAGTTACTCCATTAAAATATGGCTTAAATTTGTTGGCCTTAGGTTGTGAATTGCAATTAAGAAGGTCTTCCAGCATTTTAGATTTAGATTTAGAGATCTTTTGTCTGCACCTTAACGACTTAATTCTTTTTTAATTTATTTTGAGAAAGGGTTGAATTTCAATCCTGGAACTAGCGCTTTTTTTTCCTCTACACGGTCTTGAATTTGCTGATTTGTGCGATCAACCCCTCGAACTCGTGAACTTTTTCTGAATCTAAGATCGTCAAGGAAGACCCTAGCAAGAACGAGCATTCCCGCTCCACACGAAATCTTAATCCTCAAGGCGGCATTGCCACCCAAAAGAATTTACAGGATAAGGTGAAGGGGCCCCACTTAAATTAAAGAAAAGACAGAAAACGTAGGACTTTTCAAACTTCCGAAAATAACTACCGGTCTCGTCGCACCCGTAAAATCCGAACCCCAGCCGTAACGGTTCATCTGCCGACACGACACGAGCTCCTTTCTTTGTCCTCTTGCTCGACCTCTCTTCGTATCAGTAGTGTCGCTGTCGTCAAATTTTCCAGGGAAGTGCGGCGAAAGCGAAGCCCCCTTCTACACTTCAAGCGTGGGCGGTGGTCTCTTGATCCCAGAAATGCGTGAGGGTTAGGTTTTGCTGTTTCTTAACCAAGGTTAGACCACCTTTCAAGGTTCGAGAACGCCGGTCTAATTTAAACTTGTTTTTTACCTGCTTATTCACTCTCCGTTTCTTCCTCTGTAATTATTTTAATTGTGTCTCTTTTGTGGTGTTCAGCTTTAAGGTGAAAAGGGCAGATTTCTTCCCGTGTAAGGATTTGAAGTTGGAGGATCAATTCTTAATCAACAAAGCAATTGCAAACTCGTGAACTGAAATTTGATCCACAATTAGTAATCATTTTAGTAATGGTAAATTTTTTTGTTGTCGTGTAGGTTATTATTTTATGTTAGTAAATTCCGTTATTTCATCTAACGAATGGTCTCCCTCTCTCCCTCATGTCATCTTATGAGAATTGTATGGACATGAAACACGGTTTCTTCCCTTTTTTTGGTTGACAATGGGTACGGTATACCGGAAGGTTGTGAGCATTTTACATGCATACAATAGTCTGTCCTCTCGTGTGATAAAACTGCCGAAACACATGAGTCGATTGCACTCTAACCAAGATTTAATTATGGAAGGACAACGATCTTCAATTCTATTGGTGCCTTTACCACATCTCAACAAATCTTAATCATGGATATATTAGTCATTACCTTGACAAAACACTCTCACTCACATGGGATGATGACTTGCATGGATGAGAAACCGACCGGTAGAGTAGATTAGGTGACGGTTGAAGCAGTTTTTCCACAAGTCAACGTAGGGAAGGAGTGTGGAACAAGCCGTTATAAGAGCACCGGCCAGATCCTAGGTTGTTGCCGAATAGCTAAGTCCTAGGTCAAAAGGATCTTTCTAGTTGTTACCAAAAACAACCATATATTCCCATCGACAGAATTTGCCCATTATCGGTCCCATTGATTCAGGGCCCTTTACATTTCACGGGCTTTAAGACAAAGCTTGATTTGATTTTGGTGTCATTTCTTTGATTTATTATCAATTCCATTCATGATCTAAACAATGAAAAGTCACATTGCTAAGGAGGGAATGAGATTATGTTTGTCCATCTTAAATAAAGTGAATGGTAGTAGCATAGAAGATTAAAACTTTTCCACCTTAAATAAACCTGTCAAAAGACAAGGTAAATGTGCCACTGATCTTCTAATTCAAAAAATTTAGGGCTAGAAAGAAATTGATAACATGTTCTTGACCTTTATAGATGAATGAGAGAGTTACATTAACAGCTCTTCTGATTTTAATATGTTATGGAGAAGGACACGAGTTTAGTAATTAACTAGCCGGCAAACCTCGTGTGATGCACGTATTAGATTTTCTTCTCATTATTTGTAGCAAAAAACCAGCAATTGGTTTTTGGGATATAAGGTGTATAAAATCCTGTCAAATACTAAATCTGGAAAATTTACTTTGAAAACTTGAATGCTTAAAATCCAAATTAGAGTTGTCACTAATTGATTTGAATCAATTGTCCAATTTTCGAATGATGCTATTTATGATCTTAGGGAAGCTTCATCCTAAAGTTCATTTGAAAAGCATGTAGCAGATATCAGAAAAGTTTCTTTTAAAATTTTAAATGAGCAAATGATAATGTGAGCAATGCATGTCCACTCACCCTCGAATTGAAGACAAAAGTTACGTCTTTGTGGTGCATTACAGATGTGGAACAAGTGGTGGATAAGTCTCGAAGACTAAACTGTTAATGTGCAAAATGGCATTACCAAATACCGGGTGCCTCGATTGAACGATAACACGAACCATCATGAAGTTTGGGGATCATGAAAGAAATGGATGAATACAAATTATTTACAAGCTAGAGGAGCAAAAGGTATAATAGAATTCAAATAAAGAGTAAGTGTGATAATTTTGGGGAAAACTTAAAAAATTGAAGCAATTGCTTCACAAGGAAACAAGATTGGGATAGGATCCAAGGAAGAAAATGACTGTTGCAAAGGACGAATGGCGGGAGTGGAAAATTTAAGTTTTTATCACTTCTTATGTTACCCTTTTTATAATTCCATCTTATATGATGTGTAGGATACAACCCATGAAAGTATTCTATTATGACATGTCAATCCTAAGCTTAGGCGAAAGACATACATTCAGATCTTGAAGTTTTGTTAGATAGAATGTTCAGAGATACTCTAGCTACTGGAGAATCACATGGATTTTGCACAAAGTTTATGTACTAAAGAGGATATTGAGGCTACACAAGTTAATATTGGTGATGGTGCAAAATCTACTAATGATAGTTTAGAGTGTCAATTGTTGAATCAATTGAAGGTAAGATCCATGAAAGAGTGGCGTAGAGTTTATAGAGGCAATTCAAGGGAGAAAGAAAAGAAATTGATTAGAGTAGCTCCATTGAGTTCAAGATTGCTGTCGATTCTTGACTTGTCAAATAGAGAGAGAAGCTTCAAAAAGCCAAGGAAGAAAAAAAAATTATTGCTTTATGGGTTAAGACTTTCTCAATTCTTTGCAAAATAAAGTAAGCCTTTTCCAATGGTCATTCGATTGAGCCGTTATTCACGTAGCCTACCATTTCAAAAGCTTATAGGTTTGATAGGGATTGAAAATATTGTCATCATGCATGCCCCACCTATGATGGCATCCTTAAGTTAAATTAAACAAATGACTTCTTGAATCTTGAGCACGAAGTTCTTCATGCATGCCCCACCTAAGATGGCATCCTTAAGTTAAATTAAACAAATGACTTCTTGAATCTTGAGCACAAAGTTCTTCATGCATGCCCCACCTAAGATGGCATCCTTAAGTTAAATTAAACAAATGACTTCTTGAATCTTGAGCACGAAGTTTTTCCCGCTGTTGGAAAGTTCTTGACAGTATCAAACCATGATGATCAATCAATCCCAAAAGGTATGGAGAAAAAGACTTTGGGGTCAAGTCATCTCAAAGCAAACTCTTTTTGGGTCGTTAGAGAGAGAGAGAGAGAGAGAGAGAGAGAGAGAGAGAGAGAGAGAGAGAGAGAGGTATCCACAAGTAGTGGAGACATTCGGAAGGCCGTGTTCGTGGGGTGTGGGGAAACACAACCAATCTAGAAGCTGCTAATTCAAGGCTTGAATTGATCCCCAATTTGAATAATTTATGATTAAGGGTATAATTATTCGCAACGGTTAATTATTTAATCCGTAGTTATCTTTTTGTTTTATATGGTTACAATTGAAATTGAGAGAATATCCGCTTTTGTGCTCGTTATGCAATACTTGACTTTATCTCTATGAACACCACGGGACAAGCCAAATGGCTTTCGTATGATCAATTGACTGAAATGACTACATTAATTTCACGTAAAGATTTATCACTAAATTGGTAGAATTGAAAATTTTAATATTGAATTAGCTTATGTACAAAATATTTAAAACCGATTTGGTAATTTTTCCCAAGTCAATAGGTGTGCTTATTAACCAAAAATAATAAATAAAAAGTATGAAGAAGTCATGTCATGATCTGGCATAGCCATAATTAATTTGCTTATAATTTTAATAATTTTGTGTGATATTTATCGAAATATCTAACATCACTTGCTTTCTTTATATACATGTAATATCACTCCACTTATAAATTTAAACTTTTGATTTGAACTCTTTAATATGGTATAAGAGCCAAGTTTTACACAGTTTATTTCGCCCATGTGACCTTGTGGTCTTCAAATGCCACATGCTGCTCCTAATCCAGGTTGCAATATGCTCAAATTCTAGGTGTTGTCCTAACCTAACTTGGAATATGCTCAAATTTCATGTAGTATTTCTAATTTGGTATCCTTTCACTTATAACCTCATCCTTTTGGGTCGAACAATATGTCAGATAATCATATCATTTCTTTACAAGTCACTCGATTTGGAAATGGCTCAATTTGTTGGCTGTTGGTTGTGAGTTGTGAATTGCAATTTACGAGGATGTCTGAGCATTTAATAACCTCCAAATGAGAGATCTTTTGTCCATGGCTGAAGCGTTTAGTTCTTTTATTTTTATTTTTTTTCTTAATTCGGTCAGGAAAATGGTATAGATTCGATTCCTGAATCGGCAACTAAAGCTCGTCGTTTGTCTCTTTTGTGCTTAACCAATTGTTACAGTATAATCCAACCGGATTCGGGTCGAAGGCCCAATGGGCGGAGCCCATTTCGTTGCCAATCGTGGGCCCATCACTACAAAAGAAGGGAGGCGATGTAAGGAACTGACAATTGATAATTAATAAATAAATTAATAAAGAATTTGCACCGTTGAAAATAAAGAAAATAAAGAAAGTAAAAATATTCCTTTTCCATTTCAACATTGAATCAACATATCTGGTATTTCTATCTTTCCTGTACAAGAACTTGCATCAACCCACAAAAGGCCCTTAAAAAAATATATGGCATCCAAAGAACAAACAAAAAATTACAGCTGTTTTTGGACCTAACTATAGTACGACTCTTAGAAATAATTTTCACAAACTTAGGTCCCAGGGGAAAATGAAAATAAAAATCATCATTTCCTCCCACTATGTTTTCACAAAAAAAAGAAAAAAAGAAATCCATTTTCCTTGTCAAACCTTTCACTTTGCCCACTCCTTTGGCGAATTCTCCGGCCCTACGTTCCACGGCTGATCATCTCCTTGAATTGATTTAACGACTCTTGTCTCTGTAGCCTCATTTCTTCGTTGAACCTGTTGATGAAAGCCTCAGCCCGGCGATTGAGCTCGTCCGGGCTCATCTCCTTCCTCAGCTGGTTGGTGCGATCCCTAAACGTCGCTGATTTCTGCATCGAAGACGGCGGCGGCGACCCCAGCAAGCTGATCTGACAGTCAGTGTCGTCTGCTTTCACCGGCCAAGTTGTAGTAGACTTCGCCCCACCTGCCTCGACTATCGCTTTCCATACATTCTCCATGCTCTCGTTAGATCTCCTCAATGGTTTTCTCAAAATTTTGCCCCCTACAAACAATACAAAGTCAATTACATCAATATAAATTCGACCAAAAAAATTTACGTCATAAAAAGATAAATTTCATGCAAAAAGCGATATTATGTGATTATTTATATTGACTTCAATTCATAAATCCGTTGACCGAAATATCAAAAGCCCCAGTCCCGTCATCCTCGCATATCATGCAAAATCTCGAAATCGATATCTCCTCACTTTAACCCTTCTTACCTTGAAGGCGGTCGCCGTTGGCGGCCTTCCGGCGGACGAGCCTCGGCGAAACCAGAGCTTTCTCCGACGAGTCCACCTGCTTCCGCGGCGCCGATGCGGACCTCCCGAACGCCACCTTCCTCTCCCCTTCGCAGTCACCGTTATATCCATCTCCGCCACCGAATCCCGCCCCATTCCCTTCCACCACCACCACCACTCTCTTCTCCTCGAAATCCTTGAACTCATCGAACGCCGGCGCCGGTGCCTCGACGACCTGGATCTCCTCCACGACAGCGATCCTCCGTGGGGCGGCGGCGGCCTCCGGTTGCGGGTGGCGGAAGCACCTGGAGGTGGCGGCGATGGCGACGATGATGCCGTTGACGATGACGAAGAGGTACGGAGGCCTGAACCACGAGAGGAGCGCCGCCAGACGGTCGGAGTTCGATGGAACAGAGGCTCTGAGGGCGACGGTGATGGACACTGCGCCGGCCGACACGAGCAGGGCTTTCAGGGACGCCATCAAAGTGCTCGACCACACCATCTCGACAACGATCGTTTCAAAGTGAAGTCTGAGAGCGCGAGCTTTGCGTAGTGAAGTTTCGGTGATGATTGATGATGATGAGAGCATCGACTGGAGTTCTGCAGAGCTATAAATAGACGAAGACGAAGGGCGTAGAGGGAGACGCGGTTTTCGGGGCGATCTGGAGCCGTTCAACGGATCCGACGGTGGGCGTGGGAGGAGCGCTGTTGCGTTGGTGATGGGGGTGCCTCGCTTGAGGGCCCCACGCCACCTTCTTTTTCCTTTTAAAATGAAATGCTTAGGAATTAAATAAATTGAAGAGGTAATCGGTTGAGTTACCAGCTGAGGAGATCAGTTGACCGGCTTTCTGTTTGACAAGTCGTAGCGAGGGGCACTAGAAAATTCAATTGAGATGTTGACCGTCAACCGATCGATTGATCCGAAACGTAGAACAGCCGACACTTTCGAGTTCCACGTCTCGATTTCGATTGCTTGAAGTGTGTACTCGCTCCATGCACGGGATAAGGTGATGATATCTATAGGAACATTAATTCAATTGAAAAGTCTGAATGCCCAACGCCGTTAAAATTCAAAAGAAGAAAAAGAAGAAGGCATAGAGGTGGCTGATGCGGGGTCGAGTTGATTAACTTAAGGCGATGAAATATAATTATTGGGGTGTGTCTCGACGGGAGCAACTCATCGGTCTTGACGATATTTATTATTGACAGCAATTTGCCAAATTCATCGAATGATCTAAAAAATACCAATCCCTTTAAATGTAATAGTGAAAGGGAAAAAAAAAGTGGTGCGATAATATATTTTAAATGCTCTTCATTTATTATTTACATTTGCTATATCTATTTGAGGTCACTTCTATGTATAATTCTAATCTTACTATCATCCATCCTCTCTTTAAGTTTTTAGAGCTTCATGATGCTCGTGTGGCTTGCTAAGCTAGTGGAGTAGCAGAATCTAATTTCCAATATTTTTGCGTTTTTAGAGGTTAAAGATGTTATATCGGTACAATCAAGTCGATTTGGGGATCGAACATGTGCGAAGGGTGCACATAACTTCACTGAATAAATCTCGTCCATTTGAAAAGTCAAGCTCCATTGAATTCGAGGCAATCCAATAAAAAAATCGCAAAGCCAAAAAAAGAAAAAAAAAAAAAGAGTAAAGGAGAGACTCCAAAAAGCTAAAAGAAGGGAAAAATAATTGCTTTACGTGTTAATACTTCTAAAAAATAAAAAGGTCTTAAAAAGGGGATTGCTTTATGTGTTAAGGTATTTTGATTATTTGCAAAGCAGGGAGGCTTTTCCCAACGGTTCATTCGATTGAGCCGTTGTTCGCGGCGGAGCCTACCATTTTGGAAGCAATTTGGTTTAGGGATTAAAGAATAACACCATGCAGCCCCACAAAAGACGGCATCCTTAAGTTAATTCGAACGAATTGGGAGCTTAGTTTATGCGGATAGTGACCAAGTGCGTTAATTGTGGCCAGAGATCGTTCCTTAATCATGGCCTTACCGTTGCCAAGCGATGACTGAGGTCGTAACTAAGCACATTGCTTGTGGTGGAGGTCGTGGCTGAGCACACGGGTCTTGGCCTAAGTGTGCACAGGGTCAAGCATGTATAGATTATGACAAAGGCCTTAATCCCCATGTTCTTGCAGCAAGTTGGAAGTGCTGAGAGATTTTCAGCTCAAGAGTTGGAGATCATCTGTTCAAAATTTACCGATTTCTTGCGAAATGACTCTGAATCAAAGTGATTCGCATAGGCCAAAGGTCTTGATTTAATTGGTTGGGGAGGGGGGGTTCCTCATCCACTTTGCCAAGTTACTATTTATTGAAGACACTTAATAATTAGTTAATGGAAGATGTGGTGGAAGATTTGTATGATTATTAATGAGAAGACTAATGGGATTGAGATACATGAGTGTAAGGTTTTATTAGGTGAGAAAATTCAGAATTAAGCATAGATTTAAGGCAACAAAAGTAGAGAAAACTCGAGTAATGAAAAATGTCTATCTTTATTGGCGCTCATTTTAAGAAAGATATATCATGAATTGGATTTTCAATAATAGATTTATTCACCCACCATTCCTATAACTTTTTCGGGATATGGGTGCCCTATCTCTTAAATGAACTTGGTGTTTGAAATAACATTGTCACTCACTCAAATAAGGTCAGCATGACCCTTAATCAAACTCATGCGGTTGGATAATCAACTCAGGTCATTATAAATGACGAGGGTTGCTAGGCAACCATGCGTGCGGATGTCAACATAGAAATCATTCCTAAATAGGGTTGATAATCGAATACGGCATAGAGCAAGAATTCTCTATCTAAGATATAAAACGTATCAATCTCAAAAATTGAAATTGCGAGCTTCCTCGAAACTCACATGAGAAATCATTCCATCGCCCACGATGTTCGCACATTGTCTTTCTTGGCAGAAATGCATGACAAGTGTGATCGACCCCATTGGCTCGCAACAAGTACAAATCAATATCGTTGACTAGAATCGAAGGTATCATCATGCACATAGGTGTATATCTCCCTCGTACGCCAAGTGCCAAACCTACAGAACACCAACTTCACATTTGAAAAAATGTAATAATTTGTAGACACCTTACTTTCTGAAATGACTCCACGTTAATCAACTTCACATCCCATCTCTTCTACATTAAAATAGATTATGAAGGTATCAATTCTTGATTGATTGAATACATCTAAAAATACATTCGTACACGTGTCAAGTGTATTCATTTTTATGTTTGTATTTATATTAACAAGCAATGGATATTTGAGGATGACTGACTAAACCAATGCCAAGTGATCGGATGGGGACCGTTCATATCGCCTCATCGTATTCACAAATATCAAGTGAAGTGTCATGTTGAATACGTATAAGAGATAAAACATGGCGGATTGGTTAATGATGGTGGATAATCATATCCTTTATTGTATATTTTTAAAATTGGGGGGTCAATTCAAGCCGCGAATTAGCAGCTTCTATAATGATTGTCTTTCCCCACACCCCACGAAAATGGCCTTCCCCAAAGTCTCCATCATTTGTGGATAGTGCTCTCTCTCTCTCTCTCATTGCTTGTGTTGAAAAGGGGTGTTCGTTGGTCGGTCCATTTAAAACCTGGATAACCTTTTTAGCTGATATTTCCTTCCCATTGAAATGCTTTCGAGAAAATGGAGGTTTTTCATCTTCGAAGTCGGTCTACAAATGCTTCGTACTCGTACACACTGCACGCTCCTATGTTTTGCAGGTGGTGGATTAGAGAGAGATGATATGTTGTTCAAATGCAAATTATACGCTATACTCGTGTATTGACATCATATGAATTTAGCATACCTAAATTGTTAATACGAAAGCACATCACATCACATAATCATGTTGTTGCTTTTTTTCTGAGTCACTTGATTCAGAAATGACTTAGATCTATCGGTCATCGGTTGTGAATTGCAATTTAAGAAGACCTTTCAACATTTTGAGTTTAGAATTATAGATCTTTTGTCTACAGTTCAAAAACTTAACTTTTTCTCTTTTAATTTATTTTGTAAGAGGTTATGAATTTCAATCCTTGAACTCGCGTCGTTTTTCTCTATACGGTCTTGAATTTGCTGACTCGTGTGATCAAACTCTCGAACTTGTGAACTTTTTCTGAATCTAAGTTCGTCAAGGAAGACCGGAGCAAGAACGAGAATTCCCGCCCCACACGAAATCTTACTCCCCAAGGCGGCATTGCCGCCAAGAAAATTTACAGGATAAGGTTAAACGGGCCCCACTTGAATTAAAGAAAAGACAGGAAGCGTAGGACTTTTCAAACTTCCGAAGACAACTACCGGTCTCGTCGCGCCCGTAAAATCCGAACCCGAACCGTAACGGTTCATCTGCCGACACCACCACCTTTCTTTGTCCTCTTGTTCGAAGGCCTCTTCTCGTATCAGCACTATCACTGTCGTCATATTTTCCAGGAAAGTGCAGAGAAAGTGAAGCCCCTTTCACACTTCAAACGTGGGCGGTGGTTTCTGGACTCCAGAAATGCGTGAGGATTAGGTTTGCTTTTTCTTAACCATGGTTCGATCTTTCTTGACCTTTGGAACCAGTCGAAACCGACCCGGGTTCAAGAGCACCGGTCTAATTTAAACTTGTTTTTTACCTGCTTATTCACTCTTTTTTTCCTTCTCTGTAATTATTTTAATTGTGTCTCTTTTGTGATGTTCAGCTTTAAGGTGAAAAGGGCAGATTTCTTCCCGTGTAAGGATTTAAAATTGGAGGATCAATTCTTAATCAACAATGCAAGTGCAAACTCATGAACTGAAATTTGGTCCACAATTAGTAATCATTTTAGCAGTGGTAAATTTTTTGTTGTCATGTACGTTATTTAATGTTAGTGAATTCCGTCATTTCATTTGACGAATCGTCTCCCCCTCTTCCCTTGTATCATCTTACGTGAGCTGCATGTATATGCTCCTCTATCATCAAAATGTTAAACATCGTTTCTTCCTTTTTTTTGGTCGACAATGGGTACAGTGTACCATAAGGTTTCGAGCATTCTATATGCATATGATAGTCCGTTCTCTCGTGCAATACAATTGCTGAAACACACGAGTCGATTCTCTCTAGCTAGGGTTTAATTATGGAAGGATGGTGATTTTCAATTCTCTCGGTGCCTTTTATCACGTCTCAACAAATCTTAATCGTGGATATATTAGTCATTACCTTGACAAAACACTCTCATTCACATGGGAGGATGACTTGCATGGATGAGACACCGACCGGTAGAGTTGATTAGGTGACGCAGTTTTTCCACAAACAAGCCGTTATATGAGCATAGGCCAGATCCTAGGTTGTTGCCGAATAGCAAACTCCTAGGTCAAAAGGATCTTTCTGGTTGTCACAGAGAACAACTGTATGTTCCTATCGACAGAAATTGCCCATTATCTGTCCCATTGATTCAGGGCCCTTTATATTTCATGGGCTTCAAGACTAAGCGTGATTTGATTTTGGTGCCATTTCTTTGATTTATTCTCAATTCCATTCATGATCTAGATGATGAAAAGTCACATTCCTAAGAAGGGAATGAGATTATGTTTGTCTATCTTGAATAAAGTCAACGGGAGTAACTTACATGATTAAACGTTTCAACATTAGATAAATTTGTCAAAAGGCAAGGTAAATGTGCTACCGATTTTCTAATTCGAAAAATTCAGAGCCGGGAAAAAATTGATTACATGTTCTTGACCTTTACAGATGAATGAGAGAGTTACATGAACCGCTCTTTTGATTTCGTTTTGTTATGAGAAGGACAAGGGTTTAGTAATTAACTAGTTGGCGAATCTCACGGGATGCACCGATTAGATTTTCTTCTCATTATTTGCAACAAAAAACCAACAATTGGTTTTTAATATATAAGGTATTTATTAGAAGATTTTCTTTCAAAATTTTGAATAAATGAATGATAACGTGAGCAATGCATGTCAATTCACCCACAAATTGAAGACAACTTATTTCTTTGGGGAAAAGTACCAAAAAAATATTTTAAAATGTCCACATTAGTGCTAGCATCCACAACAGCAATTTTCGACCTAAATTGGTTGAATAGACTACATTAGTATCATTGTAAAAACGTTTAGGACTAATTAACCACCCATTGCGGTGGCTTCGCTAGATAATGCCCCGTTGATCCTTGCCCTCAAGGTGAGGGGTTCGAAACCCAGGGGAGACGCTTGGTGCCTTAACCGCCTACACAGGGTGGTGGTTCCCTCGTGCGGCCCCAGGGTTTGCCTGCCGGCTGCCAGCTGTATGGTTTTCCCTAGTTATAAAAAAAAAGTTTAGGATTAATTAGTACAAATATAAAAAGGGTTAGGATTGAATTTGGCATCAATGTAATATGTTTATGCCTTTTTTGGTACATTTCCCTATTTCTTTGTGGTACATTACAAACGTGGAACAAGTGGTGGATGGGTTTAAGAAATTGATCAGAAGACTAAATTGTTTTGTGCAAAATGACATTACCAAACACTGGATGCTCCAATTGAAACATGACTTGAATGACCACGAAGTTTGAGGAGCATGAAATGGATGGATAGATATTGATAATTAACAAGTTTGAAGAGTTAAGGGGCAAAAGGTGAGATATAATTCAAATGAAGAGTAAGTGTGATAATTTTAAAGAAGAATACAAGAAATGGAAGCAATTACTTCACAAGGTTACAAGACTAGGATGGGATCTAAGGAAGAAAATGACTAATATGAAGGATGAATGGCGAGAGAGGAAAATTTAAGCCTTTATCACTTCTTATGTTACCCTTTTTTAAGTTTATCTTTTATGATGCATAAGATACAACCGATGAAAATGTTCCATTATAACGTGCCAATCTTAAGTTTAGGAGAAAGTCATACATTAGGATCTTGAAGTTTTGTTAGATAGAATGTTCGGAGATACACTGTTGTCGTTGGAAGTATCAAATATCATTCTACACAAGGTCTATGGTGTAGAATCTGCTTATGATAATTTAGAATGTAAATTGTCCAACCAATTGAAGGTAAGAGCAATAGAAGAGTGGTGTAGAGTTTATAGAGGCAATTCAAGGAAAAAAAATAAAAGAAATTAATTGAAGTAGCTCCATTGAGTTCAAGACCGCCATCAATACTTGACTTGTCAAACTACTTGAGTTGAAGCTAGTATGAGTCATGCCTTGACTATGACTATTTTGGATGGTATGCTTCCATTGCCTATAATATGAGAGAGAGAGAGGAGCCAAAAAAGAAAGAAAATGATTGCTTTATGGGTCAAGACTTTCTCAGTTCTTTACAAAATAAAGTAAGCCTTTTTTTATGGTCATTCGATTGAGCCGTTATTCACGGTACTTGCCATTTCAAAAGCATATAGGCTTATCGGGATTAAAAATATCATCATCATGCACCCTCACCTAAGGCGGCATCCTTAAGTTACTTTAAACAAATGACTTCTTGATTCTTGAGTACCAAGTTCTTCTTGCTACTGGAAAGTTCTTGACAATATCAAACTATGATCATCAATCAGTCCCAAAAAGTATGTAGAAAAATAGTACGTTAAGTCATCTCAAAGAAAACTTCTTTTGGATTGTAATAAATGATATCAAAATAGTATTTCTCACAGAGCAAATGTAGTGGACATTAATACAAAATATGTAAACGCCTAACTTTAGTTTTGACTACACATGAATCAGCCGTGTTTCGATGGTGATGCAAGACAGCTTCCAGATCTGTGGAGTCCACACTTCAAAGATGAAAAAGCTCTATTTTCTCGAAATGCTTTCCAATGGAAAAAAACATCGGCTAATTAACAAAACATTATCCTGGTTTAAATGGACCGACCAACAACAACCCTTTATCGACACAAGCAATGAGAGAGAGAGAGAGAGAAGAGAGAGAGAGAGAGAGAGAGAGAGAGAGAGCACTATCCGAAAGTAGTGGAGACATTCGGAGGGAAGGCCGTGTTCGTGGGGTGTGGCGAAACACGATCGATCTGGAAGCTGCTAATTCGACGGCTTGAATCGACGTCTCCTCCCCAAATTTGAATAATTTATGATAAAGGGTATAATTACCCACAACGGTTATTATTTAATCCGACAGGTTATCTATATGTTATGTATGGTGGCAGTTGAAATTGAGAGAATACTTGCTCTTACACTTGTCATAGGGTGAGCCAAATGTCTCTTGTATGATCAATTGACTAAAAAGATCACATTAATTTCGTGCAAAAATTTATGAATAAATTGGCATAGTTAAAAAGTTTAATATTAAACTGGTTTTTGTACAATAGATTTAAAACTGGTTAGGTAATTTTTTCCAAGTCATGAGGTGATCTTATTAGCAAAAATAATAATAAATAAAAGTACAAAGAAGTCATGTGAATTGCTTTGACTTCATTTGAGTTAAGTGCTCATGTAATGATTTGGCATAGCCAATATATGACATCACATGTCAATTGTAATTAATTTTGTGCAATATTTGTCAAATTATCTAACATTGCTTACCTTCTTTATGTACATACTCAAACTTCGATCTCCAGAGACGTATATTCGGCAATATTTATGCGCGGGGTGTGCGGAGGTTGTAATATAGTCTTTATATACAAGTGATTATTTGTTGGCGGACGGACGAAGAAAAACCTTGAGCTTTGGTGGCAATTTAACGCTCAAATACACTTCCAAAAATATTGTGTCTTGTCCATTTGTTGTTTGTCCATACCATCTTGACATTGATTTTAATTGATGTTGATTAGTCTATTGTTAGAAAATTAGAATATTGTGTATTAGGAAAATTTCTTAGTATATTTTTCCACATTATGTATATTTTCTTCCTAAGATAGTTTTGCTTCTAAGTATTATAAACAGGAACCAGATTATACATCATTAATTAGTGAAAAGCAATGCACAATACACTTATCCTCCAATTTTTCGTCGGAAATGATCTTCTTACAATCCGGGTGTTGTAACTTGGAGAAGGCTTCAAGGTGAACGGTCGGCGTCTTCGGGTTTGATGTAATATTACTCCACTTAAATATTCAAGCTTTAATGATGTCTTTTGATTGAACTTTTTTAACACGTAACATAGAGCTGGGTTTTATGAAGTCACCAACACATAACCATGGTGAAGAGTTAGGCCTATTTCGCCCGTTCTTCAAATGCCATGTGTTGCTTCTAATTTAACTTGCAACATGCTCATATTTCAGGTGTTGCTTTTAACTCAACTTGCATCATACTCAAACTTCACGTATATTCGGCTTGTAATATAGTCTTTATATACAAGTGATATTTGTTGAAAATACTGTTGCCATCTTGACATTGATTTTAATTGATGTTGATTAGTCTATTGTTAGAAAATTAGAATATTGTGTATTAGGAAAATTTCTTTTCCACATTATGTATATTTTTCTTCCTAAGATAGTTTTGCTTCTAAGTATTATAAACAGGAACCAGATTATACATCATTAATTAGTTACACTTATCCTCCAATTTTTCACTCAAATTTCTGACAATATTCTTCCACTTATAAGCTCATCCTTTTGAGTCAAACAGTATGTCAATTAACCAATGTCATTTCTTTACAAGTCACTCAATGTAGAAGTAACTCAGTTTGTCGGTCGTCGAATTGTGAATTGCAATTTACGAGGATGTCCAAGCATTTAATAACCTCCAAAGGGAGATCTTTTGTCCATGGCTCAAGGGTTTATTTTTTATTTTTTCAATTTGGTTAGGAAATTGATATAAATTCGATTTCTAAATTGACGCTATTTTTTCAATATGGCCTAAAAAAGCTTGATTAGTGCAATCAAACCCTCGAACTTGTTTGACTTTGTGAATCTAAGTCTGTTGGCTCTCTCTCAATTTAGATGAGATTAACTTGTCATGAACTTGCTCAAGAAAACAAAAACTTAGGTGAGATTACAAAAAAAAAAAAAAAAAAAAAAAAAAAAAACAACCACTGTAGCATGAAAGAGAATTGCTGCTCCACATTAAATCTTAATCCTTAAGGTGGCAAACACCATAAATTTTGCCACCGAAAAATTTTGCTGGATAAGGTTAAACGGGCCCCACTTGAATTAAAGCAAATACACGATGAACGTAGGACTTTCCAAACTTCCGAAATAAACCGTAACGGTTCACCTGCCGACACGACCGCCTTTCCTTGTCCTCTTGCTCGACCTCTCTTCATATCGTCTAATTTTCCAGGGAAAATCGCAGAGAAAGTGAAACCCCCTTTAACCCTTCGATCGTGGGCGGTGGTCCCTGATCCCAGAAACGCGTGAGGATTCGATTTGCCGTTCTTGACCGTCGGAAATAGTCGAAACCTGACCCGGGTTTGAGAGTGACGGTTTAATTTAAACTGTTCTTACCTGCTTATTGACTCTCTTTTCTCTGTATGGTTATTCTAATGTGTCTTTCTTATGCGGTTATGCTTTAAGGTGAAAAGAGTAGATGCCTTCCCGTGCAAGGATTTGAAATCTAGAGGGTGCGAAAAAAAGGCGGTGATTTCGATTTCTCTTTTAATTATGTGATATTTTGGTGTGGTATCGCTAATTCCATCGTGTAATTATCCTTTCGAAGGTGTAAATGTCATTCTTATCTTGAATCAAATGGACAATATTGACCATCAAAATATACATTCACAAGAGGAACTCATAGAACTCTGACACGCGATTAGCCATAATTTTTTATTTGGAGAATCCTTACCCTCTTCTTATCTTGTCTTACGTGAATTGCTCGGATATGCTCTTCTTGCATCAAGAATTTCAGAAAACGTTTCATTCTTTTCTTTTACTCCAACAATAAGAGTGGCATACTAGGAGCTTTCGAGCGCTCTATTTGTGTACGATAATCCTTTGGCCTCTCGTGCGATATAACTATTGAAATACACAAGTCGATTACTATCTAGCCAAATGATTCATTATGGAAGAATGGAGATCTTCGCCCCACTCGGCGCCTCTAATCATGGACATATATTAGTCATTTACTCATAGACACTCTCTTAAACAATGACTTGAATCGACCAGACCGACGGGTAGAGGTGATTAGGTGACAGTTGAAGCCGTTTTTCCAAAAGTAAAAATTGGGAAAGAGTGTAAGACAAGCCGTCAGATGAGCACCGGCCAGATCTTAGGCTGTTGCCAAATGGCATAATCCTAGGTCGAAAGGATCTTTCTTGTTGTGACAAAGACCAACCGGTGTATTCCCATGCGCGGAATTTGAACCACCATCGTAAGTTGCAATGAGATTGGGCCACATTGATTCATGGCCTTTTACATTTCATGGGCTTTATGACAAAGCTGGGCTTGAGTTTGATGTCACTTCTTTGGGTTACTCTCTGTTCCATTCCTCGACCTAGACGATGAAAAGTTGCATTCTTAAATAGCGAACGAGATTATGTTTGTCTATCTTGAAAAAATAACGGTAAATGGTAGTTGCAAACAAGGTTAGGCATGTCAAGTGGGTGGATTGAGTCGGTAGATTGACTAAATTATCCCATTTTCTTACAATAGAATTTTGGGGACACACTTGACCTGATTTGAATTCAACCAATAATCGATCTGACATGCACGCTAACTCTCAATAAATTTTCTCCTTAAATAGTTGTCTTTCAAGTATACTAGTTTTGCTGAGTCAGTGAGGGGGCTGGAGTGTTCGTTCTGGTCATGAAGTGAGGTAAGATTTCATTAGTGCCACACTAATGGAGAAGAACACTTTGCGTGAATGAGTTCGGGGTTCAAATCATGGATGGAGGCATGAATGTGACAGTAAGGTGAAGGTTGGTGGATCTTGCTTGGTGTGGACCAATGCTCTCGCTAAAATCAATTGAATAATTAATAAGAAACCAAGTTGTGATCGATATAGCTTAGGAAAAGTCCATGCAAAGCGTAAGCATCACATTGCAAGAGGTTATTTGTGCCTGCTTGGCAATCTATTAAACTCCCTTGAGTTCACTCCTCGAGGGTCACGCCAATCCGTTTTAATCCATAAGGACTTATTTATATTTGTATTGACTTGTAGTCGACCCAATCCATTAAACCCATACTTGTCCAATTAACGCATCTGAACTCCTTCACTAAATTAATTGGCATGTGTTTTATGCTAAGTTTGCAAGACTAAGTTTAATGAATTTTTTCAGTTAATCAAATTGGCATTTGCTTTATATTCTTGGAAATACCAATTCATTTTTAAAAAATAATCCTGGAGTTTCGCCCTACATATTACTTCAATTTGAGATATATCTGCAATTAAGATAAATAAATTGATTAGCAGTTTATAAAATTTTTTAACAAATAGAAAATAGAAAATTTTGTTTTCAGTCAAATTCGTCTCATGTTATTCTTCCCTTCTTGGAGGGATAACAAACGGACCCCAGTTTCAGTCTATTCCAGACCCACTTTAGCTAAAAATTAGGTGGGCTTTAATTTCTTAATCCATTCAGACTTGTAATAAAGAATTCCGGAAATCCATGTACCACCCGACTCATTAAAAATAAGTTAAGAAGTGGGCCTACAACCCATATTGCCATCTCTATATAAGACCAACTTTTCCACCTTGGATAAATCTATTAAAAAGACGAGAAAATGAAAGAATATAGAAAATTCTGTTTCTAATTCCAAAAAGCTTAGTATTAAGAAAAAAATAAATTTGATGACATGTTTTTGACCTTTATAGATGAATGAGAAAATCACATGAAAGGATCTTATGATGTTGTGTAGAAGTACAAGACTTTATTAATTAACTAGTTGGCAAATCTCGCGTGATGCACAGATTAGATTTTCTCCTCAACAATTGATTTTTTTTAGTATATTGAGTGTGCATAATCCTGCCAAATCCTAAATCTGGTTAATCTACTTTAAAATATTCAAATGTTTAAAAGCCAAATTAGGGTTGTTGGTAATCGATGTAAATCGATTTTTTAATGTTTGCATGATGCTCTTATTATCTTAGGGAAATGGCATCCTGATTTTACACCAGATAAGGGGTGTTATGGAAATTAAAACATTCTCTTTCAAAATTTTAAGAAGGTGAATGAAAATTGATTAAGTGCATGCTCATTCATCCGCAAATTAGAGACAAAAGTTATGTTATTATGATGTTATAGATAAAAGTATTGGATTTCTGCTGCGTACTCCCAACATTTCTTGAATGGATTCAGAGACTAATCTTTTAATGCGTAAATTGACCTTACCAGATATCAGATGCTCCGATTGAAAGATACCGCTCAAATCACATCCCACTGATCGTTTGAGAGTATAGGATCATAAACAGGAACGGGTTGTGAGCGGGGGGTGGCACAAGGCAAGTGTCATGAATGCAACGAGAAGTCGATGCAAACACTAGGAAAGAGACATCAAAGATTGATGGTGCAAGTTGCCTTCTGTGTGGCCATCGTGCCGTTCATATTTTCCAATCATAAAGTAGGAGAACAGCAGAAAGAAGACAAATCGAAGCACAGGCAGATAGATCGATTGGTCTGTACAGTCAGCCCAAGTTGGTAACGAAAATGGGGTCTCCTCCTGGTTTCTTGCTTTCAATCTTTCAAGAAGTGACGGATAAACCAATGCCATTGCACTGCTCTCTCTCTCTCTCTCTCTAACCGGCACGTCAAGAAAGCTGGCAAGCACGGACCAAAACCTTTTGTTCTCTCCACTTTGGTTGGGGACACCACCTTTATCCCCGTGCGGGGAGCAGATGAGGATGATCTTGTCTACGGGCCACCAGGAAGATTCTCAAAAATCCTCTCGTCAGCAGACGGGACGGTCGGGCTTAAAGACGAGGAGCAGCTGGACCTCCATGCGCATGGGACAAAGATTAAAGAACCTCATAGCTGCCGCTTACTTACCACATTATCACTAAACGGGTCGAGTTCAAGACAGTGTCAAAGATACCTTGTGATAAATGTTGACGGTCCAGCATACCTTTGTAGACCAGCTTCTGACTGCTAATCTGCCGTTGTGATTATCCGCCAAAATCCGGCATTCAATTCAATGTACTTTGATATATTCTTTTGGTTTCGACCTCGAGAGCTTCCAAAGCACGTTAATCATGTCCCTCTTGTCTCTTTCCTCCGTGGGCCTTCCCTTTGAAAGCAATGCCGACGGAATCGAACATCCCCAAAAGACGAGCTTTGCGCATCCCGTCTGTACATTCTCTTCCACTTGTCTATTCCCAGAACAATACAAAAACATGTGCAAGAAAACAAGTTTATCTTCACATGGATCAGAACCATCTATCATGAAGACTATAATCTCATCCTCCTATCATTTGTCTGGTGTTCATGACATTACATTTCTTGCTGTGAAGCTTATGGCCAACTTAGGCAGTTGAACTTCCCAACACGAATTTTGCTTCTACAAACTGAAGAAAAATGGAGAAGAAGAACCTAGTAGAATTGGTATTATTGTGCGTTATCTTAGTTTTTGAGGGCCACTGCGCTCAAAGGGCACTCTGTACTAGTGTGACTTATGATGGTAGGGCACTGGTCATTGATGGAAAGAGGAGGATTTTGCAGTCTGGCTCAATCCATTACCCGCGAGCCATGCCTGAGGTAGGTCTTCAGTTCGGTTCTTGTTTTCTGAATGATCATATTACTGATTTGGTAATGTTAGGTATTGTTCATCGCATTGCATGATTGTGAGTCATGATGTGCAATTTTAGGTATGGCCTGAGCTTATTAGGAAAGCAAAGGAAGGGGGGCTCGATGTGATTGAGACCTATGTTTTCTGGAACTATCATGAGCCTGTGAAAGGACAGGTATGGAAAGGACAGGTGACGGCATCACGGGAAGTTGATCCATCGTATTTTGCTCTTGAGCTGCAGCGAAATTACTACTGTTTGCAGTTATTTCTTGTGGTACAGGTTGACGGCAAAATTGTCTTGAGCTGCAGAATTTCGAATGTTTTGGTATTTTGGGATACTAACTGTTGATCCATCGACTCTGTGAACTACGCACGAAACCGGTGTGTTTTACTCTTGAGCTGCAGAATTTCGAATGGTTAAGGCAGATGATAATGAAATTCTCTGCCTTTACCTAACCAATTGGAGCAAGACTTTTCTCTCCCTATTGTCATAAATCAAATTGCTATTTGTTTGTCTTCTTAATACATCCTTCATTTTCCTTTTTCAGTATTACTTTGAAGGAAGATTTGACCTCGTTCAGTTTGTTAAGGTGGTTCACGAAGCCGGTCTCTTTGTCCATCTGAGAATCGGTCCTTATGCTTGTGCTGAGTGGAATTACGGGTCTGTTCTGCTTAAGCTCCTCTCATCTTTTTCTGGAACATGTGATGGCTTTATCTCATTTGGTTGCTCTCGGAAGTGCCTTACGGATGATCTTGTGATGTTTTCTTGAATTCTCGAGACAGGGGCTTCCCGATGTGGCTACACTTCATTCCAGGAATTCAATTCCGCACTAATAATGCACCTTTCAAGGTGAATTTGTGCTTCGACTGTAGTTGAGTTTGCCACATTTAGTACTTGGGATGATCGAGCGTTTCATACTCTGGCTTTCAGTCCTGACCCCGTCTGGTTGAATTGTTAAATATAGACTGAAATGGAGCTTTTTCTCGGCAAAATAGTTGGATTGATGAAGGAGGAGAATCTCTTTGCTACCCAAGGCGGACCCATCATTCTTGCACAGGTGAGCAATGAGTGTACTCTGAGTGGTATTCGCATACTCATTGAATAAATCATATTGCGACTTCAGGTTCAGATGAATTCGTTGGACTCTGTTCGTTTTGGTGAACCTTTGCTAACTAACCTTCAGTAATCCACCAGTATGACTTAACTCTTTCAACTTAGGTCAATGCAAGGTGCTTGTAAAATTCTGCACTAATTTTGTAAAACACGACACAGGAAATCGCGAGGGTCTCGCGTTTCTTCCAAAATCTTTCTTCTCGCTCACCAGAATATCTTTCATTCTGCTTTATCCTATGCCCTTCGTGAAAGAGTATCAATAATGCTCGCACGACTGCTGTATTTAAGTGCATTTTCCACCAAAAATTTGTGTACTTGATATACTTCACATGCTGCGACAGGTAGAGAATGAATACGCGAATGTCGAATGGGCATACGGAGTCGGTGGACCATTATATATCCAATGGGCGGCAGAAACTGCTGTTAACATGAATACGTCCGTACCCTGGGTGATGTGCGCGCAAAGCGACGCACCGGATCCAATTGTAAGCTTTCATTTTTCTGACGTGGTTGTTTACTAGCTACAACTTACAAAAGATTTCTGGTTCGGAGCAACTTAAAGCTCTTCTTTCCATGACAATTTATGTTGGTTTTAAGAGTTCATTAATCTTTTTAATCAGCGCAGATCAACACCTGCAATGGATTTTACTGCGACCAGTTCACTCCGAACTCTCCTTCCAAACCCAAAATGTGGACGGAGAACTATGTCGGATGGTAATTGTTTGTGGCATAACTTCATTAAACCAGAGGCCCATAGCATAATAAATTTCTGGATTCGGTAAATTTGCTTTGTCTTTCTTGATCCTTTTGCAGGTTTCTCGCATTCGGCTACCCAATTCCATATCGACCGGTTGAGGACCTTGCTTTCGCGGTGGCGCGCTTTTTCGAACACGGTGGTACTTTTCAGAACTATTACATGGTGAGCTATTGCATCAATAAGCTTTGTTCGTTTATCAGACATTTCAACCCACGATTTTATGTATGCAACCTTCACGCGACTATTCTAAGGGCTGATTCTTTGGCAGTATTTTGGAGGAAGCAACTTCGGGCGAACCGCTGGTGGGCCTTTGATTGCGACAAGTTATGATTACGATGCTCCTTTGGATGAATATGGTTAGACATTTCATAGTATCAATCATTCACACGTCGTCGACTCATGGTCAAATCATGGAATTTTTGTGACATTTCCTTGAAGTATATCACGTGGATGTGTCTTACAACCGAAACTGAATGCAGGTTTTATCAGGCAGCCAAAGTGGGGGCACCTCCGCGACCTGCACAAGGCAATAAAACTATGTGAAGATCATTTGGTCAGTTCTGAGCCGACCCATGTGCAACTTGGCTCTAAATTAGAGGTGAGAATACAATAGCCCGGCTTCAATTTGGCAGGACAGAAAAGATTGCAAAGCATGAGGGACGTAATTTAGTTTCGTTGATGCAGCCAAAGATCAAATGGCATAAGGTCCTGCTATTTATCAGTTGCACTCAGGAAGCTCTGGCACATTTTGAAAGCTTGGCCCAACTTAATTATGGGCAACTTTTGTGTTAGGATCAATAATCCTTAGATGACTCTCGTTTTAGAAATTGCCTTTGCATATTCCTTGTGATCCCTGAGCCTAACCTATCAGTAATTTCATTGCCTCCAAAGAGCCTTTTACTGTCTTGGCCTGAACTAAAAAGAAAACACTTTTCTCCAGGCTCACGTCTACTACAAGTCTTCAAATGACTGTGCAGCTTTTCTTGCGAATTATGACAGCAGTCAAGATGCTACGGTCCAATTTAACGGGAACTCGCACTTTCTTCCCGCTTGGTCTGTGAGCATCCTTCCAGATTGCAAAACCGTCATCTATAACACTGCAAAGGTACAGATACTTTCCCACTTAATGTGAATCCAATAGTTTAAGTTTTGATTGACACTCTTATCTTCCGTCTGCATAGTTTCTAAATCTACTGGCCTTATACAGATTAAGACAAGTTTATGAAACTGGAGACAAAAGCAAGCATGATTCTTTGACCAGTCGACTAGTTTAGATTCTTAATCTTTTGTTTTTCTCCACTTACTTATCTGGTTTGCCCATTTTGGGCTGGTTGAAATCCTTTAGCTGACATATCTCCCTGAGCATCATCATGTCGTTTACAACTGGTAACAATTGCAGGTTGTTTCACAGAGGACTGTTGCTGATAACTCATTTGCAAGCGCAACCACTGCACGTGCGACTTTTATCGCACCATCGTCCTGGAGTTGGTATAAAGAACATGCTGGTATCTGGGGCAACAATTCTTTTACTAGCCCGGGCTTATTGGAGCATATAAATACAACAAAAGATACTAGTGACTTCCTGTGGTACACGACCAGGTAAGGCGCTTCATCCATGGATTATGTCCTGATTTTTGCAAACCATCCAATTTAGTTCTAGACCTTCCAATTCAATACAAGTCAAGTTTAGGCAATTATAAAATTGGGGTATGTTACCAGTTTGAAGGAAGACTTTTGCTGTCTCCCTAGAGAGTTGCATCCTATTCTGTTGTGTCCATAATTCTTCCTACTAAACCGATATTCCGTGAATATTTCGTCATGACTGTTCGATTATTGCTGCATTTGCCATCTGATGCTTCTCTGCAATGGTGGCAGTATTTATGTAGAGGAGAATGACGCATCAATTCAAGAGAATGAGGTTCTTTTGTCTCTTGTGAGTTTGGGGCATGCGGCTCTTGTTTTCATTAACAAACAAGTCATCGGTGAGTACTTTCTCAAAATCATACTTGGCACTTAGCTGTATATAAATTTGGCTGTTCTGAGTCCGAAGTGTATACTTAAACCAAAGGCAGTGATGTTCAGCAAAAAGTTGGTGTCTTTACTCAATCTTGTAGCTCGAGGAGCCACCATCTATTTCAGAGCTTGATACACGTGGAATTTGCTAAGAATTGGCATTACATGCCACACCTATTCATTGATGCTTGAAATTCTTGTTGGGTAAGTGAAAATGCCTGGGAGATTAACTAAACATCAGAGAACTCCTCTTGCCTTGTAGTTTTTCTCCATGAAAACTACTGTCTATCTAGGTAGGCAAAAAATTGCAGTCTTGATTTTACACTATGATCTTGATGCAATGTGCATCGCCTTTTAGCTTTGGACTTTTTCTTCTGATGCATGCTTCTAATTAACCTTGCCATCTGTCTGTCTAGCTCCTTAATCACGTCGACTGAGGCATGAAGCTTTCTTGTGTCTAGTAAAACTCACCCATTGTGCGTCTGGCATGTTCCAGGATTCGGATGTGGTAACCACGACAATGCAAATTTCTCGATGGCTCAGAAAATCAATCTTAACCCAGGAAATAATACACTGGATGTGCTGAGTATGATGGTGGGTCTACAGGTAAAAGAACAATCTCGACTAAAATCATAGCGCGTCCAAAATCGGTCCATTATAAAGCTTTGCCAAAAACCGCTGGCATTTTAATTGTATTATCAATTCACAATGGATAAGTAAAGTTGTAAGTTCCTTTTAAGGTGTCTCTTCTCTTTATCTTTTGCACATTGTTCACCAGAACTACGGGCCTTGGTTCGACATTCAAGGAGCAGGGCCTATCTCTGTCATCGTCGATGAACTTGGAAATGGTAAAACCGATCTCTCTGATGGTGAATGGACCTATCAGGTGAGATATTTCACCTCCTAAAACCGATGGTTTTGCATGCTGAGCATGCTGATAAGATTTCCCTTCCAAAGT
The DNA here is from genome assembly GCF_016545825.1 of Eucalyptus grandis. Classification (NCBI taxonomy): domain Eukaryota; kingdom Viridiplantae; phylum Streptophyta; class Magnoliopsida; order Myrtales; family Myrtaceae; genus Eucalyptus; species Eucalyptus grandis. The sequence continues at coordinate 13,308,311 of NC_052615.1, read as the reverse complement.
TGGATATATTCTCATTTATTTTCAGCAGCATATCATGCTCTTCATTATAGAAGTTGGCTAACCAGATTTTTTGTCTGTTTTCAGGTGGGGCTTGAAGGCGAATATCTCGGATTAGATAGAGTAAGCATGGCAAATAGTTCGCTATGGACAAAGAGCGAGCTTGTGCCGGTTAACGAGAGCTTAATCTGGTATAAGGTCTGTACAATTCATATTAGCTCTTTGTTTTCCAATTCACATAATGATTCACACATTGAGGACTGCTTCAATAAAGATTGGAGCTAGTTTTGTTCAACTCTTGCCGTTTGTCTTCAGGTGATGTTTTTGGCTCCTGAAGGAACTGGCCCGTTAGCGTTGAACCTTGCTAGCATGGGGAAGGGACAAGCTTGGGTGAATGGGCAGAGCGTAGGGCGGTACTGGCCCGCCTATCTCTCGCCGTCAAGCGGCTGCACTGACAACTGCGACTACAGAGGGAGTTATGACGCATCCAAATGTCAAAAGGATTGTGGCAGGCCTGCCCAAACACTGTGAGATCTTTCCCATATTACCATTTGTTTCATCTGCATATGTTGGTCTGATACTCTGATGGTTTCTCTCTCTCGCTCACTCCAAAGGCCGATTTCGTTGTGTGACACCAAGGTACCATGTCCCGCGCTCTTGGATAATTCCAGGAGAGAATCTCTTAGTTCTTCACGAAGAGATTGGAGGAGATCCTTCAAAAGTTTCCGTGGTAACACGCACGGGCCAAGAATTATGCGCAGTGATATCCCAAGCAGATCCTGCTCCAGTCGATTCTTGGAAACCGAATACAGAGCTCATGCCGGATGGCCCTCAAGTTCGACTCTCTTGTGACGCTGGGTGGCGCATTACTTCAATCCGCTTTGCTAGCTTCGGGAATCCTCAAGGAAGCTGTGGTGCATTTGCACCAGGAGCTTGTCACTCTGAGGTAGCTTCACTTATAGAGCAGGTATCTCATTGCTTCTCTTCTATCAGAACAAGCGAATTGTCATAATTCAAACCGAAGGTCATAAGCACGGCATGTACAGATACGTGTACAGGAGTTGATAGTTGATTTTTGTCGACAGGCTTGTATCGGTCAGGAGGCATGCTCAATACCTGTAACGGCAAATACACTTGGCGACCCGTGCCCATCGGTCATTAAGAGTTTGGCCGTTGAAGCTCTATGCAACTAACGGTACAGTTCATATAGATTAACTTCTTGGCTTGCCTTGTTTCTAGGCTCTCTCTATTTGCCGTCCAAAGGGCATTTATCTCGTAAGTAAGAGCAAGAACAAGGCTTTCAGTCTATTTCAGTTGTCTCTGCCATTTGATTTGTAAAAGGTACTATATGCATTGTGCTCATTCACATAAAGAGCGACCCTCTCACGCAACTTAACTAGACAAGACAATACAAGTCCACAACATCATGTGACAAGTAGAATCTTCCCGACATCCTTGCTGCTTTCCATGAGCTGGTGGCCCTCTGCTGCTTCGGCTAGAGGAAGATACTTGTTAACCATGGGCTTCACTTTGCCTTGCTCGATCACCGGCCAAACTATCTTCTCTAGATCACTTGCCATGGCAGCTTTATTCTCTGTGCTCCTGTCACGCAAGCCTGCCGCTGCATACACAAATACGTAAGTTTACAATGATTCTGCAAAAATAACATTGCCGATATCACCATTCGGCCTGCTCAATTCAAAAGCATGAAGTGCACAAGTTTCTTAAAGTAATGGTTTCTACGGCACTGACTGTATCAGAAGAATCCTCGACCAATCCAAGTATTCAACTGCCAACCACATCAAACTTAAGAACCTACAAAATGCATTTAGCGACTTGCATAGTGAGGCGTCTGGCCGGAAGACCTTTCAGATCCACTTGCGTCACCGAGTGTTGACGATTAATAGCCTCCAGTCAATAACTTTAGGTTTTCCTGGGGATATCCAACCGCATCTCAATAGGTAATTTTGATTATTGTAGATCCTGTGGTCCTGTTCACCACGGTACCTTCAAGTCTGTTCACATTCTTCTAGACTTGTTCATACTTAGGTTCATCTAGTCTTCACGTATCCTTTTCCTCTGTACATATAATTCCTTTAGAAGTGGATATCACCTAATATTTAAACAATATTTGTATGTATCAAAATCTTACGTTATCATGGATTGTTTTGTCACCTTCAAATATTTTAGGAGGTTTTTTCAACGATCTCCCTCATTTGATGATGACAAAACTTTTTATATAGATGCAATAATTAATTTGAAAAGATTTGTGCAAAAACAATTAAAATTGCTTGCAACATTTAAAACTTATAGAGTGCGTATTATTGACATCTAAATTTTGGCAGCCTAATCATTCATTTATTGCATAGAAAATTAAGGATTAATTTTTAACTCCTGAACAAAAATATCAAAATTAACTTGCATGGCATATAGCTTAGGAGCATTTATTATTTAATTTATATATTTCAATTAATTGCATTAGCATCAGATTGGTGGTGGACAGTTTCGAGCTTTAAATTCAATAAATTGAGCCCACGAAAGGAGGGAAAATTCGGCTAAGCTCAAGGGAGGTAGTGGCCGAAATTCATAGGCTTGAAGGGCTTTAATTGGCCCAATTTGAACTCAATTTAGCCCAATGAGAGTTTGATCAAGGGCAATCCTTAGGTTATTAGAGCCCATCACATTAGAAAAGGGTTAAGTCCAAGATATTAAAGTTAACCTAGGTTTGCATTATAAATACACGTGAAAGGGAGTCCCCACCTGAGCTGCCTGAGTTGCTGTTGCTGCACCATCTTTGCCGCATCACCCTTAGTAGCGACGACAGCTCTCTGCTGTGGTCTTGTTAACACTGAAAATGGTTCAATGGGCCATGGGTAAAAAGTAAGGCCCAATACATTTGAGATTTGTAAAGGGAGCCCCTAAAGGTTCAAGGGAGGTTGCTATCGTAGGTACCGATGAATCGACACCGATTATCACTCGGGAACAGACAAATAAGAGTAAAGGCAGTTATTCAAGCATTTGATACTGATGGCTTCGTGGGTAAGGCAATGCGATTGTGGATGTAGTGCCAAAGATTCCGAGATATTTGAAATTAAAGTGATAACTGCTAGAATACAGTTATTCACAATGCTAGACTATTTATAGCCAAGAAAACATCATTGTAAGGGATCACACATTCGCACAACAAGCCTCAATATACTCAGTTTTGGCTATTTTTACTTATCCTTGTTTCGCATCTACTTTCAATTGCTTTAAATTTATCCTTTAGATAAGATCAAGGAGACTTAGTGCTTAAGCTAACTTGTAATTGGCCAATTTTTTAATCACATGGATTAATGATGTAGCTCATCCAATGGCTTATATTGATCTCTTGATGAACGGCCAAGATTGCGTCTCTTTTTGAATTAAAAATTGAACCAAGAATATTTTGGTAATTTTGCACAAAAGGAGGTAATTTTGTAATTTTAGCAAACTAAAGATATGGGAGGGGCGGCCATGAGGCCAGCTACCTCAAGGTGGTTGTTGGCTACCAAAGGCTCATCGGAAAATGGCTAAATTGGCCGTTTTCCTGCCGGAGGCCAGTCGAGTCAGTTGGACCGGTTCAAACTGGTTTTGACGGGTTTGGTTGATCGGTTCTTGACTAAATTTTATGCAATTTAGTCCTTGAGGGACCTAATTGTAAAGAATTCTTGCTCAATTGGGAGAGAAATAGGCTAATTTGAGAAGAAATGGTCCAAATTGGTTGATTACACCAATCAAATCTTGTAAAAATATCTCAATTGATTTTAATTGGCTTAATCACCTCAAGAATATTGATAATCATGTTTAAATTCAATGGGTGTACAAATTTGGAATTCCTAGTCAATTAGTGCCATTCGTGCAATTTCCGTTCTCAAAAACCAAATTTTGACACAACAAATTATCAATTGATCCAATTAACTATACTCATGATGGCTTAATGCATTCAAATTGACATTAAAATGATGGTACGGACTTTATGTCAAAAATAAATTGAGAGTCTATGATGCAATTGAACCTTAATCTATCAAATTAAATCTCAATCTAGAATGGGTATGGGTCAACTCGAATTATATCAATTGAAGTTCATTAGTTTGACTTTCCAAAGTTCAAGAAAACCAAATCTATCAGATTGGAAAGTTCCCAAGTGAATTTACCAAAATTAACCTCTGATTTGAATTCAGCTTAAGAAAATGAGTAGATTTAGGATGTTACCCCTTAAACCATGAAGAATTGATCGGGACCTCAAATTAGGGTTGAAAACAACAATTTTAATCTTGAGATGCCAAATCATAAAATTGGTCGAATGAGTGAATGTGAGATAACCTCTATCTCAAATGTTGTGAAGAAAGCAAAACTAAAATATGACTAGAATGAAAATAATTTTTTTGGCCGACTTTGATACCAAAATAGAAAAATTCGAAAAATGAGGTTCTTAATTGATTTTGGCAAAATTTTCAATGCCAAAGCCAAATTGGAACTAAAATGAGATGATTTTTGAGTTTTTACATTTCTCAATTTTTTTGGTCAAAGTTAAGTATTTAGTGACTTATCACTAAAATATTTATTTTATGATAAAAACTTTGAATTTTTTGAAAAATATTGTGGCCAAAGTGAAATTAGGACCAATTGGTAACTTTTTACACAAAAAGTCAAGTTTTGACTCGAGTTGACTTTTTTGTCAAATCATAGACTAAAAAAAGTCAACTCAAAAGTCAACTTTTGACTTTTTGACTTTTTTTTTTTTTTTTTTTTTGTATAATGGAAATAATTAAGAAATCAACATAAATGATGAACTAATAAAAAATAAATGAAAAACAACACTTTTGATCGAGAAAATGGTTCTGTCATGATCGGAAAACCTAATCTCGGCATTTTACTTTTATTGATGCATTGATTAAAAATCAGGTGTTAACAAAGAAAATCTTAAATTAATGTTAGCTGATTCTTGAAAATGGTCCCGAGTGTGCTAATTTTTTATAGTGGCAAGTCAGTTGGACTTGTGAAGGAAATTCCTCTCAACTTGAGATTATCTTTAGGGATGATCCAACCTAAATTTCTGCAAAAAAAAGCCTGATTGTTTTTCTATGCCTAGTTAGCATCTTTCACTCATTACCTTCTCCATTATCTTTGTAAAATAAATCCTTACACACATATTCTCACAAAGACGTGTGATTGCCTAATTAGCATCTTTCACTCATAACCTTTTCTTGAGGCCATGTTTAATTAGTTAAATAGATTGGCTTGATTTCTCGACTATGATTGCTTTTGTCCATTTGTTGTGCATTCCTTTTCTTAATATTATAAACATTCTAGTCTTAGTATTAGATTAGAATTAGAATTGGCCTATGGAGGTTGCAATCTTGAAGATGTGAAGACGACGAATTGTTGATGTCCAAATGAGCCCATTTTGTACTATTCATTCCCCGGTATATGTTTGGGTTGTTTTGTGTTGTATAAATGCTCAATGAGTTGTGGGTTCCTTTCTTTTGCTTTACCTCTTGTTTTAGAATTGGATGTTAGATTTATTGTTTTCCTCGAATAGTTTTGAGTGTTTACTTACCACATCGTCCTTAAATTTCAATTGATTGTTTTCTTTCACTTTCTCCTTAAATAGAAATAGAATGGCATGCAATCAACCATCCACACATGATCATTTAGTCAATTTCTCATTTGCACGAAAAAGTAAAAAGAAACGCATGGACACCTTAGGAAACACAACAAATTGTTAAGTACCGAAAGAGCGTTAATAGGAATATTAGTGTAACCCAAGTCCTTGAACTTTAGAATATCTAGTTGTGTAGCTATTGAGTGACCACTCCTGACCCTCGATTGGATTTTCTAGTCAATCCCTAAAAGTGAGGCTAGTGGTGACTCTTAACTATCACCTAGATTGTCTTAAACAACTCATAGATAATAAATAAACATGTTGTGAGGGGTGTGAACCTTAGGAAAATATTTACGATTATAATATAGCATACTTGAGATGGTGAAGCTAAAAGGTGAAGTGATGCCTGTTGGAGAAAACTTCCTTGAGTGTTTTGAAGTTGACAAGACGTTTCCATCAGTCTAGTCTGAAGACTTGCAGACTCTTCCATCAAAGTTTGAAGACCTTCGGACTGCCAACTCAAGACTCAAAGTCTATCCTCATTGACAGTTTCTAGACCGTCGAAGAAGACTTATCCAGAATTGGATGTTTCGTCAAGGATTTGACTTTATCGACTGGAGTAGATCTTCTGGTTGGATGTAGCATGTCGGAATCCTTTGTTCTGATCAAGATTGATTTGGGAATCGTGGATTCGTTGATTGACGAAGTATACTTGGAAGGTTCTACTTATGAAAACCAAGATCCTGATTGTATGGGCGAGCAGGATTGATGGGCTATCGTCATGTTCCTTAAATAGATCGAAGATCTTCCTAATTGATTCTGTCCAATGGGTAGATTGGGAGAATTCTTTTGGTAAGTGCCAACAGGTATGATGGCATAAAAGAGTATATAAGAAAGACGTTCCAGTTGTTCAAGTGTATGCATGATAGAAGAATTCCAAAGTCTGAAGCTCCTTGTTCTTAGTCAATTAAACTACTAAGCGAAATCTTGTACGCAAAAGAGAGTCTATATCATTGAGAGACCTTGAGGAAGTGTAGTAGAGTCTCTACCTTTGTGGATTCAAGGAAGAGTCTAACTGTAACAACTCTTTTGTTCATAGTGAAATCCAGCCAGTGGGCTATCAGTGCGGAAGAGTGGACGTAGGCTTGGATTAAGCCGAACCACTATAATCTCTGTGTTCATATTATCTTCTCTACACTCTTTTACTTTGATTGTAATTCGTTTTGAGAATTTCATTTTCATAATCTATTGTTGATTTGCACTGCACATATCTCGCAAAATTATTTTTGCACCTATTCACCCCCTCTAGGTGCTCATACTAGCTTTCACAATTGGTATCAGAGCTTGTGTACTCACTTGAATTGAAGTGTTTTACTTCAAAGTTAAAGATCCATGGCTAGTATGTTGGCTCCAAGACTGGTTGAAGGGCAAAGCAATACCAGACCGCCTTACTTTGATGGAAATGATTACAACATATGGAAAAACAAGATGAATGCATTCCTAAGATCAAAGGATCATCTGGAATGGGACATGGTAGACAAAGGAATCATTCCTAAAGCTGCACCTGTTTCAGAAAAAGGAAAAGAAACTGTTGAGTTTAGAGAAATGACTCAAGAAGAGATAACCAAGAGACAAGCTCTTGATGCAAAAGCAATTTGTTCTTTATATTGTGCATTATCACCTATTGAATATAACATAATATCTTCTTGTATTATAGCTAAAGAAGTCTGGGATAGATTACACATCACCTATGAAGGAACTGACCGAGTGAAAGAAACCAGAATCAACATTTTACTCGGACAATACGAAGCATTCAAAATGAAAACAGGAGAATCTATCACTGACATGTTTAGTCGTTTATAGAGATAGTGAAAGGTTTCGAAAATCAAGGTCAACCAATTTCTGATCCCATGAAAGTAAACAAGCTATTGCGTGGACTCTCTAAGGATTGGAATCACATAAAGACCTCAATAAGGGAGACACAAAGAATCATGCCACCCTCTGTTGATGAGTTGGTTGGGACTCTTCAGTCTTATGAAGTGAAGTGAATCAACGAAGATGAAGATCCTAAAGGTAAGAAATCCATTGCATTAAAATCTAATGATGATTCTGATCTCACAGATTTTGAAGACGATATGGATGATGAAGAGCTTGCTCTCATGATAAGAAGATTCAGAAAGCTAAACAGAAAGGGAAGAAGATTCAATCCAAAGAAACAGAGCTTTCAAAAGCAACAGAGTAAGTCTGTTGAGGATGATGAATCCAATAGAGATATAGTCTGTTTTGAATGTAAGAAAAAAATGGCACATCGACCCAACCGTCCCATTCGAGGAAAAAGAAAGGAAAACGAGAAATATCGAAAGACACTCGAAGCGAAACTTGGAGTGATACAGAATGTGAAGAAAGTGATGATGATTATGCCAACATTTGTCTCATGGCACAATCGGACTCGAGACTCCGAAAATGCACTCATTCGGACGGTGAAATCGAGGTAAGTAACTTGAAAATCCCTACTAAAGTCTCTAGATACATTAATGAACTGTGTCTTAGTCTCAAGACTTCTCTGAAAAGGATTTCCGAACTCAAAAGAGAAAACTCTGCACTAAAACAATAGGAAATTGTTCTGAAAGAAAATGTCAAAAGTTTAGACAAAAGTGTTTCTACCTTGAAAGAAAATGAAGACAATCTTTCAAAAGAAAATGCATTCTTGAAAAATGACATCTCAAATATTTCTAAAAGATTTTCTATAGGATCTCGAGAAACTTGAGAAAATTCTTTCAGCATAAAGACCTTACTTCAATAAATCAGGTTTAGGAATGACTACTGAAACCATTCCTCTAATTGATTTTCCTAAAGTAAAAGAAAGAATTAAGCAAAGACCTACAAGAAATGCTTATAAAAATCATTTTCAAAAAGTGTTTGTAAAACCAGTAGGTCGCAGTGCTCTTAAATGTTCTAAGTGCAATAGTTCAAATCATTTTGAAAAAGAATGTTCTATGGTTTGGAAACCTGTTAAGAAAGTATGGGCAAAGACAGTATATCATACTAACATCAATGGACCCAAGAAAATATGGGTACCAAAAAAAGCTGGAGTCTCTTTTCTAAATACAGGTCACTATCAAGAGAAAGATTAAATGGTACCTGGATAATGGATGCTCAAGGCATATGACAGGAAATTCAAATTGCTTCATAAAACTTGTTCAAGTTAATGGTGGAAAAGTTTCATTTGGAGGAAACAACAAATGAAGAATTGTGGGATTCGGAACTGTAAAGATTGGAAGTCTCATGATCAGTAATGTTTCTTTAGTGGAAGGACTCAACTACAATTTGCTTAGTATAAGTCAGTTGTGCGACACCGGCTTCAAAATCAACTTTCAAGAGGGAATATGTTCATGAACCAGTAAAGATTCCTCTCAGTCTTTCACGTGTCGAAGACATGGAAATATCTACCTCTTGGATGTCAAACTAGATGAAGCCCAATGTCTAATCTCAATTTAAGAAGAAGCAAACTTATGGCACAGAAAACTTGGGCACATCAACATGAAGCAAATAGCCAAAATTTCAACAAAGAAGCTTGTTCGTGGTCTACCCAATCTGTCATTTCAAAAGACTGATCTATATATACCGTGCGTGTTGGGAAAACAGGTAAGAAACTCATTCAAACCAATAAATCAAGTTGCCACTAATCGTGTACTGCAGCTTTTGTATATGGATCTCTTTGGACCAACCATAACTCAAAGCATTGGAGGTAAGAAATATTGCCTAGTAATTGTGGATGACTACTCACGATTCACTTGGGTATATTTCCTAGTAAGTAAGTCTGAAACCTTTTCTTACTTCAAAAAGTTTGCTAAAAAGGTTCAAAATGAAAAATTGTATGTTATTTCAAGTATACGAACTGACCATGGAGGCGAATTTGAAAATCAAGACTTTACAAGATTTTGTAATGAATCTGATTTTCAGCATGTGTTCTCTTCTCCGTACACTCCAGAGCAAAATGGAGTCGTGGAAAGAAAAAATAGATCGCTTCAAGAGATGGCTAGAACTCTTTTAATTGAAAGAAACATCTCTTCACATTTTTGGGTTGAAACATTTTCTACAGCATGTTATATCATTAATAAAGTTTTTCTAAGGCCTATTCTAGAAAAAACTCCCTACGAGTTATTCAAAGGTAAGAAGCCCATTGTTTCATATTTTCATGTGTTTGGATGTAAATGTTTTATTTTGAAAAATACAAATGATCGAGTTGGGAAGTTTGAAGAAGAATCAGATGAAGGGATCTTCCTTGGATATTTGACCACAAGCAAAACCTACAGAGTATACAACAAAAAGACTCAATTTGTGGAGGAATTAATGAATGTCAAATTTCAAGACTTTATGCAAAATGAATCGATTCAGACTCAACTTGAAGAATCTGAACCTGTTCTAGATTCTACAAAGTCTAAATCTCTAGAAGCAGCTCAGACTTCAGAAGACCAGTAACAAATAATAGTTGAAGATTCAAATGAAGAAAAAGATCAATAGTCTGACAAATCAACCAGCAACTGGAAGCATAAGTTCAGTCATCCCACATATCTCATTATCGGCGATATTAATGAAGGAATTCGCACAAGATCCAAAAGGCGCGAAGAGTCTAGTGCTATGGCTCTTATTTCTGAAATAGAACCCAAAAGTATAGAAGAAGCTCTAATTGATGAAAGCTGGATTGAAGCCATGCAAGAAGAACTCAGGCAATTCAGTATCAATGATGTCTGGGAATTGACTCCTAAATTGAAAGGTAAATCCATCATTGGAGCTAAATGGGTTTTCAGAAACAAGATGAATGAGAAAGGAAAGGTTGTAAGAAACAAAGCAAGACTCGTGGCCAAGGGATATACACAAGAAGAAGGGATAGATTATGATGAGACTTACGCACTAGTAGCAAGGATGAATTTGAAATGAGCATGATGGGTGAACTAACCTTCTCTCTTGGGCTCCAAGTAAAACAACTGAAGGAAGGAACCTTTATTCATCAAGAAAAGTATGCTAAAGATCTTGTCAAAAAGTTTGGACTGGAGAATTGCAAAAAGACTGATGTACCAATGTTAAATTTCTTGAAGTTGGACAAAGATGAAGGAGGAAAGAAAGTTGACCAGAAGCTATACAAAAGCATCATTGGTTCACTTCTTTATCTTACTGCTTCTAGACCTGATATTTTGTTTAGTATTTGCATTTGTGCTAGGTTTCAATCAGACCCGAGATAATCTCATTTAAGTGATGCAAAACGTATTATCAAATACATTGCCTCATCTTCAACTTTAGGTCTCTAGTATCCTAAAGAAGGAGACTTTACTCTTCTTGGATACTCAGACGCAGACCTAGCCGTATGCAGAGTTGATAGAAAGAGCACCTCGGGCATCTGCCAACTACTTGGAAGCAGGACAGTGTCTTGGTTTTCAAGGAAGCAAAGTACAGTAGCTCTTTCTATAGCAGCAGCAGAATATGTAGCTCTTGGAAGTTGTTGTTCACAAATTATGTGGATAAAACAACAGTTAAGAGACTTTGGATTGAAGATTTATGCACTGAAATCAAATGTGACAACACCAGCGCAATCAATCTCACACAGAATCCAATTCTTCACTCAAGAGCAAAACATATAGAGATTCGACATCACTTCATTAGAGATCATGTTCAAAAGGGAGAAGTTTCAATTCAGTTTATTGACTCAAAGAATCAACTGGCGGATATATTTACAAAGCTTTTGGAGAAAAATCAATTTGAAGCTATTCGTTCCAGACTCAATATCTTAAAGTTTGAGGAAGTTCAGACCCAGAACTGAAATTCTAAAGACTCTCAGACTCAGATGATCAAAATTTTTTATTGTAAGATATTTTATTTTCTCTTAGATCAAATCTCAAAAATGTACGATCATCTATCCGTAATTGATTGTTACTGTTTTCAATTTCCTTGATTATTGCATTTTTTTTTTGGAAAAAGAAGTTAAATTTTTAAAATGACAGTTATCTAATTTTTGAAAAGGCGGTTATTTTTTAAAAAGGTATCTTTATATTTCCTTTTTAAAACGTTCCGTATGCATCTCTTCGACTATCTTATATACTGTCGGTTCTTCTTCATTTTACTCACAAAAATCCTAAGAGAGCACAGATATTTCATTTCTGTCTTCTTCTCTTGTTTAATCTTCGAAAAGTTGTCATCTTTCTTGGGAAAACAAACTTGGAATCCCTCCAATACTATGAAAAATGCTTCTCAAAGAAAGTCTTCGAGGATCGCGAACAAGGGACCACAACAGATGTGTGAGAGGCCTATGCACTTTGATCTCACCGAGGAAGAGGAATCTCCTAAATCAGCAACAGAGCCCACAGCATTCTCAGCAGCGTCCATCTCCTCCATCTAGACCTCAGAATGTTGCACATCAAGAAGAGGAAGAAATTGTCGAAGACGCAGAACCCGTAAGAACTCTTAAGCCTGTCTTTACTTATAAGCTTTACCGTGTTTTGAAGAGGGGTGGTACTCCTTTGAACTACATTGACGAATTTTTGAAAGAAAAATGGTATCGAAATGAAACCTATTTTCTACGCACGATGGAACGTTTGGGAATTGCCCCTACTGGATCGGCGGAAGAGGCATTCGCAAATATCCCAACTGATCCACGTGTTGGAGGGCGAGTCGGCTAGATGGGAATGACGATGATAGGATGTACGTCGGTTAAAGCGAGAATGGGTGTTGCAGCAAAAATCCGAAGCAAAAGGACAGACTTGTTTAGATCGGATGACCACAAGCAACTGTACTCTAAGTTGCTGAAGCGTGGGGTGATAAGCCCTAGAAGTGTGGATTTTGATTTTCTTGACTCTGTGAATGTCAATCTGCGGGAGAAATTCAGTCTTCTTCAACTTGAACAGTTTTGTTTTGAATCTACAGAAGCCTATGTTGAACTTACTGCTTATTTCTATTCGAATCTTAGTTTCTTGGATGCAAATAGATTCTCTTTTAGTGTTCGAGATCAGGACCATGTGGTTGACATGAATATATTGGCTGATGTGATTGGGGTTGAAAGAGGGAAATATCAACCTATCAGTGTGTCTATTGCTCGTGCAACGTTGGAACTTGTTAAGGATCGAAGAACGGAAGACAAGATTTCCTATTCGAGGATGAATGCAACCAACATTCTACTTCACAAGATTGTGATTAACTGCCTCAGACCAAAATCTACTTCAAAGATTGATGTTTCAAACTCAGAAGCAAAGTTGATGTATGCCATCAATGCTAGGAAAAAATTCTCTCTTCCACACACTATTATGTTCCACATGTACATGGCAGTGGTGAAGGACAAGGGACAACTTCCTTATCCAACTCTTGTGACCAAGTTATTCAGACACTTGAATATTCAGCCTCCCCGAATTCTTTGTGGTCGAGCGTGCGATCAAATGGTGATGGGACTGAAAATGGTCTCTAAAATGCGTCTGAAGGAACTTAACAAGGAGTTGGAGAAGTTCAAGGAGAAAACCCCTGTCAAGACTCATCAAATATCTTCGGCTGCAAAAAGTAAAGGGAAGGACCCCATGGTTGCTCCATCCAAGAAAAGAAGAGCTCTCATCGTTGAGGATGAAAAGGATGAGGATGACATTACCATTTCTGCAATGGCTTTGAAGAACCTGAGTCGTTCTGTACCAAAATCAACAAAGAGACAGGAAAAAGATATAGCTGAAACATAACAGAGGACTGGAGAAAGTGAAGATTTTGAGAAAGAAGCAGAGGAGAGAGATGCAGAGGAGGAAAGAATTGAAGAAGAAGAAGAAGAGGAGGAGAGAGTAGAAAAAGAACATGAAGAACACTCTTCTCCACCTGAAGGCATGGAAACAGGGGAGATCCTGAAAAAATAGGAACATCCTCAATTCCGCCACCAGTGAAGGAGTAAGTCGCTCTCCAGCAGATCCAGAGGACATCTATGCCTCACAATTTCCTGAGGAGGGACACGATGTTTCATCGCCCAATCTGCGTGACAATGCTGATACACCATCTGATCGTGCAGAGGCAAGTACTCAGACTGATAATTCAGCAAACTTTTGCAGAATTCTTGATGTTCTTTTGGAGATGAAAGGTCAAATCTATGCTTTGGGATGTGAACTTCAAAATATGCAAAATGCAGGACAAGCTTCCTCAGTTTCTTTGAATGATCAACTCCAAGCCCTTGCTCTTCAAGTTTAGACAAATATGCTAAGGGTGAAGAAGTAGCGCAACTGAAGGAGGACTTAAAAAGGTTGGAAGGCATTGTTCAGTCAATGAGAGATTTCCAACTTGTCTGTGTTCTCAAGCCATCTTAATTTCATTCTCTTTTCATCTCTACCTTTTTAATGATGACAAAAAGGGGGAGAGATGTGCAGATTTGACTGTTTGGATTGAAATTTTTTTTTGACTTGATGTTTGTGTTTGGCTGTTTAGATTTGGACTAGATTTGTTTTTGACTGTTTGAACATCTATTTATCTTAAGTATTATTGATATTTCATGGCCTTGTTCATAAGACTAACCTACTTTCTGTGGATGCAGATTCTAGTGTTATTACTAAGCCATTTATCTTTATGAGATATTCATATTTGCTTGAGTAATGTTTTGCAGGTCAAAGTTATCCAAATCTACAGGAAAGTTTTGTCACAATAAAAAATGGGGAGATTGTTGGTGAAAACTTCCTTGAGTGTTTTGAAGCTGACAAAACGTTTCCATCAGTCTAGTCTGAAGACTTGCAGACTCTTCCATCAAAGTCTGAAGGCCTCCGGACTGCCAGACTTAAGACTCAAAGTCTATTCTCATTGACAGTTTCTAGACCGTCGAAGAAGACTTATCCAGAACTAGATGTTTCGTCAATGATTTGACTTTGTCGACCGGAGTAGATCTTCTGGTTGGATATAGCATGTCGGAATCCTTTGTTCTGATCAAGATTGATTTGGGTTTGTTCTGATCAAGATTGATTTGGGAATCGTGGATTCGTTGATTGGCGAAGTATACTTTGAAGGTTCTACTTATGGAAACCAAGATCCTGATTGTATGGGCGAGCAGGATTGATGGGTTATCGTCATGTTCCTTAAATAGCTCGAAGATCTTCCTAATTGATTCTGTCCAATGGGTAGATTGGAAGAATTCCTTCGGTAAGTGTCAACGGGTATGATGGCATAAAGGAGTATATAAGGAAGACATTCCAGTTGTTCAAGTGTATCCGCGATAGAAAAATTCCAAAGTCTGAAGCTCATTGTTCTTAGTCAATTAAACTACTGAGCGAAATTTTGTATGCAAAAGAGAGTCTATATCATCGAGAGACCTTGAGGAAGTGTAGTAGAGTCTCTACACTGTGGATTCAAGGAAGAGCCTAAATGTAACAACTCTTTTGTTCATAGTGAAATCCAGCTAGTGGGCCGTCAGTGCGGAAGAGTAGACGTAGGTTTGGATTAAGCCGAACCACTATAATCTCTGTGTTCATATTCTCTTCTCTACACTCTTTTACTTTGATCATAATTCGTTTTGAGAATTTCCTTTTCATAATCTATTGTTGATTTGCACTGCACATATCTCGCAAAAGTGTTTCTGCACCTATTCACCCCCTCTAGGTGCTCATACTTTCACAATGCCATCTTTAACGGATGTACATTTCGAGAGGGTGATAATGATTCATCCCCCCTCTCTCTCTACCGTTCTCTTTCTCTCTCCTTTCACTTGCACCCGGCCGCCTCTCACTACTAGTACCAGCCTCACGCCGGTGATCCTTGATGTCGTGCTACCACCCCTGGCCATCCTCAATTCCACTCCGTCACTATTGAAGCATTAGTAGGTCTAATTGATGCCATGATCGACGCCACAAGATGCTACTCTTCGCGGCATTGAATACCGACATTCTCATTGGTATTAAGCCCAGCAGTTTCAACCTTTATGATCGGCAGCTTGTAGCGGTCCCTTGGCAGCCTGACTACTGTCGATTGGTCCTTAGACGCATCCCCCATCCTTTGCTAGTTGGGGTTTATTGGAGAGCCACTAGATGAGCTTCGATGGTTGTTTCTTCATTGGTGGTCCAAACTGAGTCCAACTGGCCCCAATTTCGCCCAGCCGCAAATCGATGGCCAATCGACGCTAATCTGACCTATTCCAGTGTCCTCCGTGTTCCATTGATGATCTTCGACATCCTCAAGTTGCTATGGTGTCTTGATTGTAGCTTGATTGAGTTCTTTTCATCGAAAATGGCATAGAGATAAACGCCTAATCCCCAGCTCAATGAAGCGAGATCTCATTAGGAGATCGAGGCTAGAGCTCACACCTAGAGTTGTTAGGTGATGATTATGCCTATTATAGGATGTTTAAGATGATCTAGAATTTATATGAATGATTGATTATGGTTCCATGATGGTTGATTGCTTGAATGATGTTCTTCTTCAATTTCGGATCCTTGATTGGACTGTCTGGATGTTTTCCTTGGAACGACCTAAGTGTTATGCTTTTTCATGTTCAGTGTCTTCACGACATTCGAAGATGATTCAAATATCTTTCCAACAACCCATAGAACGCCCCAATCTGGCCTCATTTATTATGGTTTTTGCCTCTTCAAAGTTGAGTCCAGAATCTGCGGATTGCTTATTGTTATGTTGATTTATGGTGTGCAACCTTCGTCATTTTTTTTGTTGACTTTTTTGTTATGATTTTGAAGATGGTTTCTTCATGAAAGTCGCTCGAAATTGCTTTGGTCATAACATATATTCTATTTATTTATTTATTTTATAGATTTGTTGAAATTGATGTGATTAGGAAAATTCTCAAAAATCATTCCTGTGCTGATCTGTCCTATTTGAGTCTGATGTATGTTTGTTAAAAAATGATCTAGTAAACATGCTTGATTGGAGTTGTGTCCTTCATGAATATTGTTGAACATTTCATAAGCTTTCTAGGGAGGTATAGATTTCTATTGTGCCAAACAATCATCGTTTTCTAGTTCAATTGCTTGCATGAAGTCATGTTTGGACTGTTGCAATTTGAAATGTTGATTGTTTTGCTTTGTTTTCCCATTTTCATTTAGATATTTGTGAACCAAATTAGACCTTGATGTCTTCATAAAACATGATCATGACATTGCATTCTATACATAATAATTTTCATGAATTTTTTTATGTCATTAGATTGAGGAAAGTCATCCATGTTCTATGTAATCCCTGCTGCAATTGTGACTGATTGTGTCCCTATGAAAATGTTTTCGATTGAGCTCCTTAAGAGAGAAATTGGTGCATGATGCCTCCTAGACATATTAAGAGTACATCACAAGCTTCAAAATAGTATATTAATGCACAATTTGAAGGTTGTTTGCGATGTGAAATCCATTTGCCAAGTTAACATGTTACCGCTGAAATTGTCATGCGTTCTATCATAAACGCTTATTAGTGAAAAGCTATCTATTGACGTTCATGAATTTGTGCATCGATCTAGTGCTAGATGTCTTAATCAAACTTGTTCGTCACATTTAACCCTATATCATGTTTGAATATCACAATTTTCATGCATCATTTGGGTAATTTAGTGGGCCTATTATCATGTGACATGTTCTGCCATGCATATGACTGATTTGCGCACTTCCCCAATTACCATTATTTAAGTATGAATTTGACCTTAATTGAGCTTGATGTCTCTTAGAAAGTCCTATGACACATCTTAAGCTTTCTAATGATGTCGGTTTTGTCTCATTTGTATGCCCTTTGTCTCATTTCCTACTTTTGCAAAATTTACCCTGAAGTGTGTCATCAGTGAAACGCTGCCATTACTAAACCAACCGTTTTGTCATTTTTGCATGCAATTGTTGGTAAGGATCTTGAGGTCGAGTCCTTGATAAAATTTGTTTTTCATTCTCATGTCTATATTGTGATGAAATTTCAGAATTTTTAGACATCATTTACTAGGACAAATTGCCATTGATTTGCCATGATGTATTGCCACCCTGTTCTATGTCTGATGCACTGTCTTGTGCTCTTGGATTTTTATGAATTCATCTGTATCTTATTTTAAGAAACTTCCTCCAGGGAAATTGTTCCTTATCGAGTGCTTGATGTACTATGATTTTCTTAGGACTAATTCTTTATGGGTCATACCCTAATTATTCTGATTTCGATTGCGCTGTTCGATTATCTTTGTTATGATTCCTTGATGCAGTTCTCTTCTAGAATTTTTTAGGATGTCTTACATGCTGAATTGGGATTAGTTGTCCGCATGAGATTTATTCCAAATTTCATAATCTTTGTTCTAAAAAATACTTGAAAAATAAATACGTCGTCCATTGACCATTTGTCAATTTCTTTCTGATTTATAGCAAAGTTGATTTTACACGTCAAGGTGATTTTGGTCCTTGTGATGCCTCCAACATTAATTGCTTTAGCATTCATTGATCTTTGATTTAAGGGTAATTTCATTCAAGTTTGGGTCATATTTAAAATGCTTGTGACGTCCATTAGTAGTGCATGATATGCACCCCGGATTAGCTTTGGCAATTAAATGCGCCCATAGTTATAATGGAATTACATCTCTCTTGCACTATATATAATTTTTTTTCAATTTGACATTGACCTTATCCAGATTTGGGCCATATTTAAAATGTTTGCAGCATTTGTTAATAGTGCATGATATGCGCCTTGGATTAGCCTTGTCAATTAAATATGTCCCATAACCAAGATGTACCTATGTCAAACCATCTCATCATTTTGTTTCAAATCAATGTTTCGAACACATTCTAAAAATTTTGAGGCATCACATGAATCATACAAGCATCGCATCGTTTTGTTTGTTAAAAGTGTATGTTGATGTCTTTGGCACAGGATGACTAAATAAATGATCCAGTTTTGGGTCACTAATTTGCATGATTGATCGAGAACTAAGGCCCGATAGCCTACACGCCTTTTTATTTTCAACTATGCACGTAATTTTTAGATGTATGAATAAGTGCTATGCATGATCTCGTATGGTATCTTAGGTCACACTCAAAACCCGTTTTAAGGACTCCTAGCATTGACTGCCTCGAGATGACACAAATGGTGATTAATAGTTATAAGTCATTTAAAAATGAATTGTGTAGGTGTTGTAGATGGATCATTGCATGAATTGCGAATGCTAATCCCGAGGCCATATTTGGTTAGTTAAATACATTGACTTGATTTCTTGAC
This sequence comes from Eucalyptus grandis, assembly GCF_016545825.1. Lineage (NCBI taxonomy): Eukaryota > Viridiplantae > Streptophyta > Magnoliopsida > Myrtales > Myrtaceae > Eucalyptus > Eucalyptus grandis. Next base: position 13,289,512 of record NC_052615.1, on the reverse strand, counting down.
TGTGATTGCTTTTGTCAGTTTGTTGTGCATTCCTTTTCTTCATATTTCAAACATTCTAGTCTTAGAATTATATTAGAATTAGAATAGGCCTATGGAGGTGGTGATATGGAAGACGTGAAGACGACGAATGGTCAATGCCCAATCTGACCCCATTTTGTACCATTCTTAGATATATGTTTTGAGTTGTCTTATCTTGTATAAATGCCCGATGAATTGCGAGTTCCTTTCTTTTGCTTTACTTTCTATTTTAAGATTGCGTGTTAGATTTATCATTCTTTAGGAACTGTTTTGAGTGTCTACTTACCGCACCATCCTTAAATTTTAATTGATTGTCCTTAAATTTCAATTGATTGTCTTCTTTCCTTTTCTCTGTTAATAGAAATAGAACGGCATGAAATCGACCATTCATGCATGATCATTTAGTTAATTTCTCATTTGTACGAAAAAAGTAAAAAGACATGCATGAAGACCTTAGGAAATGCGACAAATTGTTAAGTACGGAAAGAGTATTAATAGAAATATAATGTAACTCGAGTCCCCGAACTTAAAAATCTCTGGTTGCATAGATATCAAGAGCCCACTCTTGATTCTCGATTGGGTTTTCCAGCAGATCCAAAAAAAAAGGCTAGTGGTGACTCCTAACTGTCATCTAGGTTGTCTTAAACAACTCATAGATAATAAATAAACTTGTCATATGGGTATGAACCTTATGCTTGCAAATCGTCATAATTATGGATCATATCTTTCGAGTTGCCATCTTTTGAACAGCTGTCTATTATGAGAAAGTATATATTTGGATAAAGATTGGATTTTTTCTTTATCCTTTGTCTTCAACCTTAAACCCTGATCCTCTGGTCTAAAACCCTTCGTTCTACGTTTTGGATTCTATCGTTTTCCATGGCTCTTGATTCTCCCAAATGCTCTTATGCAGACTATGTTGCCAAATTTGATAGCAAAACGACGCCGTTTCGCGTCTACGTGTAAATAATAGTATATAAATTAATTAAATTGCAAAAATTTTAAAAAATAAGAAAAATTAAAAAAAAAATTAAAAAAATTAAGGACAAGTAAAATTTTGACAATTGAAAAATTTAAAAATTAAGAAAAATTTAAAATTTTAAAAATTTTAAAAATTTGTGAGAAAATTTTAAAAAATTAAGAAAAATTTAAAAAAAGAAAATTTTAAAAAAAATTAAAAATTAAGAAAATTTTAAAAATTAAGAAAAATTTTAAAAAATTTTAAAAATTAAGAAAAATTATAAAAAAATTATAAAAAAGTTATAAAAGGGGGGGGGGGAGGCCGAACGGCGGCTCCTTGCCGCCGCCGGCGCTCCCTCACCGCCGCCGGCGGCTCCCTCACCGCCGCCACCTCCACCGCCGCCGCCTCCCGCCCCTTTTTTTTAATTTTTTAAGTTTTTAAAATTTTAAAATTTTTCTAAATTTTTTTTTATTTTTTTTTAAATTAAAATTTTTAAAATTTTCTTATTTTTAAAATTTTTTTAATTTTTTAAAATTAAAGTTTTTAAAATTTTCTTATTTTTTATTTTTTTTTTTTTTTAAATTAAATTTTTAATTTTTTTATTTTTAAAATTTTTTAAAATTAAAATTTTAAAATTTTCTTATTTTTTTAAAATTTTTAAAATTAAATTTTTTTAATTTTTTAAATTTTTTAAAATTAAAATTTTTAAAATTTCCTTATTTTTATAAATTTTTTAATTTTTTAAAATTAAAATTTTTAAAATTTTCTTTTTTAAAAAAAATTTAAAAATTTTAAAAATTAAAATTTTAAAAATTTTCTTACTTTTTTTAATTTTTAAAATTTTTTAAAATTAAAATTTTTAAAATTTTCTTATTTTTTTTTTTAATTTTTATAATTTTTTAAAATTAAAATTTTTTAAAAGTTCTTTTTTTTATTTTAATTTTTTTAAAATTAAAACTTTTAAAATTTTCTTTTTTTTTTAATTTTTTAATTTTTGAAATTGCAATTTTTAAAATTAAAACTTTTTAATTTTTTAATTTTTTTAATTTTTATTTTGATTTGGAGCTCCCGAGCCACGTAGGCAAATAATAATAATAAAATATTCGCACGTAGGATTTCCGCAAGGGTCGTGGGAGGTGGCACTTAAGTGTCCCATTCGAAAAAAAAAAGTGGCACTTAAGTGATCATGCCGTTTTGAAGTTATAAGACTTAAGTGTGGCCCAAGCTTACGCAGACTTGTAGTGTACTTCCGCCCGATCAATAAGTGCCCGCTTTTGCTTATCAACAGTCTTTGCCTTGAAAGACACTTTCGTGTTCCTGCATCCGTTAGACCCTATTTTCCTCGGAAAAGTGGAGAGTTGCTCCCTGTTCAAAGACCCTTTATTGTAGAAGTTTGGACCGCCGAGCCTGATAAGATTGATAATATTATTGGTAAACCATCGGAAGATTAGATTAGAATATGATTTGATTATGATTTGATTCTGCCATCAGAAGATTAGACTAGAGTATGATTTAATTCTGCTATCGAAAAATTAGATTAGAGTAGTAGATATGATTTGATTTCGATTAATCTGTCAGATTAGATATTCTGAATATAGAATAGGAAATCTAGTTGTCTTCTTAATATAAATAGCATTATGTATTGTAGAATAATTGTGCGTATTATGGCTTTTAGTGAAGAACATTCTTCTCCTAGGAAATTTGTCTTTGAATCGTTGTTTTCTTGAATCCTCTTATTTTTGTACTGAGAGCTAGTTTTATCATATTTGTCTTCATCCTTTTCCTTGAGTTCATCTATTCTTCATCTACACAATCATGGCAGAAAACCCAAAAATCGAGATACCCATATCCGATACACGTAAATCTCCTAAACTTTGTGATTGTCAAACTTTCTGAAGGAAATTTCCTTCTATGGCAGACGCAATTTCTTCGCTTCATTAGAAGCCAGGATCTATTGGGTTTCATCAATGGTCAAATTCAACCTCCACCATTGAGAATCTTACGTGTGGAAGGGGAAAATTCTGAAGATGTCCTTAATCCAAAGTATCAGCAATGGTATCGTACGGACCAACTTGTGTCGTCGTGGATCACTGGATCCGTGTCTGAGGATGTGCTAGGACTCACAATTGGTCTTGAATCGGCTTTTGAGGTATGAAATACATTATGTACTCGTTTTACTCAGAGATCTGTGGCTAAAGAATTCGAATTAAGGGGTAAGCTTCAATCTTGTCAAAAGCGTAATAGGCCTTTAACCGAGTATTTATGTGAGTTCAAATTGATTTGTGACCAGTTAAATGCGATCAGCAAACCAATCGATGAAATCACAAAGGTCTTAGAGGGTCTCAAAAGTGACTATGAGACGTTTAAGACAACTATGTACTGTCTCAAACCCGAACCGAGCTACGAAGACGTTATTGCTCAGCTTGAGAGATATGAAGCGCGACATCAAAATTATTTGTCAAATCAAATAAACCCTAATTTGGCATTTACTGGTGAAAAGATTGATTATTCGAAATTGAGTAGTGAGGCTGATTCGGGTTCATTTAATTCAACATTTGCTTTTACTGGCCAAAGAAATTCTAACAAAGGTTTTGAAGGAATGAATGATAGGTTTAACAATAGAGGAAGAGGCTATGGTTTTCATGGAATGAGGTTTGGAAATTATCCCAGATCTCATAACTATGGACCCTCAGTAACTTTTGGTGATTCATCTAGTGGTTATCAATCTGGTGGAAATTATAAACCAAATTCACCTTCTCAGAATCAAGGCTTTCAACCCTATACAAACACTCCAACCAAGGTTGCTGATTCAAAGGAGTATCTACCTGTGGGTGGTAATTTTGCTTCGAACAAACAGTTTTATGTGAATATACGAAGCTTCAATGTCAGATATGCAAGAGGCCGGGACATGATGCTCTACATTGCTGGTATTGCTTTGATAATTCTTATCAAAGTGAGCTGATACCAAATGCCTTAGCTACTCTTCATTTGGAGGATGATTAAGGAAGAGATTGGTTCCCAGATTCTGGGGCAACAATCCATATCACATCATCGACTGGTAATTTATATTCTTTCTCTCCTTACTATGGTTCAGACAAGGTAATGGTAGGGAATGGAGTTTGTTTGCCCATTACTCATATTGGCTCAACATCTTTATCTACTAAACTACATTCATTTCCTATAAATGAGGTTTTAGTGGTCCTGGATATTAAGAAAAACTTGATTTCGATGTCTAAGTTAACTGACATTATCCTTGCTCACTAATCTTTGATGAACTTGGTGTATCTATTAAGGACCATATGATGGATTTGCTAATCAATATGGGAAAGAAATGCGAGGGCCTTTCAAGGTAAATCAGGCACAAACACAGGTGTGGTATTCTCAAGGACAGCAGATCGACAGTAGTGAAGTCTAGCACCTTCAGCTTGGGCACTCAAACTTTCTGATAATAAAGTTTATGGAGAACAACAATCAAATCAAATCTACAAAGGTGACAAAGAGAATATGTGAAAGTTGCCAGGTTGGAAAAAGTAGCAAGTTGCCTTTCAATATCTTAGAGTCTCTAGCTAGTAAACCACTTGAAAAAATCTATTGTGATGTGTGCGGGCCTGCCCCAGTAGAATCTTTTTAGTAGTTTAAATTCTATGTAGTCTTCATAGATAGTTTTTCACATTCTCATGGGTGTATCCAATGAAGAGAAAGTTTGAGTTCTTTTCCATCTTTATCATGTTCCAAAATCTTGTTGAGAACCAATTTGAAAGTCGAATTAAATCTTTCCAATGCGATGGTGGAGGTAAATTTAATAGCAGCCAGTTTATTAATCATTTGAATGAGAAAGGAATTAAAATGCTGGTCTCCTGCCCATATACGCCGTAATAGAATGGAAATGCCGAAAGGAAACATTGGCACATCGTTGAGTTGGGTCTTTCTATGCTCTATCATGCACGGGTATCATTGATTTATTGGGTCGATGCGTTTCTGACTGCCACATTTCTCATCAATCTACTGCCATCACCAATGCTGGGAATGAGTAGTCCGTTTGGTAAGCTCTTTTGTAAAAACCTGACTATGGGTTTCTTCGAGTCTTTGGGTGCGAGTGCTATCCACACCTTAGACCGTATGGTGCAACAAAGTTTGATCCACGCTCATCACCTTATGTTTTTCTTGGGTATAGTTAGAGACATAAAGGTTATTGATGTCTTTATCCACCAACAAGAAGAGTATATGTAAGTCATCACGTGATATTTGATGAGACGAGATTCCCATTTTCTCATAAATTGGGGACCGTTTTTCCTGGGCATTCACAGTTGTACCAGACTTGGTTACAGGGGATCAAATTCTTTACTAGACCTAGAACAACAGTGAGTGAAGGGCAAACATCACAACACCCGAGCATGTGATTTCTATTTGATGATAACAACTCTGGACAACAAAATTATGAGCCACCTAATAAGACAAACATGCAGCAACCACAGTTGGGTTCACAAGAACCATGCATAGACTATGAAACACATGAAGAAACAACAGTCTCTGTCTCAAGTGATTTACTAGTTCCATCTACTTAACAGCAGTATACTCACCCAATGCAAACAAGGTTGAAATTGGGAATAAGGAAGCCCAATCCGAAGTATGTTCTCTCCATAGCTTGTGAAATTTCAAAGGAGTTTAAAACAGTTAAAGGAGCACTAAGTCATCCGGGTTGGAGGAAAGCTATGATAGATGAATTGGAGGCTCTCAAATTAAATCAAACATGGGAGCTAGTACCAAGATCTTTATATATGAATATCGTCGGATGTAAGTGGGAGTTCAAAGCCAAATTGGATGCAGAAGAAAACCTTGATAAACTGAAAGCACGATTAGTGGCAAAGGGGTACCATCAAGAGGAAGGTGTTGATTTCATCGAAACTTTCAGTCCTATGGTTAAACAGGCAACTGTGAGAATTGTTCTCTCCGTGGCAATTGTTAAAGGATGGTTTATCCATCAACTAGATGTGAAGAACATGTTTCTTCATGGGTCATTAAATGAGACAGTGTTTATGGAACAACCATTTGGCTTTGTGAGTTCTACAATGCCTAACTCGGTTTGTTTACTTTAGAAGGTATTATATGGCTTAAAACAAGCTCCGTAAGCTTGGTTTGAAAAATTCAACAATTTTTGTTGGAATAGGGATTTCATTGTAGCTCTACCGATCCATCATTATTTGTTCTTCACACGGGTCAACACACCTTATTATTATTATTATTATTATTATTATTATTATTATTATTATTATTATTATTATTATTATTATTATTATTATTATTATTATTATTATTATTATTATTATTATTATTATTATTATTATTATTATTATTATTATTATTATTATTATTATTATTATTATTATTATTATTATTATTATTATTATTATTATTATTATTATTATTATTATTATTATTATTATTATTATTATTATTATTATTATTATTATACGTTGATGATATTATTTTGACTAGCAGTTCATCATCTCTACTTTCGGAATTAATAGAAGCTTTAAGTAGAATTTTTTCTATGAAAGATCTTGGACGACTTCACTATTTTCTTGGTATTGAAGCCAAGTTTACTGGTCTGGATCTATCTAAATATGCTGGTGATTTGTTATAGAAAACAGAATTGCAAGATAGTAAGCTGATTGACCCCATTGCTTATCAAAACTCATCCACCGGCACAAGACATGGATCCTTTTCATGATCCTCACTTTTTTCAAAGTTTTGTGGGTGGATTACAATACCTCACACTTACAAGACCAAACATCTCTTATTTAGAAAATCAAATCTGTCAAAAAATGCATTCTCCTACGAATGGTGATCTCAAACTGTTAAAACGGATGTTGCGGTATGTAAAAGGAACTCAGCAACTGAGGCTTTATCTTCACTCTAAAAGCGCATTAAATTTATATAGGTATGCGGACTCTGATTGGGCTAGCTGTTTTGAGACTCGGAGGTCAACAACTGGGTTTTGCACTTTCTTGGGATCAAATATCATTTCATGGTCTGCAAAAAGGCAAGTGACGGTGTCAAGATCATCAATGGAGGCTAAATATAGGGCCTTGGCTTTTGCCATAGCATATCTAACATGGGTCTCTTTTGTATTGAGAGATTTGGGTATTCCGCTCAGCCATTTCATTGACAACAAATCCAGTCCTTCATGCAAGGACAAAGCACAAGGAGATTGATTTTCATTTTGTTCGAGAGAGAGTTGTTCTCAAGTTACTTGAAGTTCACTATGTTCCTGCTACTCATCAACTTGCTGACATATTTACAAAAGCTTTACCGCGCTTTGATCATTGTAGGCTACGATACAAACTGGGACTAGGTTTTCCACCTAATCCTAGTTTGAGGAAGGGTGATAAGATTGATAATATTATTGGTAAACCATCGGAAGATTTGATTAGAATATGATTTGATTATGATTTGATTCTGCCACCGGAAGATTAGACTAGAGTATGATTTGATTCTGCTATTGAAATATTAGATTAGAGTGTCAGATATAATTTGATTTCGATCAATCTGTTAGATTAAATATTCTGAATATAGAATAGGAAATCTAGTTGTCTTCTTAATATAAATAACATTATGTATTGTAGAATAATTGTGCGTATTATCGCTTTTAGTGAAGAACATTCTTCTCCTAGGAAATTTATCTTTGAATCGTTGAATCCTCTTATTTTCTTCAGAGCCTTCGTGATTCAAAGATCCTTGATCTTTTGGAATTGACCTTTTGAAGTGATTTTTGTGGATGAAGGCTGATGCTCGGATACCACCTATCTGGGAGAAAGCCGGGATCAACACCGTTCTCCAGTTTAGTAGCTTCAGCTGGGATTTGAATTCGAGCCTTTCGGGCGTTGCCATCAGCTTTTTGTCTCCAACTAATTGCTTCTTTTCTCTAAGGGGTCCCATGACAATCACTCTTTTGGACGCTATAGCCGGGTTCCTTCCTATTGGCACGCCTGTGAGAGACACTGGTCCTTTCGAACTTCTTAAGCCTACCGATGTATTTGACGGCATTCTTTCTTATGGAAGGTTTCTACATCGGTTTGAACAAAAGTCTAGTATAGTCACTGACATCGAGCATGCCTCCTTGTTATTCTGGTTTTCTAATTATGTATTCTTTCATCCGGCCCTCAAAAGTGTCAAGGGACGTTTTCAGCATCGCTTCTAGTCTCTCAACAATACACCGGTTGCTTTGGATCCGCTTATTCACGCTGCTTTAGCAAGGGTTTTGCCCATGCCTCTTTGGCTATGCGGTCTAATGGGGAACGTACCTATTTTGGCTCGTTTTGGTTTCTTCAAGCTTGGATTGATTCGTACTTTCTGTCTTTATTTGGTGATCAACCCCGCTTTCTACCTCGACAGTCAGTTGAATCCTTAACCTCGAATCCCTGACTTTGCCTACTGTTGAGTCTTTCTCCTTTGCATGTGCCGAGGGACATTTCTCCCTTCAAACTGTTCCTTCGAAGGTTCTTGGGATTGGAATCAAAATTTATGTTCTCATATCGTCATCAACAATCGAAATTTCTCAACAATTTAAGCTATAATTTTCGTGGAAGATGGAGATTCACAATCTCGACAAATTGTAAATTGATCCTTATGATAGAACTGATTTTCATCTGTTAAAGAAACAATACAATCCCTTTTTTATCTGAACTATGTATTTTTTACGTCTTAGATCCTAACTTACTAGATATTCCTACTCCAAATAATAATGATTCTAATATGAAATACTGATAGAGACAATCCTTAAATTTTGTTTCAATGTGCAACTTTGTCTCTGATTTTTTTTTTTTTTTTTGGGTACCCAGGGACCTGCGGCGCTGGGAGGAGCGCCGCTTTGCGGTGGAGTAAACCTGGAGGAGCAGTAGAGTCACACCCTTGCTGCCCCGAGTAAGTTATGAGTTCCTTTCTCACAAGACAAATGACGCAGCGATTCGAACTCAAGACCTCTCCCGAAAGGAACCTGCGCTCAACCATTATGCCGCCACCACGGGTAGTAATTTTGTCTCTGAATTTTAACTTGTTCAATGTAAAAATTCATGAATCATATTGCACATTGAATTAAAGTTCAATGATCATGTTAAACAATTTAAAAATTTATGGACTAAATTACACATTCGGCTAATGTTTAGGAATTATTTGTGTTATTTTTCCATTCTGATATAGTCAAGACAGTAGGAAAAAGGCATCAGGTTGATGAAATTAGGTATTGAGGAAGAATTCTCAATACTTTATCGAATTTTTCGGTCTTACAAAAATAATGAAGACACTTTCATTGTCTCGGTGACCAAATATGATATTGGCAAACTAGAAGGTCCACCACCGATCAAGGATTCAACATCATCGGTGGATCCATCTAAGAGACAGATGTGATGGGGGGGGCTGGGGCTGCTGGGCTGGTAGCGCTAAGCGGCGGTGCAGACGAGTCCACGTCTCCTATTGTCCCTTCCGCTACCTCTGTCGTACTTCTCTTGTCGAAGGAACAACAAAGATTGCATTATTCTCTTCTAGCAAAAAAGAAAGAAAAAAGATTGCATTATTCTCTTCTAGCAAAAAAAAGAGAAAAAAGATTGCATTATTCTCTTCTAGCAAAAAAAAGAGAAAAAAGATTGCATTATTCTCTTCTAGCAAAAAAAAGAGAAAAAAGATTGCATTATTCTCTTCTAGCAAAAAAAAGAGAAAAAAGATTGCATTATTCTCTACCAATTACGAGTATCTAAGACGTGATTTAAAAGTTGCGAGGTAAATTGCAAGTTCAGTTATATTTATCCAAGTACTATAAATTAGACATGTTATCCATGAATAAGTTGTTATGCTTTCAAAAGAATGAGTATTCTTTCCGTAGGTTCAGTAAACATGCAGAAAAATTGGGATTCACATTATGTGCATTTTAAAATAAATACGAGTTTTTTTACTAATAGAACACACTGGAATTGAAGTACTTTTATGCCGGTATGATGCAGCATGTGCTCTATTCATGTATGTTTCGGTTTACTGCAAATGAACATGTATTTTTCCGACCCACTCATGGGCAGCCGCGTTGGTATTTGTTTTCTCCTGCTTCGATGCGATCGAGAGTTCGAATCCCCGCGTTGTTAGTGATTTAAGTGGGGCCCTGGCAATGGGTTGCTAGGCAGCTTCTCCTGAGATATAGTCGTCCGAATAACTCCGGCGAGGTCCGCCGGTGCCACCGGGCACCGAAGGGCCGTGTGACCCTGAATAGCGTAAGCGAAAGGGGGCTCAAGGCGGATCCTCGGTTATAAAAAAAAAAAAAACATGTATTTTTCTGTAAATTGAAAAAAGAAGAAGCAAAAGGCATAAGTTTTATTGAAAGACACCACTTTAATGTATATTTAGCCAAGTTTGTAGATAGTAATCTTGTATATGCAACTCATCAATCGAATATATAGCCGGAGAAAATTTCTTCCAACTAGGGTTTACGGAAAGAGAAATAATTAGGTGACAATACTTAATTTACTGTTAAAATAATAGTATATTTTGGACTATAAAACATCATAACAAATAATTACAATTTATCGTGGAGTCTACTCCTTTCGTGACTCACAATAAGTTGTTATTCTCATAATAACCCAAAGATTATTATACTAGCAAAGCTCTTAAGGAAAATATTATATTTTTACATTAAGGCTGTACACTTTTCGGAAATGCTTGATTTGAGCTAGAATTACTTGCACCACCCATGGCTAGAGACAAGAATCAAGGCTCGAGGGGCCGATGTAATGAACTAATCACGTGGAAGTAATCTAGTAGAATGGAGTTATAATTGTCCATCCGGTTCATGTGAGCTCAAACCCCACGTGTTATCAGTTCATGTAGATCTTTCCATGCGAGACATCTTAGTACCAGGACCACCCAAGTAAAACAACTATAATTATTTTGACGAAACTTCGTTTTGTCGCCATCCCTTCACCCATCCAACCCAAAAGTCGTTGGACGCGTCATGTACTTTTTACTCAACCAAATTAAAAGCAAGTCCTAGAGTGACTTACCGGAGGGCAATAAATTCTAGATTGAACATTGAGAGTCGTTTCCGGATGCATCTGGTGCATGTGCGTCCAATGCATCTTGGTCGTCAAATGAGGTGTTCTCTTTACTAAAACAAACATGAAATTTAGGGTCGAACCACAGCGTGCATTCTTAAATCCTTCTCCTCCTTCTTAGTAGCAGGCCTTGGCATAGACCACAAGCTGTGCACTGTAGCTCATAGGGTCATTACAGATGACAACAGTGTCTGATTTGTCGATGAATTACTTGAGAAATACGAAGTCTTACTTATAAAATTGATTTAGGAGCCGATGTAACCGACAGTCATCGGAAGCTTGAACTTGACCGGATCCTTCGGACGCGGGCTCATCAGTAGTCAATCCATTCATCGGTACCTCATAAGGTTTCAACAGATATCTATCGCTCACTACCATTGCCAATTTCTTTTGCCTTTTACATAGCAATGCAATTATTGAAGTTGGAAATACATCAAACACGCCTAAAGAAGTGCTTTTTAGCAATAATCTTCCATTTTATCTCTTGGCTTCACAGGGTAGAGATGAGCTCCACAAGAGTCTTGAAGTCAGCTTCAGCTCGCCCTTCTGGCCCAGCAGCCACCAGAAGCCTCTGCCTAAACTCACCAACCTTCTTCCTCATCACCTTCCCTTCCTCACTCCTCAGCACCACCTCCAGCGCCTTCACCATCCCACTCTTCGTTATCGCCCGTCCCTCCACTCCAATTCCGATCTCCCACACTTCCTCCACCGCCCTCGCGGTCAGCATCTGGTCTGCCGCCACGGGCCGGCATATCATTGGCACACTTCCTGCCACGCTCTCAAACACCGAGTTGTGCCCACATTGCATCACGAAGGCCCCGCAGGCCGGGTGGCTGAGCACCTCCCTCTGAGGGGTCCAAGGCACAATTCTCCCGAGTGAGCTTGTCCGCTCCTCGAAACCTCTGGGGAGGCACCGGGCCTTCAGCTGGTCGTTCAGAGACCATAGGAACGGGGTCTGAGTGGACTCTAGCGCTTCGGCCAGGGCCGTTATCTCTTCAGGCGTCAGGTTTGTCAAGGTTCCAGACCCGAAGGATATGTACACCACTGTTTGCGGGCTTTGCGAGTCTAGCCAGCTCAAGCAGCCGGTCTCGTCTGAGGCAGGGGGGCTTGGCCTCAAACCCAAGAAGAGCAAAATGCTCAACTTGGACTTAAGGCCGGCCATGAGGGGCTCGGGATACATCTCCATGAAGGAGTTCAAGATGATGGCCGCTGCGCGTGGGAGCACATTCCCCACCTCACGCAACGCGCGGGAAATCATCGACGTGCCCGGGGCCTTCACTAGTTCCTCAGGCAAATCCGCCATGCGCATGACGGACAGTCCTGGGATCATGTCCAGGGTCTTTTCTTCGTCGGCGGCGTTTTGCCTCAGCTGGAGGATGAGGTCAGCGTGGACGTGCACAGATAGAGCGTACGGAGCTCCAGTCCAGAACGCGACCCACGGGACCTGCAGTTTCTCCGCCAATTCGCATGCAATCAATGATACCAAACCGTCATTCAGCAAAAGGCTGACTTTGCTTCCCGTGTCTCGCACTGCAATATCGATACCGGCTAGGAAATTCACAGGTGCTGCTCTAAGGAACAGATCAGCTTCGACTCGTGGATCGCTGGCCAACTTGTCATAGCCAGCTGGCAACCCGTCGCCGATGTTGTAGACCCTGAGGTTCGACGGCAAGAAAGCAGCTCTCGACGTAGGGGGGAAGACGGAATCGTTGGATTTCGCCGTGCTTAGAAAAGAGAAACGGACGTTTGGGGCGGCCGCGGCAAGCTTACAGACGAGTTTGGAGACAGTCCTGGGGTGGCTACTTAACGGGAAATTGCAGACTGCGACATGTTTCTCCGACGGCATGATGGTTGGATTTGGCTGTCTGGTTTACGAAGAACTTGGAAGTCGCGAGAGAGAGAGAGAGTGAGAGAGAGCTACAGAAGAGAGTGCTTCATAAAACGACCTCTGGCTAAGCCATTTATTTATGGACGATCGGACTGGAAATGTACCCAAATAAACTCATTTAATCTAAAAAAAAAAATCATTTAATCTATTTCGACTAATTTTCATTTGGTGCAACTATCGTGACTCATATCCAATTTAACCATACACAATCCATACTCGATCTGATTCATATTATTAAAATACTTTCATATTTAATTAAATCTAAAAGAACTTGTATCCAAAAAGAAGTGAGAGTGTGGAAAGAGTGAAAACAGGATCGAATGAAAGTAAAAGAAGATGAAGAGAGATTTAGAGAGTTGGATTGGATTTAAATAAATTGTAAATACATTTATGATATATTTAACACCTATATTATGTTTAAACTTATTTATGACACATTTACTAAATATAATCAATCCACATAACAACTCAACTCATCATATATAAATTAAGAAATAGATTTATGACCCATTTTAATAGATCTAATAACAGATGACATGCCATAATCCCTATTCCAACAATTGATTTATGAAAATTGAGTTCTCTGGAGAAGATCCTCTATGCTCCCATTGTTAAGTAAATGAATACTCTTTGGGATGGTCGAGCTAGACTTTGGGGCTCGTGTGTTATCCCGTTCGATAATTTGGTAATGTGTGACAATTTAACAAAAGCTAATGGATATTAAATATAAGTTTTTGGTAATTAAAAAATTAATTTTATGGCATGTATATCGATTTGGAGTTTTTGGTTATTTGAAAATTAGTTTGAGATAATTTGGTTGCAGACCTATTAAATTGGGATTTTCAGTGATACTAGCCGTTATTTAAAGTTTTAGCTTCCGTTCAACTATCTATTATGCCCAGCGACTACTCGGGCAATTGAAGTTTACTATTGACCGATCGTCTCAACTACCCGCGGCCAAAATGGGGAAACAACGAAGTAAGAAGGTCGTGCACGGCACCGACAAGACAGATTGGCAGACCTCGTACAGCCGCGTACGAGTCATCACCACCACAAGATTTTGTAGCGTTACAGGCAATGGAATTGGCCACTTAGCAAAAAAACAAAATTAAAAATTAAAAGGTCGTTATTTAAAGCTTTAGCTTCCGTACAACTATCTATTATGCCCAGCGACTACTCGGGCAATTGAAGTTCACCGTTGATTGATCGTCTCGACTACCCATGGCCCAAATGGGGAAACAACGGAGTTAAAGGTCGTGCAAGGTACTGACGACGCAGGTCAGCGGACCTCGTACAGCCGCGTACAAGTCATCACCACCACAATATTTTGTAGCGTTGCTGGCAATGGAATTGGCCACTTAGCAAAAAAAAAAAAAAAAAAATACTAGAATTATTACAACTTTAGGATTTATTATTATTTTAAGAAATTAAAAAATATAATTTTTTAAAAAAGAACTAGTTTGGTCCATCGGTCCAGTCCGGTCCGATGCGGTTTGGTTCTCCCTGTAACTAGGAATTAGACCGAAAATCACCGATTCCACTTTTATGGAATTAGGAATCGGACCGACGCTCACAGGAATCGGACTGAATCGGTCTGTCCAGTGCGATCCAGATTGGAAGATTCCTAATCCAAGTGATTCGATATGCTCACCCTTAGTTAAAGACGAGCTGCCTAGGTTTGGTAGGCAACATCAATTCGACATTTATCATGGCCAATATCTTGTTGTCATTTGACAGAACGGTCAATTTGTAGAGTACTGTATCTCGATGACCGGTCACCCCGTCTGCTCCAGGTTGGGGTGATTGATTTGTGTCATTGAAATCTGTCAATTTCCAGGTTATTATAGTAATTAGATTTTGGTGATAATTGGTGTCAATTTGAAATTAATATTTGTGTTCCTGTGATAAATTTGTACGGCGGCTCTATATGAGTCCACAGCTCGATTAAAACGAAAACAAAAACACCTGCTCTTTGTTTCTTCCTTGAACAAAGTTCTTTTAACCACACAAACATTATATATATAACATAAATTGTCCTGTAGTTGCTTTCTTGAGGAGCTTTTATTTTTGTGCCCTTCCTAAATACACGTGCCCCTTATTTTGTCCTATGATGTCCAATATTGCACGACATTTAAAGAACCCTCTTCTCAATCGGTCAAACCTTGCATATTTTTCAAGATTTTTCTTTTTCTTTAACAAACCCATCTATCCCTATAAACTATTTAAACTCGAGACATAAAGTTAACACGAAATTTGATACAAGCTGGAACAGAACTCATCTTCTCAGCTTGAAGATGAACACAAGTACTAGCGTCGAGGAATTTAAAGATAAACAGTTGAGGAGAGGACGAACTAATCACGTGGAAGTAATTCCACCAAGCAAGACTTCCTAAAATTAGGACTATCTACGAAGCCAATAGAATGATTTTGACAATAATTGCTATATCCCCCATCTCTTTCGCCCCCTCCAGCCCAAAAGTCAGTAGGATGTGTCATGTGTACATTCACTCTCAAACATATTAAAAGCTAGTCCCAAAGTAAGTTGCTGGTTGGCGATGAAATCTAGATTAAAAATTCACCAAGAGTAGTCATTAGATGCATCCAATGTATGTTAAATCACAAATTTAAGAGGTCGAACTAAACCACAACGTGCATTCTGAAATCCTTCTCCTTATTAGTAGTAGGCCACGCATAGAACTCAAGCAGTGCACTGTAGCTCATAGGGTCATTACAAATGACAACAGTGTCTGACTTAGAGGTGATTAATATAAGAAATACAAAAAGTCTTATTTTATAGAATTTATTTACGAGCTGACGTAACAGGCCATCGCCGGAAGCTTGAACGTGACCAGAATCGTTCGAATGCGTAGCCATCAGTACTCCATCCCGTCATCAGCAGCTTCTAAGGTTTCACGGATATCTATCACATTTTTCCATAGTAATGCAATTATTGAAGTTGGAAAAATCAAACACGCTTAGAGAAGAGCTTTTCAGTAATAATCTTCCAAATTATCACTTGGCTTCACAAGGTAGAGATGAGCTCCGCCAGAGTCTTGAAATCAGCTTTAGCTCACCCTTCAGGCCCAGCAGCCACTAGCAGCTTCTGCCTAAACTCACCAATCTTCTTCCTCATCTCCTTCCCTTCTCACTCCTCAACACCACCTCCAGCGCCTTCCCCATCCCACTGGGTCACCTCTCCACTCCAATTTCGATCCTCCACACTTCCTCCACGGTCCTTGCGGTCATCATCTGCTCCACCACCACAGGCCGGCATATCATCGGCACGCCCCCACCATGCTCTCAAACACCAAGCTGTAACCACATTGCATCACAAAGGCCCCACGGGCTGTGTGGTTGAGCACCTCCCTCTGAGAGGCCCACGGCACAAATCCTCCAGTGCGCGCTCGTCCACTCGAATCTTACGGGGAGGCACGGGGCCTTCAGCTGGTCGTTTATAGACCACAGGAATGTGGTCCGAGTGGACTCTAGGGCTTTGGCGAGGGTTGTTATCTCATCAGGTGTCGAGTTCGTCAAGGTTTTGGACCCAAAGTGTCATGCCCCGAACCCCGGACACGCGCACATCTCTCGGCGTCGACTAAAATTGCGACGTCCCAGGACGCGTCACCGACCCATTCTTTTCATGCACGTGCAAAAGCGAATTAATAAACCTCAGACAACAATCAAACACATGGATAGTAGAAAACAAACCACATTTATAAACATACCAGATTAGGCCTAAGGGTTCATATTACAAGTCTATATCCAAAAAGAAAACCTTAGGCCACCTACGCTCTGGACCCTTCAGCCTCGGGCTCCGAGTTCTCCTTACTAAGGACCTGAAAATATTAAACCACTCAGTGAGTCAAAATCTTAAACCCCAATTAGGAAGCAAATTCATCCAGAGGTAGCCTAAACGGGCACCACACAATACTTACCTCGCGTCAGAATGTCTGTGCACATTAGTACATCACATATACATTTATTAACGCAGTATGCATAATTTAAGGTAGTACTCTTTCACTCACACTGGCCTAAGCCTGCGCTCTTCCTCGGGTACCGACCCTAGTCGGCGTCCTATCCCGAGTGACAGACGTGACAGACCTCCTCCTAGGAGTCTTCTGATCTGGATCACTCATCCTACAGGATCTCTATAGAACCCGCCTCCTAATTCCATCCCAAATTAGGAAAATTGAGTGACCCACACAAAACAACTACCAATCAACTAACCAAATCTTCCCTATTTTGGACTTTAGCTCCACAGAACAATATGCTACTACTGAAACACGGAAGAATTGAAATCTTAGATCAAAGTCTCCAAAGTCAAATAAGGTGGTAGAAAGAGCAGTTGCGGCACTTTACTAATAACATAAAAAAAGGGGGTATGTACAAAAAATCTGCAACCGTCCTTGGCCTCCTTTTTTTCCTTTCACTAGTTTTGGTTTCCTTTCATTTTTCCCTACCTCACCACCGTTCGTCCACTCCACCACCGCACCATCTTCAGGCCAGCATAGCTACCGTAACCTCCAGCTGGTTCGCCAACACCACAACTCCTCACCACTCCATCTAGTAGCTCCATCCCACGCCACAACCATCACAACTCACGCCAGCGACTCCATCCAGTCGCCGTCCCGACCTCACACCGTCCGTTCCAACTCACCACCAGCTCCTTCACCAAGCAGCCACCAGAGCCATGCCAACAACCACCGTTCATCGAGACCCTTACCAATCCGAACAGCCCTTGGCTGAGACCTCGTGGGGCAGCCATAGCCGCTGTTGAGCCTTCGTTCGAGACGCAGTTGTTACATGTTCTCTTCATCGTTGAGTTGTTGTCGCCGTGAGCCCGCCGCTATCTTAATCCGGTGAGTTAACTCCCTAATCCTTGATTATGTTGTTAATTACGTTTAGGGGTTAGATTAGTGTTAATTAGGGTGGTTATATTAATGTTAATTAGCTTGGTTAGATTAGTGTTAATTAGCTTATTTATATTAGTCTTAATCATGGTTAGGTTAGTATTAAGATGGATCCGTGTTAATTAAGTTGGTTTACTGGATTTCTCTTCAAAGTAGTTACTAGACCCTCGATATTTGCCATTTTTGTGGGTTAAAATGTGCTATGATTTTAAGATTTCTTCCTTCTTGAAAAATATTCTAAACATCTTTATCTATAACATATATTTTACTCAATATTTTCTAGATTTAAAAGAATAATATTTCAGCTTCATTACATGCAAAACAGAATCTCGGTTAGTGCTGAAATCAGTGACCTTTTTATGTTTAAGGGATTTTTATCAACTCTTAGGAGTCGATTTTCAAAAGAGTTCATTCACAAATTTTTTTTTATCACATCTTGTAGTTTAACATAGTCAAATTTCAGATTAAATAGACAAGTTTTAGACCTTGAACCAAGCTGGTTTTGGAAAACATTATTTATGGACACGGACACAGTTTTGGTAACATTTTGAGCGATTTACTGCTCTTATTCTAGAAAGATCTGTTTCAAGGTGTCTTCATAAAAAGTGTTCGCTTAAGTGTTATTTATAACATATTCAAATTTGAGAATTGTCCGAACTCTTTTGATTATGTTTCTGGAATTAATCTTGAAGATGTGCGAGTGGAACCGATTTCTGTCGATAAGGGCCGATTGTGGTTTTGTGGTTGTTCTTGGTGTCTTGCTTGTTGGGAAGTGCATATTATGTGATTTGATTGATGTTTGGCATGCCAAGACGCGTGATAATATGAGATTGGTTGCTCTATATTGGTTCCGATTTTTATTGCAAAAGTTGGCCTTATGGGTAATTAATTAAAAAAACATTGAGGTGTCGGGTTTGGACACCAAAATTTATTTGCTCAATAAAATAATGAGGTTTTAAACTATGTGTGTGTAAATTTTGATGGATTAATTTTGAGTATGAGAGCACCTACAAATTTATTTCCAAAGGTTTTTAAAATAAAATAAAAATGAGTTACTCTAAATTGTTTCTAAAAAGATGGGTTGGATAAAGAATTAGAAAAGAAATATGGTGTCGAGTTTGAACACCAAGTTTTATGTGCTCAATAAAAACGTGAGGTTCAAAGTAGATGCGTGCAAAGTTTGACGGGTTGATTTCAAATACATGACCCCGTACTAATTTATTTCCGAAAGCTTTAGAGAAAAAAAAAAGAGTTGCCAAGTTGATTTTTGAAAAGAGATTTTGGTGTTCTTGACTATATGATGGCATTATGCATGATTTTGATGGTTTCTATGTAATATGATGTGCAATTGATTGTTTGGTGGCAGTTATTAATTATTATTGCAAAACTCGGTTTTATGGGCTTTTAAATGGAAAACTGATAGGTGTCAGTTTTGGACGTCAATCTTTATGTACTATATAAATCCGTGGATTGTTAGAATAGGAGTGTACTAAGTTTAATAGTTCGATTTTGAATGCGTGACCACGCACGATTATTTTGCCGGGATTTCTAATACAAAGAAAAGTGGTCAAGTTCATTATTTGAAAACGAGATATTTGAACGCAAAGTAAGGTGTTCTTGGCCAAGTATGTGCTTGTGTGGTCACTAAGTGGAACCCGTCACCCAACAGGAGTTTGGGGGCGATGCCCAGCGGGGGTTCAAAAGCCGAGTTGTGGTAGAGGCCGGACCGATGCTCCTTTATGGAATGCCGTCTAGGCAGGGGTTCTAGGCGTTGCCGTGCCTGACAAAGCAAGATGATGCTCGATTACGCCTGATAACCGCCAACTGTTGAGTTGGCCATGACCGATGGGTTGTAATAATCGAAACACACCTGAATGGTTGTGATAGTTGCGCTTGATTATGGGGCAAAATTATGTGACACGGTATGGGACGTGTCATAATGGTTTTACTTTATAATCATGACTCATGTGATTGTTTGAAGGATGAAAATGATGCGTTCCAGATATTTATATTATATTGGCATATGTGATGCACTGATATGCAGGGAGGCACCGAGGTGAGGTGAGTTTTGTATGGTACATGTTTTAGGACCGCATTCAAGATGAATTTGCGTCCTAATCGGGGTTTAGGGTTTTGACTCATTGAGATTTATCTCACCCCATCGTGGTTAACATTTCAGGGCCGTAGTGTGGAGATCTACTGAGTGTGGATTTGGTGGGCGCGAGATGCAACACCTTTTTGGCGGGTCCTGTCGCTAGTGAAGTTTAGGTTGACCCTAGTCCCTGAAGGTTTTTGAGAGGGTTGATAGAAAGTGGACGTAGGATGGCTTGTAAGTATTAAACTTCATTGGGTAACGGTGGATAAATAAATAAGTTGTTTTCGGCAACTTTTGTTGTGCTTTACTATCCTGATTGTTTATTTATTGACCGGAGGTTTATTTAATTCGCTTCCGCATGCGTTTAATTGAAAGATTAAAAAAAAAAAAAGTCAGCAACGCATCCCAACGCATCCTAGGACGTCGCAATTTTAATTGACCCATCGAAAGATGTGCGCGTACCCAAGGTTCGGGGCGTGACACATGACATCATCAATTTTAACTTTGGTCCATTAATGTAATTAGTGATTCACACCCTTACTTGGCCAAATGAGAGAGCTCATCTTCATTCTTATCAAAATAACTTCTAGCGTCCAAATTCTATCAGACCATTTGTATCATAACTAGTTTCATATGGACGTACGAAGCTTATCCATTGGGACACTAGCTTTTTAACAAAAGTTTAAATTTTCTTGAACCTTGATTTAATCATGACTCCATCTTGATAACCATTGAGGGCTCTTTAAAAATTTCTATCACCTTGATTTCTAAAAGGAGAGATTTCTCTTTGTTAACTTCAATCACAAACCCACCCTTTCTTTGCTTTCATTTTCAAGAACCCACAATTAGAAACGGAAACGGAATACAAATATTCTCTCGCCATGTAGAGTTCTTTCTACCGTTTGGTAGTTTTCTAAACCCTAATCCCAGTTTCATTCCCTATCTCTTCCACCATTTCTTCTTTGTCCACTTGCATTTTGATGGCTTCACCTTCTTGACTTCCGATATCGGGCGGAATCCTTTGATTCTTCACTAATTTCCCTGTTTCATCCAACGTTTCTTACACCTTTGGTCCGAACTTGGGTGGCTTCCACTACATTGGCCTCCAATGTCAGTCGGGACCACTCAATTCTTCACCGATTCTCCTGGTTAGTTCTATATGTCTTTGCTTGCCTTCTATATTCAACGCCAAAGTGGAATTGTTGTTAGCGAGAGTTCTTGATTATAGTATTTCATCGTCTCCGCCTCCCGTTGCTGGTTAGTTTTCTGAAGTTGGGTAATTCGCCTTTATGTCTTGACTTTATCTTGGATGGCTTCGGACGAACAAGCCGATTACTCACGTCGGCCGCTCTTTGTACTAGCTTGGGTCGCCTCACCACAGAACAAATAATTGAAGATCAGGATGAAGACTATTCGCCAGAAACATTAGAGGACTGTTGGTTAACCCTTATTGGCAAAATCCTTTCTAATCCATCCATCAACTTTCCAGCCTTCCAAACTACACTGAAAAAAGCCTGGCGGACTAACTTAGTGGATATATCACAGCATGAGGTAGGCATATATGTCACAAAATTCTAATCCCAAGCAGATAAATAGAGAATTCTCGAAGGGGGCCCTTGGTTATTTTCGGGCCATTTAATTATATTCAAACCCTGGACTCCAAACACACCGTTACACTGTTACGACTTTTCTACTTGCACCTTTTGGATACAGGTGTTTGGGCTATCGTTAGAATGGTGTTCTGAGCGAATGATTATGAAGGCAGTATAGCATATAGATAAGGTAATTGAAGTGAAGGTTGACTCAAAAGAAGGAGCATTGTCAAAAGTAGGTCGAGTACGAGTTGACATCAACTTGCAAGAACCTCTTATAACAGGGAAGTTGATTCAAATAAATAGCAAACCTTTTTGGCTTGATTTCCGCTATGAACAATTTTCTCACTTTTGCTTTTCCTATGGCAAACTTGGGCACTATGCGATGTACTGCAAAGAAATTCCATATAATGAGGCCAAGCATGAGGGTAGAGAGAAGATGGCATATGGGTCGTGGCTCCGAGCGAAAGTCAAGGCCAATAGTTCATACTGGAATATCTTTTATAACCCACAAGACAAGTCAGAGCAAGTTGAAGAAGTTGTACTTGAAACTCTGCCTGCACAGATACCGATTGTCCCCTTATTGCCCCCACTATCTACGCTTCCAGCAGTCAATAAATCAACTGCTGTTAACAGTTCCAAAGCACCAACAGAAGTACCTCATCAGTGGCTCCAGCCACCCTCAGCTGTGCGCCATACATCACTTATCTCTGCAGACACAAAACTAAAAGGAGTTCAGTATGAACCTATGGAAATAAATGTACCAAAGAAGATGACACATACCAGGTCAAAACCTACTCTGGGTTCAGCCAAGAAACAACGCATATATAACCCGTATGACACAAGGAGTCCAATCATCGCGGAACCTACTGATTTAAATCTTATGGAAACTCCTATTTTTCTAGCAGACAAAGCTGGTGTTCGGGCTTTGGTAGCTAGCCTAAAACACCCACGTGTAGACAAATGAAGATGTTGTCTGGAGCATCGGGGTTTGGGCAATCCCCCCGACGGTTCCAGGCTCTTAAGGCCATGAGGGCCCGGAAAAGCCCGATGTTTTGTTCTTAATGGAAACAAAGCAACCTGAAGTTAGGCTTCATCTATTTCAACGTAGTTTAAAGTTCCAAAACTCACATCTTATAAATCCAGTTGGTTTGTCTGACGGTTTAGCTCTGTTCTGGAATGATATGGTTTATCTGTAGGTCCTTAGATCAACACCAAACCTTTTTTACATCACTACTTGTGAGGGGAAGGGAGGTCAGCTTATATGTATTACTTTTGTTTATGCGCCAATAAATTATCGGCAATGGCAACTTCTATGGGATGAGCTTCGATAGATACATTCGCACAACAGCTTCCCTTGGTTATGTGCTAGAGATTTTAACGAGATTCTTTATCCTTGGGAAAAGATGGGCAAATGCCCTGCTAATCAGTCTAGAATGCTGTCTTTTAGAGCTGTTCTTAATGATTGTGAGTTTTATGAGTTAGAAAGTAAGGGTTGTAAGTTTACATGGATGAACAATAGACGGGGGAGGAGCTGGTTAAGGAAAAGTTGGATCGGGTAGTGTGCACTATGGAATGGCGTTTCTTATTTCCTGGGGCAGAAGTTTTTGCACTTCCTACTGTGGGATCTGACCATAGCCCTATGGTAATCAACACTTCAGCAGTTTATCAAAAAACAAGGAAACCATTTCTTTTTTAGAGTTACTGGGATGAGGATGAGGAATGCCATGAAGTTATATATTGGGCTTGGACCTCAACAAGTGGTTTTCTTACTAAAGTGAGGTGAGTAACAATAGCTCTAATTGCATGGAGTAGGAAGAAGTTTTCCAATGGACATCAAAAGGTGTTGAGTTTACAAAATCAGTTACAGAATCTGATCAATCACCCAAATCTTAATTATGACAGGGTAGAGGCATCCAAACTTAGAGAGGAACTCCATTGTACTTGGACAAAAGAAGAACAATATTGGGCTTTACGATCCAGAATTCAATGGCTGAAATGGAGCGACAAAAACACACGTTTTCCATGCATCTACAATTCAGCGAAGACAAGTGCAACCAAATTACGATGTTGCAAACTAATGATCAGCAACAGATTCGTGATCTACCTACTCTTCAAGACATGACAACTACTTATTTTTCCTAGTTATATACTACTACTGGTTATCGGCATTATTCACCTTTGCTTGAACAATGTAACTAAATGGTCACCAGTGAAATGAATGACTAGCTGATTGGTTCTCTTATAATGGAAGAGGTTTGGCAAGCAACATTTCAGAGGGGTGCTACCAAAGTACCCGGGCCTAATGGTTTGAACGGCTTATTTTATCAAACACACTGGGAAATTGTTAAAGAAGATCTATTCCTTCTCGTTCATATTTTCTTGATGTCGAGGGTAATGCCTACTGGGATTAATCAGACTATTATTATGCTTATTCCTAAGACACCTCAACTTGAAAAGCTTGAGCAATATCGTTCCATCAGTCTATGTAATTTTGCATACAAAATCATCTCTAAGGTACTTGCTAACCGACTCAAACATTGGTTAAATATTCTGATCTCTAAAGAGCAGTCAACTTTTTTGAAGGGACGAAGATACATGATAATATTCTTATAGTCCAAGAGGTTCTTCATCATTTTTGATTGAAAATGAGGCAATGCAAATTCAATGCAATTCTAAAAACGGATATGACAAAGGTGTATGACAGAGTGGAATGGGATTTCCTCCATGATTACCTCCTCAAATTGGGTTTCCATCAACGATGGGTTGGTTGGCTTATGCAGTGTATTACCACGGTAGCTTATAGCATGAAGTTTAATGGTGAATAGTTACCTTATTTTTATCCATCTCGTGGCCTCCGTCAGGGTGACCCTTTATCGCCATATATTTTTATCCCGCTGGCTAATATTTAATTGACTCCTATTACACAAGCTATCAGTATAGGACATCTCAAAGGCATCCGGTTCAATAGATGGTGTCCTACCTGTCCCATCTCTTTTTTTGCTGATGATGCAATCTTTTTCCTAAATGGTTGTGTTCAAGAATGCCACAACCTAGCCAACGTTTTGAACTTGTATTGTTTGGCTACGGGACAGCTAGTCAATCACAACAAATCGGAGGTATGATCTTGAGCAAAAACTGCCCTATTACTCTTCAGGAAAATATGTCTATGGACCTTAGGACTCCTATTTTGACAAGTTGTGGCAAATATTTAGGCATACCATCATAATGGGGCCGCTCGAAAAAGGAAATGTTTTGTGGATATTAGCAAGAGTCAATGCAAAATTGGAGGGGTGGAAAGAGAAATTCATTTCAAAGGGGGGTAAGGAAATTCTCATCAAGTCTGTCATTCAGGCTATCCCACATTACACAATGTCTATATTTAAGTTACCTCTTTCTGTTAGTAAAGTTATTGAACATCGAATTGCTCGGTTTTGGTGGAGAAATGATCATAATAGAGAGTCGGTATCCATTGGCAAAAATGGGAAATGCTGAAAGACAGAAAAGATAAAGGAGGGATGGGTTTCCGAGATCTTATTGCATTTAATAGAGAGATGCTTGGAAAACAGGCTTAGCGCTTGCTACAGCAGCCCCAATAATTATGGAGTCAATTATTTAAAGGTTTATATTTCAACTTGACGGATTTCCTATCTCTTTTTGTTAAAGGCTCTCGGCCATCATGGGGATGGCAGAGTTTACTTATGGGTAGAGATGCAATCTTACCACATATGCGCTGGTCAATTGGTAATGGGAAAACTATCAGAATAAGAGGCGATCGGTGGTTATCTATGGGAATTCTCCATGGACCTAAATCTAGAGAAGAACCTCTCATGGTGGCCGATCTTATTGATCCGATCCACCACAATTGGAACCCAACTGCTCCAACGATTCCTTGGAGATCAGATTATGGAAAAAGTTCTTACTATCCCAGTAAGATCTCTTCACTCAGATGACAAACTCATTTGGTCAGTTACAACAAATGGAAAACATACTATCAAAAGCAACTATCATACTATCCTACGGTCATTCAGCAATCAACACGGACACATCGCATCAACATCTCATCAAAACCCTAAGGTATTATGGAAAATTATCGGGCCATGAAGACAGAATTGAAACTAAAAATATTTCTATGGTCTCGCTTGTCACAATGCCATCGCGTCCAAAGCAAATTTATTTCAATGTCATATTATAATAGATCCTCTATGCCACTTATGTCAACAGCAAGCTCCCGAGACCATCGAGCATATATTTTCCATTGCACATGGACTCATGCTATTTGGTCTGATTCCCAGCTCAATATACGAACTTCGACACTCACAATCAATCGTTTCGATTCATGGCTTACAGAGAGGGCGAAATTACCTCAGCACTCACCTGGTCTCCTTCTTATTGCTAACATCATTTGGCAGATATGGCGGATGTGAAACAACTTCACCTTTCGAAACCAGCTTCCAGATCCCTCCATTGCCGTACGGACAGTGGTGGCTCAAACGAATTCCTATCAGCTCTACTCCGATGCGTCGCGACCAAGACCTGTTCTTCATTCTCTTTGAAGGGAATTTCTGATTCCCTGAAATCGGATTCGACACTAAATCAAACCCCTAAAATAAGTGCGGAAGACGAGCCCGGGAAAATCACATATATCACCGATTCTAAGGCACATCACAGAATCGAACGTATCTTGTTAGCCACAGATTAAACACCAACGCCAATATGAGGAAGAGAAACTGATTTCGTTCAATCCGATGACGTCAATTGGCCTTGAAGGGAAGAGATTGTCGTCTCTTTTGTCTTTGTTCTTTCTTTTGGAGGGAGAGAGGGAGGAGGAACGTACGTACTGCCAAAATGTGTGTTCCTCCCTCTCTTTTCCCCTTAAATACGTCCTCTCCAAAGGACGTGTCCCTTTGGCAAAAGACGTCCCCCAAAAGTTACAACTCTTTGTTGACACCTGAAATTTTCGTCGACATTTTAATCATCCAATTTGCAAAAAATACAAAAAAAATAAATAAAGAGCCAAGAAAAAAAGAAAAGCAAAAAAAGAAAACATAAAAGAAAAGAAAAGAAAAGAAAAAAAGAGAGAAGAAAAAAAGAAGAAAGAAAACAAAAAAAAAAAAAAAATGAAATGAAATGAAAAGAAAAAAATAAGAAATAAGGAAAACGAAAAAAAAAGAAAAAGGAGAGAAAAAAAAAGAAAAAGAAAAAAGAAAAAATAAAATATATATATATATATAAGGGGGCTGGCTTGCTCGCGGGGGGGTCTCTTTTCTCTGGGGAATTCCGCTCTCTCTCACTCTCTCTCTCTCTTGGGGGTTTTGGCGCACGGCGGTCTTCATCTCTTGCTCGGCTGAGAGCTCATAGGGAGAAAAAGAAAAGGGGATCGAGGAGAGGAGAATCGATCGATCGCCATCGCCTTCCCCGCCTTGCGTGCAACTCGAGTCGATCGGAACCATCGTCGCGGCAACGATGACGACGACGACCACGACAGCGGTGCTGATAGAAGGCTCGGAGAGATCTGGCTCTTGATCGGGTTAGGCTCTGATCGGTGGCTCAACGTCTAGGGTTTTCGGGGGATTCACTGGTGGACGGGCTCTCTTGGATTCTCTCTCGGACGGACTCTCTTGGACTCTCGCTCTCTGAATCTTGACCTCCTCTTCTGCACTTCCCAAAAACCCTAGAAGAGAGAGTAACCGCCGGCGAAGGAGCTCGAGGTGAGGGACTTAGATCCGAAGCCGATCAACGGCGGTGACAGTGACGACGACGACGCCAGCGATTCTAGCTCCGCCGAATCTGATTCTTTCTCGGCGGACCTCCCCTCTTGGTTCTCTCTCGCCGGATCTGGTTCTCGCTTGCTAGATTTAACTCGATCCGAAGCCGACGGTAGCCACGGCAACGTCGGCGGCGAATCTGGTTCGGCGAGATCATCCTAGGTTCGCGGTGCGAAGCTCGTCGGACTCGAATCTCTCGGGATTGGGCTCACCGGATCGGTGAGTTCTCTTTCTATCACTCTCGATCCGTTAGGGTTTCGTTTGCGATTTCAATCCGTTCGGGTTGTGGATTCTGAATTCTCTCCCTCGGTTCTTTTCGCTGTTCTTTCCCGAGCTCGGCCGGAGGTAAAGGTTTTCCTCCATTGGCGAGCGATTGAAGATCAAGTGCCGGGCGGTTGAAAGTCGTGAGGACCTGATTTTGTCTCGGAGATCATACGCACGCTTGCTCGGTCGGTGCTTCTCTCTCTAGATCAGGTTATTTTTCCTTTTGGTCCAAAAGGGTCGCTATTGACAATTTTATTGAGCTGAAGATAAGTTTCTGTTCACATGATGGCCGTAACAAAGAAACTAGATGCTGAATTTCTGTGTTCGTTGCCATAGAGCTGTAGAAAATTATTAGAGCTAATGGTTCTGGATGAACTTAAGTTTGATGCTTAACTCTGTCGGATTTTACCAAATTTTGAAACGAGCATGATTCCTATTGTTTGCGTGATGAAGTGGATCCTACAAAGTAAGTATTACTCGAGGGAAGTAGAAATGGCTGTTCTGGTTGTGGTAATAGGAGTTGTTGTTTGCACTATTATGGACGTTAAAGTCAATGCCAAAAGTTTATATGTGCTTGTGTGGCTGTCTTCTCCACATTGATGCAGCAAATTTCAATATGCTCCTTGCAAAAGAAATATTCGATTGGATTTTTGAATTGCTGAGCAAGACAGCTCAATTTAAGTTGTCTTTCTCCTTATTTTTGGTCCAAATGTTATATTGATTTCTTGATTTGAGATACTGCTGCTTGTAATATGCTGTTTTGCTTCTTTTTCTTCTGTGGCTAGCTGCTGTTAGTATTGAAATGGAATGGTCGATGTGTCGCGATTTCGTATGACTGATAGACTTTCTGTTTTGGCTTAAATGAATTGATAGATAAGGTTTTCTGGTCTTGAGCCCTTCTAGACACAAAAAATAAACTTGTAGAGCTTTGATTTGATATGTTGCACGCCCTGAATAGACATCATCCGGTCATCGAAAAATACCGACAAAGTCTGTCAATTCTGCAGTAGTTTTTAGGTTGATTTGCTGTTTTGACCTACTACAATTTTCTGTTTTAACTGGAACAAGCTGGAAGATGATGTTATTAGGACTTAATGTCTTCTAGAGATTTGTAATAGGCTTCTCAAACTTTCCATTGACATATTATATGTGCGATTTGGTCATCATTTGCCCTACCTTTCCTTTTTTCAAATCGAGCTTTGAAATCTGGAATTTGTCTAGAACTGTAATGCTGTCTTTTCTGTGGATAGTTGTTGTTAGTCTTAAGATGAGATAGTAGATTTGTCCAAATTGCTTTCAATATGTTGTAGAATGACGGTGTGACATGCTACTATGATCTATTCTTGATTGACTTGTTCATGTTCTTAATATTTTTAGAAATTCATGCGTTAGGAATCTTGAGGTGCTTCCTTCATGGAATGACATCCTTTATCAATTGTCTACAAAGAGGTTTTAGGTATCATGTGGGTTACACATTGATTGCTCCGTTTGCCTTAAATACATATGTTAAGTGAATTCAATGGTGCATGTTTTGAAATAAATGATCTTTAGTTGGTTCATTCATTGTTTTGGGTTGATTGAGGACCAAGGTCATATGGCTTGAATGTTTGTCATGTTATATGCTTTGTGTGTGATCGTTAGATAGATGATTTAGGTGTAATACATAATGATGCTAAATCTTGGGATTTCACTTAGAATTTGGTGTAAGGACTTCATGACTTTAGTCACCATTTTTTAACTCTAATAATGTCATGTTCTTTGATGTTTTGATATGTTTGTTTGTTTCCTTCCACTGCATATACCTAGTTATAGGTTTATTAGATTAAGTTTAGATTAGGATCCCGAAGATGGAGAAGGCACGAAGAGGGTGAAGGTCGATGTCCATTCCGACCATTTTTATGTAATACCCATTTTCCCGACATATGTCTCGGGCTCCATTTGTTGTATAAAACCCGACGAGTTGCGGGTTTTCTTTCTTTTCTTTTTTTTAATTGTTTTTTTTTTTTTTAGGACTGCTTGATAAATTTACTGCTTTTCCTTGATTGCTTACTTAATGTCTTGTAATTTCAATTTCGTTGGCTGTTTTCCTTTTTTTTTTTAGAAATAGAATAACATGAAAATGATCAACCACGCATGACCACTTAGTCTAGGAATTGACGTTCTTGAAAATATAAAAAGAAATGCATGGACATGTTAGGAAAAACACGACATACTGTTTAGGTACCGAAAGGACGCTAATAGCAATATTAGCGTAACCCGAGTCCCCGAACCTAGATATCTGGTTACATAGGAATCGAGGGAACACTCCCGACCCTCGATTGGGTTTCTAGTTGACCCCCAAAATAAGGCTAGTGGCGACTCCTGCCTATTTTTAGGTTGTTAAATACCTAGACCGTATAAATAAATCCACTGTCACGCGGGTATGAGCTTGGGAGAGCTCGTGATCTCGTGAGGAAACTCGTGATCAAAGTACCCCTAAACCCGACCTTTCCCATCCTTGGATACCATTTCGAGGGGCGGCAAGATCGGGTCGCGACACTCTTCAACATATCCCTCCATCCATGGGCCATAATCTTGTGGGCCAAGCTTTTAGGCCCAACATGAGCGGACCAGCCAACTTAGGCCTATCACAATAATTAATAAAACTATCATCTCCCACTCGCACATGGTGGGCCGAAGCGAGATCCTCTTTACCTCTCTTCAACATTCATACCGATGAATAATTCGTGCAACCAGCATACTTTGAGAGCTCATTGCCATACATCTGTTAGGAATATATAGCAGCTCATAATGGGCATCACACTCTAAATATATTTAGTATATAGTACCATAGATCGATTGATCACATTTATATCTCTCTTGATCTCTTTAAATAATGACATATATATATATATATATATATATGTATGTATGTATGTATTAACAATTATGATTATCTCAAAGACAGTCATAATTGGTCGACTAGTGAATACAAAAACGACAATGTGGTTCTCTAAATTCGATCTTCCTCTTTCCTTCAAACTCTCAATCTCAGTTCAGTTTGATTTTCTAGAAATGTACCATTAGATCGAATCAACTCATGACCATTGGTAACATCCTAAGATAGCAAACACTAAATAGAAATCTTGAAAATAAGTAAGAGTCATGAGAGCACTCAAATTGAGGAACTCTTTTCCTCAAGAGTCTCACACGGCATAAAAGTTGAGATTAAACTTTTGTCACTCTTATTGGTCGTCTCATGCATACGTAGTATAAAATACGTATTACGATATTAATTCATTTCCCATGGAACGTATGTCTACACCTTCAATACCATACAGATGATAGTTCAGACATACCCAATGTCTAACTTAAGTTCACGTATCTACTCATTCACATAATTTATCAAAACTCACATCTAGCATCTTAGACGGATAAAGTAAAATATGTGGGGTATTTTAATTTCGGATATTGTACATATCATGTCCTCATCTTAACACTTAGTTAAGGGGACATATATATTTTAAGCTTGAGATCTCGATTATCACCTAGATAATAAGCTTAAAAACTGTTTCATCTCTATTTATTACATAGTAAATAGATGAAATTACCCGTGTGAGTAGGCTAATCTTATATCTGTTCGACATACTTTCTCAACTTAATATAATGCACTGAGCATTAAGATGCATAAAGATCAAACAAAAATTCATAGACATTAATAATGAAAAAACACAAGTTCATAAATGTGAATAACTCAGGGAAATTACAATTCAGTACATCAGACTCTACGCAATCCTAGAGATTTTACATGACCATAAAACACATCTCTAGGTATTGGCTTTGTCATAGAATCTGCTACCATTCTATGCATAGATATGTACTGTAAGTTCACATCCTTTCGTGCAACCATATCTTTGACAAAGTTATACTTGGTATCTATATGTTTGGTCTTGTCATGATATTTTGGATCTTTGGTGTACGCTATAGCTGCTTGGCTATCACAGTTAACCAATAATGCATTTGCAGCTTTTTCAATAACACCTAAATGATCCAAAAATCTTTTAAGCCAAACTCCTTCTTGTACCGCTACTGATAATGCCACGAACTCAGCTTCCATCGTGGACAAGGCTATACACGTTTGCTTCTTACTGCTCCATGATATGGCGTGATTGTTCAGTAAGAAAGCCAATCCATAGGTAGATTTTCTTTCATCTAAATCTCCTCCCCAATCAGCATCTGAATAGCCTTTAAGTCGCAGATCATTTCCTTGGTAATTCAGCTTGTAATCAGCAGTTCCCTTCAGATACCTCAGTATTCTTTTAACGGCTTTCCAATGTGCTTGACCTGGATTGGATTGGTATCTACTCACCATTCCAACTGCAAAATATATGTCAGGTCTTGTACACATCATAGCGTATATCAAACTCCCAACAGCACTAGCATAAGGAACATGTTTCATTTGTTCCTTCTCTTGTGGAGTTCTTGGACACAGTCTATGGCTCAATCCTTCATCTTTTGCAATAGGAGTGTCTATGGGTTTACAATCTTGCATACGAAATCGTTCAAGAACCTTATTTATATATGTTTCTTGTGAAAGAGATAACGATCTCTTCAAACGATCTCTTGAAATCTTAACTCCAAGAATGTATGTAGCCTCACCCATATCCTTCATCTCAAAGTTGGAAGACAACCAACTCTTGACAAGTATTAACAAACTCCATATTACTTCTGGCAATTAGTAAATCATCAACATATAATGATACGATCACAAATTAATATTTGGATATTTTGATATATACACAATGATCCTCATCTATCATTGTAAAATCATATGCCATTATGGCATTATGAAAACGTATATACCATTGTCTTGATAACTGCTTAAGGCCATATATCGATCTCAAAAGTCAACATACCTTTTCTTCTTGGCCTTTCATTATGAAACCAAGGTTGTTCCATATATATTTCTTCCTTTAATTCTCCATTGAGGAAAGCAGTCTTTACATCCATTTGATGTAACTCAAGATCCATACTAGTCACTATTGTCAGAATAATGCGAATTGAGGTAAATCTCACTACATGAGAAAATGTTTCTTTATAATCAATTCATTTCTATTGATTATACCCCTTCGCCACAAGGCGAGTCTTATGCCTTTCTATCGAGCCATCATTTTTTACGCTTTATTTTGAGAACTCACTTGTTCCCAATAGCTTTGCGTCCTTTTGGAAGATCAACTAGTTTCCAAACTTGGTTTGACTTCATTGACTCAATCTCCTCTTCCATTGCATGAATCCATTTTTCCTTATTAGGGCAAGTTAGAGCCTCATTAATATTTCTTGGCTCATCCTCATCTTATGGAGCAATCATAGAAGTTTCCCCTTCAATGTCAAAACATCAACGGGGAATACTTTTGTGACTTGTTCGCCGTATGGAAATTGTATACTTTGCACATCATTCTCCATCATGCTCCCACTCAGATTAGATAATGACGATATCATCTCATCATGTGGTTGTAATTGAGAGTGGGTTGAATTAAATTCATCACTTCTCATGTTACTCCCACTTGGACGAACTCCATTAATATCATTATCTTGATCTAAGGTTTCAAATAGGAGTAATCTTCACCTATTTCGCCATTCTTAGAAAATTCGTTCTCTAAGAATGTGACATCCTATGATTCAAATTCAGTTATACTCCCACTTTCTTACTCACCTTTGAACACATACCCTTTCGAGTGTTCAGAGTATCTTATGAAAATAGTCTTCTTTCCTCTGGGACCCAATTTCCCAAACTTGTGAGAAGACTCATGAGTATAAGCAGCACAACCACATGGCTTAAGAAAACTTAAGTCCGATTTTCTAGCTGTCCATAACTCATATGGAGTGGAAATAATTAATTTTGAAGGCACTCGGTTAAGTATATAGGCAGTAGTTAACAACGCATCACTCCAAAAAGTGATAGGTAAGTTAGCATGCGCCATCATGGACCTAACCATTTCCAGTAGGGTTCTATTTCTTTTTTCCACAACACCAATTGAGGAGTATATGGAATAGACAACTGTCTTTCTATTCCTTTTTCATCACATAATTTTCTGAACTCATCAGATAAATATTCTAACCTCGATCGGATCTTAATACTTTTATTTTCTTGTCTAATTAATTTTCTATCAAGTTCATAAACCTTTTGAAACAACTTAATACTTTAGATTTATGAGAAATCAAATAGACATATTCGAATAGAGTATAATCATATATAAAAGTGATGAAATAAACAGTCACATGCCTTCCTCTCACATTCATTGGACCACAGACGTCAGAATAGATTAAATGCAGAGGAAATTCAACTATTTTACTTTTCCAAATGGTTTCCTTGTCGTTTTCCCTACTAGGAAATGCTCACATATGGGCAAATCGACTTTTTTAATGTTGCCCAACAAGCCCTCTTTAGCTAGTTTATTCATACGTTGTTGGCCAATATGACCAAGTCTAGCATGCCACACATTCACATCATTATCATATGAATTAGGAGACGTGAGAAGAGAATAACAAACATTTGGATTAACATAGTCAATATCTAATACAATGAAACCATCCAGAAAATAACCACAACCATAGAAATTTGTATCCAAAAACAAATCAACACCTCTATTATGGAAGTTCATATTAAAACCTAACTTGACCAACACTAAAATAGACACTAAATTTCGACGAATCTCCGAGCATACAATACATCATGTAGGAATAAAGTGCGTCCACCACGCATGTTCGGTTGGCGAGATGTCAATTCCTTTTACTTTAGCTCTGGAGTTGTTTCCCACATAGATCCACTTAGTTCTAGTTGCTACTCGTCGGAATTCCACGAATGATTCTCTATCCTTCGCTACATGGTCTGTCGCTCCTGAATCCAGAGTCCACAAAGGATTCAATTCAATTAATAATACATAAATCGACACATAAGCAAAGTTCTGAAAAGTACAAGGGGTGTATACCTTCTTTGGCTCATGACAGTTGCGAGCATAGTGACCCTTCTGTTCACAATTGTAATACTTCACCCTTGTAAGCTTCTTCATTCGATGAAGCTTTCCTCTTTCATGTTAGTTAAGCTTAGGTTTCTTCCCTGAATGACCTGCTTCATTGCATTTCCCTTTATCAAACCAGTTATGACGTTTGCACTTGGAGCTCGAAGCTCCATGTGAGCTAGAACAAGCATGATAGATTTAAGCTTTGCTTAGCCGCCAAGAGGCAGTCCTCTTCCAGCTCAAGATGACGCACTGCATCCTCAAAGGTTTTGATATTCTCATTATGGGTCAGGTGCACCTTCATATGCTCCCAACTCTGAGGCAAGGAACGAATCACTACTTGCACTTATTATTCATCAGTCATGACATGGCTAGCATCTTTCAACTCATTAATCATGTTTGACATCTTTCTAAGATGTTGCTTCATGGTCTGACCATGAGACTTCTTATAAGAGTCAAACCTAATAGTGAGCTGCCTCAGTCTGGTCACCGAAGTATGACCAAATCTTGCTGCCAATGCTTCCCACATTTCTTTGGCATTCTCAAAACGCCTGAACTCTCGCATGACGTCATCCTCCATGCTACTCAGCAACGTAATGCGAGCAAGAGAGTTCTTTTTTTTCCCATGCAGCAAATGCTTCCTTATCTCTCTTATGTTGTGTAATGTTTCCATCTTTAGGTACTTTCATGGTTAGGTTAAGAGCTTTTAGTGCCTTTTGCTCTTCTAACACATATTGGATTTTCATCTGCCATATTTCATAGTTATCGCCGTTGAGCTTCTCACATTTGTTCAGCTGAGCGACTATGCTCTTTGTGGTTGAAGCCATCGATCTGAACATATTAGACACATATGCACGAATTATTAATGTCTATCATTTATGCTTCCATTTTGCATAAACCCATCATATAAAAGAATAATTTCAAGTAAGATTTCAGAATCAAAAGGTCACTATATTTCCAATCATCCTCCAAAAATCCTACTTAAAACTATCATTAATATAATTGTCTTATGCAAAATAAATTCTATGAAATTACAAAAACTTCTATGAATTACCCACATCAATCAACAATAACAGAAATCAAATAATACTTGATATCAAATAATGATATAATAATAATGTTTTCACATAATACAACTAACATATCAGTTGCCACACCATCAATAACTAGGTAGATAACATTACATAAGATGTCCACAAAGCACACTAAATAAAGACCAGCCAAAACATCTAGCACCAAGTCAATATACGAACTGGGAAATATCCTCTTTTGTTCAATTTCTTGATATTTTCCCTTGTAACAATCCAGTAATAATCATCTATAAAATCCATCACAATTTTCCTATATGAAGCGGCTTTGTTGACATCCCATATGCGATTCAACACTTCTTGCCATTCTGGTAGAAGAGTGTCCATGAAAAATCACACTATCTCGGGTTGTAGCATTGGGACGACCATTCCATATGACCTTTGAATTTTCCCGTTGATTTCAAGAACGTGATCAATTAAGTTGCCACTCTCCCATCGATGATCAATCGGCTCGGCTATCAACTTAGAAAGCCTTTCCTTTTGTTCATCGATAATTGCGCGAATAGGTGTGTACAACCTAAGGGGAGGCATTGTTCCTGCAACAAATGCAAAACAAATAAGGAATCACATATAATCCACATAGACTTAATTGGAAAAAGAAACACATTCTTTTCCTCCCTTTTTTTTGGGTCAATGGTCAAAGTCAACGGTCAACCGGGTCGGAGTCAAGGTCAACGGGTTGGACCGGTCGGACCGGTCGGGGCTAGTTGGGCCGGTCGGACGGATCGACCCGGCACGTGCGACACGCGTGCAGTTGATGTCACGATGACATTAGTTGGCGCGTGCCTTACATGAGCCATCGATGGCCCCCGCATGTGTGTGCAATGCCCCACGCGTGCATGCGTCTTCCACGCGCCTACATCTTACCGAATTGGCGTGTGCAACACGCCCGCCGTTTCGCTTCGGCTGCGCATGGGGCGCGTCGACCTTTGGCCGCCACTCGTCTTGCTCGTCTCAATGAGACCTTCGACCCTATGCCATCAGAAACTGATTTCGACTTACAGAAAATTTAAAAAAAAAAACGGATGAACAATGCTCGGGTGTCGGGATTTTTCCACCCCAATCGGTGTCGGCCGATTTTTCACGAAAATTCAATCAAAAATCATTCATAAACATGAAAGGGGTCGGGAAAACATGAAACTACGGCTCTGATACCAATGTAGAGAATTATTGATTCCCTAAAATGGATTCGACACTAAATCGAACCCTTAAAACAAGTGCGGAAGACGAGCTTGGGAAAATCACATGTATCACCGATCCTAAGGCACATCACAGAATCGAACGTACCTTTATTGCCACATATTAAACACCGAACCGATATGAGGAAGAAAACTGATCCCGTTCAATTCGATGACGTCAATTGCCTTGAAGGGAAGAGAGTGTCGTCTCTTTTGTCTATTTTTCTTTCTTTTGGAGGGAGAGAGGGAGGAGGAACGTACGTACTGCCAAAAGGTGCGTTCCTCCCTCTCTTTTCCCCCTTAAATACGTCCTCTCCAAAGGACGTGTCCCTTCAACGCAAAGACGTCCCCCAAAAGTTACAACTCTTCAACGTATCCTCTTCATCCATGGGCCTTAATTTGTGGGCAGGCTTTTAGGCCCAACATGGGCGGACGGGCCAACTTAGGCCCATCACAATACAAATAAAACCATCACTCTTGATCTGATGCACCTCGGCGTCCTCCGGAATTGGGTACCCTAAAATGTAATATCGCGCCAATCATAAAGGAGTAGTGCAAAGGTTCAATCGCTTGTATTTGTAGAGATCATAATGGAAGAATTATGGATATGTACTCCAGTCGAGTCCTGGCGCGATCCACTTTTAAAGTGGAGGTTTTAGCTCTTATCTATTCTCTTCAGCATCTACTCAGACAACAGCTCCATGAAGCTCATCTGGAGGTGGAATCCGACTGTCTTACTCTTGTTGAAGCACTGCAAGGCAAGCGACCGTAGCCATGGGACCTCCGACCACTGTTCAAGGAAGCTATCGTTCTACAATCTAGGTTTTCTAACCTAACGCTGCAATACTGCCACCGTTAAGCTAACCTAGTAGCCGATTGGGCTGTGAAGGCTCGTAACTTAGTCTTAGCCCATCACTCAGTTTCGGTCCATAACTGGATCCTATTTCCGCCTTATGTTTTGCTTGATCTAGTTTATGCTGATGCCTTATCTTCAGGTTGTAAACTTTCCTTATATTGAATGTGGCATGTGTTTGACCAAAAAAAAAAAAAATAGAAACGGGAGGTCCCCCACTCATGTTCATCAAGTTTCTATTTCAATCTTGTGAGTTTGAACTAGGTAAATCATTTGATATCACTACCTTTTTATCAATTGATTTTGTTGTTTTTGAATCAAGCCTTGTTGATTTTCGGTTTTGGCTTTATTCTATTTGAAGGCGATTTAAAGCTCCAAATTTGAAGTTGTTTTCGAGATAAGTGAAAACCCTACACGCTAAGTTGTGTCGATCCACTTAGCTTTTGACTTGGTTAGTTGTTATGTGTGAACTTAGTGTAAGTATGCGAAATAGGAATGTGAATGTGATGTGATGGTTTGATCTATTTTGTGGATTTCTTACATGGCTAGAATGTGTTTGATTGTTTTTTTTAGGTGCCGCGTCATGTGATATGTGTAAATGATGAATTGAATTTGGAAGTGTTTTGTAAATTTCAGATTTGACTATCGTTGATAACATTTGCTTATTAAGTCTGAATCCGAGTTGCTTCTATGTCTGATGCTTTTGAATCTGATTTGCTCTTGAGTCAGATATACTCTCTAAGTTTGACTTGCTTTTTGAGTTGGAACCTCCCTAAGTCTGATTTGCCCATTGAGTATATTCACTCACGAATCTAAATATCATTTTCTTATGTTCAAATCCACCTTAACAGAACCATTTTCTTATGTTCAAATTTTCCCAATTAGAACCATTTCCTTATGAACAGGCGTTCCTATTAAGAATTACTTGTGTTTTAGACTTTCTATTCAAAATCATTTCCTTGTGTTTCAGACTTTCCCGTTCAGAATCAATTCTTGTGTTTCAAACTTTCTGTTCATAATCATTTCCTCATGTTACGGACTTTCCCATTCAGGATCATTTCTTGTGTTTTAGACTTTCTACTCAGAATCATTTCCTTATCTTTCAGACTTTCCCGTCCAGAATCACTTATTGTGTTTCAAACTTTCTGTTCACAATTA
This sequence comes from Eucalyptus grandis, assembly GCF_016545825.1. Classification (NCBI taxonomy): domain Eukaryota; kingdom Viridiplantae; phylum Streptophyta; class Magnoliopsida; order Myrtales; family Myrtaceae; genus Eucalyptus; species Eucalyptus grandis. The sequence continues at coordinate 13,250,647 of NC_052615.1, read as the reverse complement.
TTTCCTTATGTCAGACTTTCCTGCTCAAAATCATTTCTTGTGTTTTAGATTTTCACAGAATCATTTCCTTATGTTTGAAACTTTCCTGTTCAGAATCACTTCCCTTATTTTAGTGCCTCACTTGCTTTGAGCTTTAGTACGAGTCGCCTAGAAGACTCCCAACTGGATTTTGATATGTATGACCGCCTTTTCAGCCTTCCTAGTTTTCCACAGCTTAGATGAATCCATCATGCACAGAAGCTCGACTTCTAGCTTATCGTCTGCTTGATGTCCAATTCCTAATTCGATATGCCGGTAGTGGGCTGCCAGTGGAATTAATAAAATGATTCAGATGAAGAAGGGGAAAGTACTCTCTTGCAGAGGTGACTACATACAACGAGTTACGAAATAAAAGGATCAACAAAATAAGGATGGGAGAAGAAATTCCGATAATGCCAAAGGGAATATGCAGCTAGTTTTATGTTCACATTTTGATGCTTAAAATGGTCATCCCAGACAAAAGACATTATTGGCTGAACAAAAAAAAAAAAAAAAAAAGAATCTCCGTCAGTTCAGAAACTTAGTCATACAAATTTGAGCCATTAGAGTCATAATAATCCCAAAATCTTTTCCCAATATATTCTGCAGAAAGCAATAAAGAAGACAAATATAAATGGATCAAGGGAAATAAGAATTTTCTTTTTTAAAGATTTTCATGAAAATTCATAAACTTTCGTCAGATTAATTTATGATTTATGCCTAACTAATCTATAAAATCGTTATTTAAAAGTTAGTAAGATGGTTAGAAGTTGATTTATAAAATGTCTCATGTTTCTTATAACCTAATCTTCCCAATTTTACAGAATTTGTGTTCAAAATTTTAAAATAGATCAGGTATTCATATTTTCAAATTTGAAACAGTATATTAGGTTCACTTGGTGAGTACTTTACAATTATATTCCTAGTTGCCTCCTTTTGCGCATTAGATGAAGGAAAGTGAGGGTGTGCTGAGTTGTGGCTTTCATTATTACATTCTTGTTTAAAGCCTTAAAGAGTACGTTATTCACAAAGAAGTGAACTTATGGATACTGGAACAAAAAAAAGAAAAGGAACTTTTTAGATCTTTCTTAGATACTCTTTCCCCAAAATAGACAAGACTATCTTGATGCACTTTAAATTCCATCACCTCAAAAAAGGCAAAGAATCCTCTCAAAAATCTTTGCTATTTCTACTGCTCAGTAATTGTCTCCCTGGTGCGTGATTCGCACCGTCTCTTTCTTCCTCTCAAGAATTCAATTGCCGACTACCCGCTGCGAGAGAGATGGCTGCAGAGATTGGAGGGAACAAGAAGGCATGTGTTATTGAGGGACTGGTTTGTGGCTTCTGTGCTGATCAAGCTTTTGCTTGAGAAGGTTATGCTGTGAATACAACTGTTAGGACCCAGGTTGGTCTCCTTTTACCTTTTTCTTCTAAAAACATGTAAAGATCAAGTATTTCCTCCATCTGCTTGGTCTGTCGGTACACACGTGAATGCTCTGTTTTGATAGCATATTCCTTCATTGATTGCTGATTAGTTCCTTGCAGTTGGACCCCATTTGTTTGAGAAAAGCCAATTTACCCTCCAAAAGAACGCAAAATTTCATTTCACTTCCAGTGCTCAAACTTTTGCCAATTCACCAGTAGATGAAACCAAGTTCTTCCATTTAGCTTAATCTGAACAGCAGGATTCAGGTCGTCAGTTTGCCATTACTATAGTGTATGTTTCACGTGATCAGTGAGAACGGCTCACGAGAGTGGTACACGCAATAAAATTAGCCACGACATAGTTCTGACTTTTTAGATCGCATTTTAGTAATTTGGTAGTGCTCACAGACTACGGAAGTATTCTCATACTCCAGCAACATGGCATGGCTTGATTGTGTGGAAGCTGCAGAACTAATGGATAGGGCACTGAAGTTGGAACTGTTTGTTGATTTGCTATTTTACATTGGTGCAAATAATCAAAAGAGGGTATCCCATCTCAATGAGCTCCAGCAGTTGGGTGTCCTCAAGATTCAGGGCAGATCTCACCCGATGAATCGAGCTTCGATGCTCCTATAGCCGGGCTGTGTCTTTGTCTTCCATGTCGCGACCCCAGCCTCTAAAGACCCTGAGGTATGTAATGAGTGCATCACTTGGGAGCTATCGTGACGACCTGCACTGGGCTGTACGAAAGACGGACTAAGATCCATCTTCAGTGCACGGGCGAGACTAAGTGCATATCTCCTATCCCACATCACTTAGGAAAGTCCTAGCCTAGTTTATAAGGTTGGGTTCCTCTAAACTATATACATGTGTTTTTTTGGGTAGTATGGGCTGTCCAGGAAACAAACTGGCATAACTTTTAGTGTTTAAAGCGGACGATAGTACGGTGGAGACCTGGGTCCTTCAGGTGATATCAAAGCTGACTCCCCAGCGTCTTGGGCGGTACAGAGGAGGATCTTACAGAGGGACCGACTAAGATCCCGCCCGGTAGTACGCGGGCAAGATTAAGTACGTATCTCTCCTATTCCACATCGCTTAGGAGGAATTTGGCTAAATAAGGACTTAGTGTTCAAAGTTAAACAACATGTATATAGCGGAGACCGGTCCTTACATTTACAGTAATTTTCGATGATACATTTTTACTGGGTTTTGAAACCGCTTCTGCTCTAATTTTACAGAATGACATGATCAAGCCAGCCATGCAGGGTGTCCTGAATGTTATCAGAGCTTGCGCCAGGGCGAAGGCAGTGAAACGACTCGTGTGGACTTCATCAGCAGCTGCAGTTTCGATCAACAATCTTCAGGGACGGGTTTGGTCATGGACGAGAAAACTGGACTGACGTTGAGTTCCTGACCTCTGTGAAGCCGCCTGACTGGGCAAAATCAGTTGGCCATGGGGTGTTCGATTTGACTTTTGAGCTGGTAAAGAAGTCAATACGAAAATGATGGGTTTTCCAATTTCACTATTTTAAGGGGTACCCCGCTTCCAAGATGCTGGCGGAGAAAGCAGCGTGGAGATTTGCGGAGGAAAACGATGTGGACCTTATAACTGTCATCTCTCAACCCTCCTGGCTGGCCGTTCTCTCACGCAGGATGTCCCCAGCAGCGTCTGTCTTGCAATGTCGCTGATAACAGGTCGACAACCGTCCACAGTACTATAAGTTCATTAACTTGAGAGACCGGACACAACTGATCCTGAGCGGGAACAAAACTAATCACAGAAATGCACAAGAGAAACGTGCTTGTCCTAATGCCTCTGATATTTCTTTTTGCAGGAAACTTGTTCTGGATAAATGGCCTGAAAGACATGCAAATGCTGTCGGGTTCTATTTTATCACGCATGTTGAGGACGCCTGCTGCGCTCACATTTTGTGGCCGAAAATGAATCTGCTTCTGGACGATACATCTGCTGCGCTGCCAACACCTGTCTTCCAGAACTCGCAAAGTTCCTGAACAAAATACCCCGGTACAAAGTCCCAACAGAGTAAGTCACTACCAACTTTCTGGTACATTTGTATGCGCAGGTTATTCAAAAGACCAATCTCGTTGTCATTATAATTGTGAGCCGATTTCCTTACGCAGTTTTGGGGATTCCCGTCCAAGGGCAAGTTGATTCTCTCTTCGGAGAAACTAATCAATGAGGGCTTCACTTACAAGTACCGCATTGACAGTATCTATGACCAATCTGTCGAATACTTCAAGGAAAAGGGACTGCTGCAGGTGTAGTAATTTCTGTCGGCATTGCGGTTCTGCAGAAATCAAAGCAATGCTTGACCAGGAAGATGTGAAAGAAAAACAGGTCCTTGAGATCCATCGATCAGCCTGTTCTAATTGAATGACGCATGGATGTGAATAGAAAAGTGTAGCTCTTGCATCTTTCCTAAACCATGAACCGTGTGAGATAAGTGATCTTAAGACGCGAGTTTCTCTATTCTCTGGAACAGATGTGGAACGGAAATCCGTTTGGTAACACAATTTGATTTTTCTATTTTTGGAATAGATTTCTATTCCAAAAATAGACTTGAAGAAGAAATCAGAAGCCAAATAAAATAGAAATTAAGAAATTGATTTCTGTTAAGAAATCAATTTCTATTCCATAAATTTTGTCAGGCATTCCCAAATATTTGCTTTAGTAGCTGAGAACCTAATCTAATGGACCTGTTGGTTTTGTCAGAGAAGTTGATTTACCTTTACTACATCTATCAGCTTAGTTTCACTTAATCTTTTGTAGTAACAATGACACTATAAGCTAAGAAAGACAATAACCTCTTAAAATCAAAGACAAGGCAGTGCAAATAAAACTATTTTGAATGAGAGGAGAGAATATGACATGTCAAATTATAGAATATTCCCTTTTAAAAAAATTCTATCAGGTTGTGTATAATTTTATGTGTGATAATATTAATGAATACAATCATTGCAATTACTCAGGTACCTTTGCCACACGGTTTAGGATTTAAGGTTTATCGAAACAAACAGGCCCAACAAATTCGAAGCTAACTCCTAATCCCTTGGTTATTTCACAAAAGCGATGTGCAGGCATCTCGCAAGTCGATGAATAGGCAGCTCCTAGTCCTAAATTTTATAAGCTGTGCTTGCATATACATAAAGGCACAAAAGCTATCAAGTAAAACTCAACTCTACCTACTCCGTAGGCCCTTCCTCTCTGTGCATTCCTGCTAGATTCATAAAATTGACTGCAAGCCGCAAAATTGGCACTCTAAGACCTTCATAAATAGAATCTAAAACACATTAACGAAGAAAAAAGAGACAGAGAGAGAGAGCGCTCATTTCCTCTGACCAGGCGCTCGCTGCGCCCTTCGTAGGGTCTCCTCTGTTGACCGATGGCCGTGTCCTTTGGCGTTTCAATATGTGCAGAGCGTGGAAGCCACCGGAGTTCAAAAGCAGGAGCTGATGGCAGAAGTCGTGGGAGACCAGCGTTGCCGAGGCTGCTGGGATCAGTGCAGGAGGCCTCGCTGGTCGTAGAAAGTCACTATGATACTGGGAATACCGCCGCCGCATCGGGGGCGCTCGTGATGGTCAGCATTCGCGTTGCATGGAAGTAACGCCGCGGACAGCAATCAGCGAACGTCTGGAGAACGGAGTCCCCGTCAGGAATGGGCCAGCGATTGGCGTTGCTCTCTCCGTTCTCTTCAGTGTATATTGCATACATCCTGCAGTTTCTTGTTCTTTCAAGCTCTTCTTTTGTTCAAAATTCTCCTTTTACCTCCACTGCTTCAGGACTGGTTCTTCCAGGTTTCAAAACTCTTCACTCGCTTTGGCCGTATCCTGATCTTGCAAATTCAGTTTTTCTTGGAATCAAATCAGATCTTGATCACCACTTTCCTCTCTTAATACCTTCATTCCACATTTCAAATCCAATTTTGAAAGTCGCGCTTATCGTGAAATTTTCTTTGAAAAAGTATATCAGAATCCTAACAATATCTGTTTTGCCCTTGCAACATGGGCGATGCAAACGAGTTCGTCCTAAATGCTATCAGTACCTAAATATAATGGGATGTAATATATGTTTAGGGGTCAAGTCCATTCCTAATTTTATGGAAAAGTCAAAATTTAGATATTAATAACAAGGAAATTATCTGATCTTATCATCTGAGTCGAATGCCAAAAAAGAAATTATTGGAGAAACCTACGAGGAACAGTGAGAAACATAATAGAATTGCATAGTTCGATCAAAGTGTCGACACCCATTTTACGAGGTGCACAAGACGCCAAGAAATCCCTACAAATTCGAAGAATTCAAAGTTTACAATCACCTAATCAATCGGGGTACTTTCCAGCCTCCAATTACACCCAAAACAGATCAACAGTTATTATCTCACAATAACTCAATAACTCGCTCGAGAAAACTTACAAAAATAAAACCAACGCCCTCCTTATTTGCCTTGTTTATGTCCAACGAATAAAATTCCATGTATACCGTGCCTGCTGGTCCTAAAGATTTTGGCCGTCTAAAACTCTATGCAGTTAACGGTTGTAATTCATAAAGAGTAATTTCCCTTTGCTTATTTGTTGCTAAGCTTTCTTCTATTTTCCTCCAAAGTCCAAAGGGCTTTTATCTCTCTTAGCAAAATCAAGAACAAGGTAGTTATTTAGTCTATTTCAGTTGTCTCTGCCATTTGATTGTAACAGGTACTGTGCATTGTTCTCATTCACATAAACAAGCGGCCCTCTCACGCAACTTAACTGGACAGGACAATACAAGTCCACAACTTCATGTGACAAGTAGAATCTTGCCGACATGCTGGCTGCTTTCCATGAGCCGGTGGCCCTCTGCCGCTTCGGCTAGAGGAAGATACTTGTAAACCACAGGCTTCACTTTGCCTTGCTCGATGGCTGGCCACACTTTCTTCTCTACCTCATCTACGATCGCATCTTTATTCTCTGGGCTTCTGGTACGCAAGCCCGCCGCTGCATATACAAACACATAAGTTTACAATGATTTTGCGAAAAGAATATTGCCAATATCACCGTTTGACGTGCTCAAATCATATGCATGAAGTGCCCAAGTTCCATAAGGTAATGGCTTCTATGGCGCTAACTGTATCAGAAGAATCCTCAACCAATCCAAATATCCAATTGCCAACCACATCAAGCTCAAGAACCAACAAAATGCATTGAGCGAACCTTTGCACAGTGAGGCGTCTGGCCAGAATACTTCTCAGATCCACTTGTGTCACTGCTCCACTCTGAGTGCCGATGATGAATAGCCTCCCATCCAAATTCAAGCTATCCAGGTTTCTCTGGAAGTAGGATGCACCAACGCAGTCCAGAATCACATCGACACCTGCCAAAATGAATTTTTGGAAATAAATTCCCTTTCGCAGACCAACATAGCGTTGCATGGTTCATCTATAACTTCATGGTTTATGTGAAATCTCACTTATAAGCCTCAACAATCAGAACGACTGGATCTGTGTTTAAAAGAATGATTTCTATGTCAAGACATGGCTTTGCCAAGTTAAAATCACCCTCATAATGCTTGGACACAACATCAGTCAACTTCTTGTGATTCAGGGCGAAAAGGATTAACTTAACTACACATCTACAGACCTTCCCCTCTAATCAACCAAAGTAATAAGAGCAGATAACACCGTGAAAAGGCATTTTATTGCCTCTGTAACAGAGTGAGAATGTCACACAAAAGCCAACATGAATAATAAGTTGCAGGAAATGCAGAAAAGCAAGTGTAGCAAGATTATGTGAAAAAGGTTTAGTAATTGCTCCCTCCTGTTTCTAAAATAATATACCAATCATCTTCCATATGAATAAAAGAACACTTAACTCCCAATCAAGTGATTATGTCTGATGACTTTTGATCGATATCAAGAACAAAAATATGCATGATGCACCTTTTCCTACAGTTTCTTCTTTCACTCGTGCAACAAAGTCCTCTGTTTTGTAGTTGATGCAAACATCTGCACCCAGATCCTTGCAAGCAGCTAACTTTTCTTCACTTCCTGTGAATCGAAGATGCGACAAAGTTATAGTTTTGAAAGGGCCAAGTTTGCAGAAGCTTCAATTAGTTTGAAGATACCTGCTGTTACAAATACCCTAGCACCATAGTATTTTGCTATCTGAATAGCAAATGTGCCGATTCCACTAGAGCCACCATGTATCTGTAATTTTCATTAGCATGCTAATGAATGAAAACAATGGTAGAAGAAATTGGGATAATAATAGCCAAATGAAACTAAGCAAATGAGACGTTACTTTCATCCCATGAGAAATTTGCTTGTTCTCATTAAAGAATTCTACTTGTACTTAAGATTCTACGCTTAGCCTTCCCAAGCATCACTATCAAATGCCCTTTGGATGCGAAGTGAAGGGCTGCTGAAGTGTTGCCCATACTTATGTATTTCAATATTGATCCATCTTAGAAAATTGTCAAGAGAAAAAGGGCAACTGAAAAAGTGAAAAACTCAGGTACTAAAGCTAATTGCTTCCCAAGGCTAAGCAGCAAAATGGAAACACCTTCACTAAACATTAGTTATCACATGACCACATAAGACGTCCACACAGTCATAGCCTCAAGCCATTACCAAGAATGTTTCCCCTGCAGAGAGGTGACTCATCATGAAGACAGTGGACCAAACAGTGCAAGCCACTTCTGGGAAACTCTCGCAGCATCCTTAAGCGAAATTCCAGCAGGAACAGGAAGAACTTGCCCTGCTGGAACTGCTACTTTCTCTGCATAACCTCCTCCAGCAAGCAGAGCACAAACCTGCACATCACCAATTATCGCATTGCCACTTTCTTGTAATCGTGTTAATATTACCTTTGACATCTCAAAAGCCAGCAGTCCTCAAACAACTAAAACAATATAAAATCATCACAGCTTCAAACATAAAAGTTCCTACATAAAACAGCCCTCAAGGAATATTGATTTCCTCAGTAACCACCCATATTCTGGGTAGATATTAAAACATTTGCTAAATTCTAGGATCCAAAATATATACAAATACAGTTCCCAGCTGCAGTTTCTTGCTGATATTGCAATTAACATCCCTCAATCATGGGGTGTGGCACTTTGACCCCAAATTAAAAAGCTTATTGTTTCCTGTTTAAATGATCTCCTCAACACCAGAAAATTAGGCATGTCTCCCAATAAAAGCTGCTAAGCCAAAATCTGCCAGGAAAGTTCTGTTTACATATAGCAAATTGGAAATGTCTGAAACAGTATTTTGCATACTATTCTACATAGGTGACGGTACCCTGCCACCCTCTTGGTACCTTCCTGATGAAATTTTTATTGATCACAAAGAAATCGTTTATAGCAGGAACAAACATGAGGTACCATGTTGAAGATTATGGTACAATTGGTTCGCCATCAGATAGGTTTGTCCATAGGCCATCCAATCTCAGAACATTTGACTACCTTAAACCATGCAGATTGTTACAGAGCAGTCTGTCAGCATATCTACCGCATTTCCTTTACAGGCAAATCTTCCACACACACATGCTTCCTAATACGAGTGGTTTACGTCCGAATTGCAAGAAAACATTGCAAGAATTCTACTTTAAACCAAATTGCACATCCAGAAGCAATAATATACTGCAAAATTCGCGATCCAGGCACTAGGATACACTACTGAAAAACCCAAGAAAAGGGGATGCTAATTACTACCCGGCGTGATTAAACCAAGCAGCTTTCCTCAGTACTACACCCTCAAACTGTGAAAAGTCAAACCTTTCAATCTAATAGAAGAAAAAGCGATTGTGTTTACAAACGGGTTAGAGATCCACACAACAACGCCCATATCACATAATTCGACCCTTATAACAAAGACCCACCAAGAAATTCAACTCATTTCACCCACAAATCCAGCTAACAAAGCGAAAAAAAAGGAAGAGGCAAAAAAGATCACCTGATCCCCAACTTTCCATCGGGACACGCCCTTCCCGACGGCCTCGATCGTCCCGGAGCACTCGAGGCCCGGGTACTCGCTCGCGCCCTTCGGGGGCGGTGCATGCCCCTCCGCTGCAGCGTGTCGGCCCGGTTCCAGCGCGGTGGCCGCGACCCTGACGAGGACGTGGCCGTCCTCGAGCTTCGGGTCCTCGACTTCCT